>NC_041397.2:108842717-109442717 GCF_900747795.2 Erpetoichthys calabaricus
TTTGATATATCTCTATTTAGGGGTCCCCCCCAATAGAAAAATTAAATACCCCAAAATCTCAGATTTGACACATTTGATTGAAATTTGGTGACGTTATCAAAAAAGAACATTAGCCGATACATGTTTCTTTGTCGATAAAATTTGTATTTGTTGATATTTATTAATATTATGCTAACGTACTTGCTCTACTGAGCTAAGAGAGTCCATCCATCCATCCATTTTCCAACCCGCTGAATCCAAACAGGGTCACGGGGGTCTGCTGGAGCCAATCCCAGCCAACACAGGGCACAAGGCAGGGAACCAATCCCAGGCAGGGTGCCAACCCACCGCAGGACACACACAAACACACTCACACACCAAGCACACACTAGGGCCAATTTAGAATCGCCAATCCACCTAACCTGCATGTCTTTGGATTGTGGGAGGAAACCGGAGCGCCCGGAGGAAACCCACGCAGACACGGGGAGAACATGCAAACTCCACGCAGGGAGGACCCGGGAATCGAACCCAGGTCCCCAGGTCTCCCAACTGCGAGGCAGCAGCGCCACCCACTGTGCCACCGTGCCGCCACGAGCTAAGAGAGTATTCTATGCAAATGAATGACAAAGCAGAAATGATTGATGAACCACATAAAAAGCACCATGACAGATGACTGAAGATGGTGTCCTGGACAGAAAAAAAAGAGATATGATCACATTCTGAAATGGAAAGAGAAAATTTGGTGAAGCTCCAGGAAGATGCAAAGCTTAATGTGTAGCAAGTGCATTGTTTTTGCTGTTGACTACTGGCTTCATAGATGTGTACCAGATTTCAACTTGGAATGCAGCACTTAAAATATAAAAGGAGAACACAACCCAACCCAGTTCTTTGATTGTGTTGCTGCAGCCATTAAAAGCCATTTTTAAGAAAGGGAAGTCATTTCCTGAATGGTGTTTAATGCTGATGGAACAGGTTTATTTTGGAAGAGAATGCCACACCACACTTTTATAACATGCAAAGAAAAGCGAGCACCAAGATTCAAAGCTGCAAAAGACCACTTACCCTTCTTATGGGTGGTAACGCTAAAGGAGATTTCAAATTTAAACCACTGCTTGTGTATCACTCCAAAACTCTAAGAACAATGAAAGGAATTTACCTGTGATTTTAGAAATTAATAGGAAATCTTGGATCACTATGAGCATTTTACTGAGAACTTAAAAAAATAGAGATGAAAGTGTTGTTACTGATTGATAATGCACCAAGTCATCCCAACCACTTATCCAAATTAAAATCTTGCATTCTGGTTGAAGTAGTTTTTCTACCACCCAATACTACTTTGTTAATCCAGCCCACGGATCAGGGAGTCGTATCAAATTTTAAGGCATATTATTCTCATTGCACATTTGAGCAACTTACTGAAAAAACAGATGGTGAAAATAAACAATCTATTAAGCAATTTTGGAAGAACTATAATATCATATATGCCATAGAGATTAAAATTCCTTATTCCTATTTACTATGTGTTAAAATGACCCCATTTAAAGCTGTCTCATTAGTGCTTTGTTTTTTGGGGACACATCCTGAGCGTTAACCAGGGTATTATTGTATTAATCTAATCAGACAGAAAGTACTGATTTTTAGAGATTGAACAAGACCTTAGCAGAGCTTGAAAGTAATTTGTAAATATTTGTACAAATTAGTAACACTCTTCGAAGTTTTATCTATATAAGTCCAAATTATTTAGCTATAAACCCCTATCACAATATAAGACTTTTGCAGTAGCCTTCATTTACATAATCTTTGTAAATTAAGGTGAATTCCTGTGGTGTCACATTCCCAAGGACTGAGGCATACTGGTCTGCAGTAAACTACAACAACATCAAATAGTGTGGAAGGCATCTGTGTGTGTGAGAGGTGACTGCTAATATGTGCTTAGACAAAAGTACAAAGCATATAATGCAGACACGGGGAAAGAAACTAAACAGGTGTTTTGGACCATGAAAACAAAAGGGAGGCATGTCTGTCAGATGTTTTGTGTTTGTCGTACCATTTCAGAATGGGAATAAAGGAAAAGACAGGCCAACACTGCATCTGAACTTGCTATACCTGGAAAACATTTGTACAGTGAGACCCTCAATTTGCTGTCAAAATGCAGCAAGCTTGTGATACTTTGGAATGTGTACCAAGAAGTCGTGAGACAGTCATGTAATATGTCATCCTCAAGATGATGAGATACAGCAACCGCAGTCATTAACACTGATATGCTCTGAAAGTCATGCAGCGTGCTGTCAACCTAAGACTTATTTTTTCCCTCACATGCAATGAAAAATCTTCATATAAACAGTAGCAAACCTATGGACCTTATCAGAATGAAATTATTAAAACAGGAAGCATCTTTGGATTTTTCTAAAGGCTGTTTCTAATAAAATTATCCTTTGTGTTTTAGATTATGTAACAACCTGATTTGATTTAATAAATATTTCAATTCAGCCATCTATTTTCAAAACTCAGTTACAATAAACTGGAAAAATTACTTACAAGCTCAAATGTATTACAATCAGCATTCTGTGTCTGTTTACTGACAAAATAAGAATGTCAATATCACCTACCTGGCTGACAGCGTGTGAGACTTTTGCCCACTTAATGATTTAATGTTTATGACAACTGGTAGCCTAAGGCTATTTACGGTATATGCTGTAAAGCTATGGCTTCAGCTGCTGCCTTTTTAGCAGTTGTGCATTTTAATGAAATATTTTCAAAGCCATTCCATTGTTGCTCTGGTGGTGCGTTTTGGGTCATTGTCCTGCTGAAGGACAAACCTCCTCCCCTGTTTATGCTGTCTGGCAGAAGGGAGCAGTTCTTCTACGATCTGTAAATATTATGCAGTATTCACCTCCTCAACTGTCCTGACCAGACTGCCAATTCCTGCTACTGAAGGGCATGCCCCCCTAACGATGCTACCACCCATATATAGATTCAAGAATGGGCCTGTCAGACCCAGGCCCAGGCGCCCAAAGGTCAAGAAAACCCTTATGAAAATAAAAACAACTGAGTCTTGTACAGCTGAACCCAGATGTGTAGTGTTTCTTACTGTATTTTGATCTGGTAAAGGGTATTGGTCTATACTGACAGGTTGGCAGCCCTACAGAATATGTCACTTACACCTCACTGCTGGCTGCAGGACTGAATGTTTTGAGCACAGTTTATTTGCATCAGCAGCTGCAGTGATGTAAGTTGCATGTCTGCAAAATTCAGGGCTTCACTATTCAGTCTTGTTTAGCGAGGACAATCTCATTTTAAGTGAACTAGTGGCTGTGATTTTTGTGATCCCTGTGAGAAGGAAGGCAGCCAAATGGTTACTGAGCTATTTCACAATTAGTGTTATTCTTGAATTGTCCTCCTACTTGTCAAAGAAAAATCACAAAAAATCACTCTTAGTTATCTCCCAAAACTCATCTCGTTCTGGCTACATAATCTCCCTGCTAGTCAAGTCTTTGGCATAGAGTGGTGAACTACCTTACTCAATGTCCTGCAGAAATGAAGCATCATTGAGATTTTATCTTTCATAGAATATGTTGCTCTGTCCCAGTATTAGATTTTTCAGTCTACTTTTTGAATATGTCACCTTTGGGAAAGCAAGAATCTAGAGTTTTAAAGAAGATGTGACAATCCTGAACTCATTGACTAATTACAAGTTTATTGACCAGTGGCAAGGAGTGAACTTTTCACCCTGTTCTGATGTTACTTTTAGAACAACCCTGAGACATATGTCTGGAGCAGTGGCATAGCTAGAACATAGGGGGGCCATGGGAAAAAAATTTGAGGGGCCCCCATATAATATTAGGCAAAACAAATATAAAGACTTCAAGAAAATAAAGCTTTAATAAAATGTAGGTATGTTTAACTAAATAAGGAGTTTCTTTGAAATAAGTTTTTATGTCAATTTTTTTTATTTTTATGTAAGAGGACGATACTCTAAGTATGTTTTTTGAAACATAAATAGGCCACTTAAAATTAAAATAATGGGTAAAATATTTGTAGGTTATTTATTGTCATAGAGGACTCAGATTGGCAGGCTTCCAGGCTAGAACTGGTGATTCCTTATCCCGCTGAGAAGCCTTTATAATGGATGAATGGAGGGAAGCAGCCTCCCAGGCCCATGTGTTCCGCCATCGTGTTACGTAGCAGCATCCCTCTGGTGGATCTCCCATGTGAATGCCTGCAGGGCTACAATGAAGTTATAGTCCCAATGAGAGACCCTGATGGGTTTCTTGGGAGCCAACAAGGGCAGCTACGTGAAGGAATATTCCTCTTTTAGACAGGTTCAACCTGACCTGGAGCTACTTCCTGGGTGTACTGTCAGGGTACTGGAAGAATTCCTGAGTCTGGCATGAAAGCATCCGCTCTGCCTCACCCAAGGGAGTTGGAGTTAGGTATGGAGGACAGACATAGGTTGCCTGGGAGAAGTGGAGGTGAAAAATGAAAGACAAGTGTAAACAAATTTTATTGTGGTTTTGAACCCTGTGAAGAAGGCTTTTTAAAGGAATTTCTTAAAATAGAAAGTTCAGTTGAACCCGGGCTTTGTGTCAGTACAATTGTGTCTGGGATGTGGTGTTTTGTTAAACCCTCTGCAGGTCACATTACTTATTCAATTAAATGGACATGCAATGTGAAGTAATTTAAAACTAATGCTAAAAGATTTTTTTATTGAGTGGGTGCCTCAGGAGAAGTAGACATTTTATTGATTCATATGCTATTTTCATGAATGTGTATGGTAATATTAATGACAGAAATAATACACTGAATTGTATTATATCAGGTCAGTTTACTTTTGCTATATTTCACAGAGTATAATTAATAATTTTCAAAAATGTTACTCTGATATCATACAATAAATAAAAAGTCCTTGTTAACCATATTCTCCAGTTAATGTTCACAACTGATAAACTGAATAGGCCTACCATAATCAAAAGTAGAAAATTGTTCTTATGTTTGTTATACTTGAACAGAATTTATCATACCTTGTATATCACACCTTGTATTCAGCATACCTTGTATACAGTTTCAATTACTAGAAGCAATACTTACATACGGTCTTATCCATAGATTCACCTCATTCTAAGCTTTACTGCTTTCCATCAACAATACACATGGATCCATCTTGTTCTAAACTTTAAATGCTGTCTTTCCAACACTACTATTATGTTCCATTCAAGCGTTAGGTAACAAGTACAATATTACTCAAAGAATCGTGCAGCAGACTGGCCCCAGTGAAAAAAAAATGTCACTGTTGTTTTACATTCTGCATTGTGCCTGCATCTGACTTGTTAACTGAATTTTTGTGTTGTATCATAGTGTGTTTCTGCTCAACTCGCCGTCCAGTCACTTCCAATGCTACTCAGCTATCCTCTAATGTTTTAAGGACAGGACAGCAACCAATGGTTTGAAAGCATATGGTTTCAAACCATATGATAAATGACAGCTGCTGTTACAACTTGTAAAATGCATGAGATGCAAATTAATAAATTATCATCCACCAATGTAAAGTTTAAAAAGGGAAAGATAAAATGTAAACATATATATAATATTAAGGAATGTTATTCCCAGGGACTGGTGTTCCAACTGAAATTGTTATGGGATCCTTATCCGGATGTGACAACAATATTATGTAAGGACAGGGAAAGGCAGTGTATTCAACTAATTGTCCTCCCCCATACGTTAGGTGGCAGCATCCCTGGGCTACAGTGCCCATTCGGAGGCTCACAGGAAATGCCGGGAAGTGTACTCCAGGGGCGTAGCCCTGCTGGGGTCCTTCAGTGCCACTAGAGGGTGCTGCAGGGATTTGCACTCCCTATTCTTGAGGACTTCCGTTGAGGAGACCCTGAAGAGGTGGAGATATGCTCCTAAGAGGAGAGGAATGAAGGTCAGTAGGAACAAGACAGAATACATGTGTGTAAATAAGAGGGAGGTCAGTGGAATGGTGAGTAGCAGGGAGTAGAGTTGGTGAAGGTGGATGACTTTAAATACTTGGGATCCGCAGTACAGAGTAATGGGGATTGTGGAAAACAGATGAAAAAGAGAGTGCAGGCAGGGTGGAATGAGTGTCAGGAGTGATTTGTGATAGACGGGTATCAGCAAGAGTGAAAGGGAAGGTCTACAAGACGGTAGTGAGACCAGCTATGTTATATGGGTTGGAGACGGTGGCACTGACCAAAAAACAGGAGACAGAGCTGGATTTGCATTGGGTGTGACGAGGTTGGATAGGATTAGGAACAAGTACATTAGAGGTTCAGCTTAGGATGCATGTTTTGGAGACAAGGTCAGATAGGTGAGATTGCGTTGGTTTGGATATGTGCTGAGGGGAGTAGCCGAAAGAAGAAGAAGAAGAAGACAAACATCTCTCTCTCTCTCTCAATTTGGCAGGATGGCACATTAGGGTAGTAAGTATCCACTAAGAAAGGACATTTACATATATCAATATGTGCTGGTTACCCTCCCAATAGAAAAACTAAATACTCAAAAATCTCAAAAATGGCATGACAAATTTCAGTAGAAGTTGTGGCTCTGAGGCTAGGGATCTGCACCAGCAACTGGAAGGTTGTCGGTTCAAATCCTGTAAATGCCAGAAGTGACTCTACTCCATTGGGCCCTTGAAGAAGGCCCTTAATCTGCCACTGCTTCATCCAGTGTATGACATTAATCTGCATCCAGCCCTGCAAGCAGGTCCTCCATCTTACAAGGAAAAGTTTGGGTTGGTGGCAGGATTGGCACTCCAGCCACTGTAAAAACCTCACACTGTTCCAACGTGGTGCTAAGGTGTCACCCACTGATCTCAGGTCCCAGTCAGGGTGGTTTGGTATGTGATGGGTTCTGTAACATGCTATCAATGCGCTAACCTGCTAATGTTATAGAAAAAAAGGAAATTAGACACATGATTTTTTCTTTGTTGAAAATGAGGACAGATGAATGAATAACAGGGCTGTGACCTGGACAGGAAAAAAGAGACACGATCTTGTTTTGAAATGGAAACAGAAAGCTCAATGAAGATGCAAAGCTCCTTGGTTAGCAAGTGCTTTTTTTGCTATTGACTACTGGTACTATTAGATGTTGATCTGCTCTCAACTTGGTTATCCATTCTGCTTGGTCAATGTCCTGATACTGATTAGCTTCATGAAGAAGCACATGCTGTGAAGCACCAATACATAAAGAATAAGAGGTTGGTGGGGGACCCATGGAGTTTCAGAAGCTGCGGGTGCATTACCAAATGGTGAGAAACACCTTAACAGCTTCACAGCTCTTCCAAACTGCTGCATGGGATGGCTAGTGAGCCCCATGGTTGGCAGTTCAAAAGGGAGTATAGCACAGCTAAAAGGGAACATAGATGATATCTGTTTCAATTCAAAAGAATATACTTTCCTGTTAAATTGTGTTTTACAATGACCATCAACCAAAGCTAAGTCACTAGGAAAAGAAGCAGGAATGGAAAAGAGGCAGGAATTAATCTAATGCAGGAATGTTTGAGTTACGGACAATTGTGTATAGCATATTCAAGAGTAAGTAGCTCCAGTGATCTAATAATATTGAAGCAACTAAGAAGGATGAGTCACAAAATGGGTACTTGAAATGTGGCGCTTAACAGATGCTGAGTTCATTGAATAACAAGAAACAAAACAAAACAGTGAAAACCTTCCCCAGCCCGCTGTTTGGGTCATTAGGCACACCTTTAAAATAACAAAAGCCAGTAAGCTGTTTGCACCTCCTTTTTTTACACTGCACTTTTAATTACTTTCTCTGTTCACTCTCCAAGTTTTTTCCTCTATAGTCATCCACAAACTCACCCCACTCCTTCTTTCCTTACTTTCTGTCTCAACCCCTCCTACATGCGCACCTCCCATCCCCCTATACAGTCGTAAGCAACCCAGAGCCTCTTTAAAAAGCTCCCCTAAAAACAGTAAATAGTAAACATCCCAAACATTAATTACACGATGCTACAATATTATTAATACTTATTACATGACTGACGCCTTTATACAAGTTGACCTGCAACACTTGAGTTACAACTGGTTACAATTCCTTTGGTTTTCCAATTGGGGCACAGGCAGGTAAAGTGACTTTCTCCTGGTCACACAATGTCAGTAGCAGAATTTCAACCCACAACCTCAGTATTTGAAGTCCTACGTCCAAATCATTAACAACTTCAAAACACTGCCTGACAATAACAATATCCTTTGGTGTAAAAAAAGAAACTACAAATATTGTGTACAGAAAAGTATTTAGTTACAGTAGTTACATAGTACTTCTGATACACCTGAATAACTAATAAAGGCCTAATGTTCCATGTGAAGCCAGGTAGCACTGCTATTATGTGTATATTAAGTTCTATCCTTCTTTCTTTTAAATTTTACATTTGATGTAAAGATATCAGTCTTGTATAACCACAAATGGGACTTTCAATAAGTTGTGAGGTAATCTTATTTGATGGTATATTAAAATGATGAGTAAAACTACTCAAACAATATGAAATAGCCATATCTAAACTAAACTAAACAACTGCAAAAATATTTTAAATGTTAGGATTCTTCCAGGGCAAGCATTCTAGTTATTACTTGCGTTCCTTTTTTCTTCTTAATTTTAGTTTTGTTGATTGTATTTCATTAGTTCCTTTATTATTGGTTAATTGCTTTCCATTAATTTCAATCTGTTCCCCTGTTACTTGAAAACAAGGCATGGCACCTCCTATTTATGCTGCCGATAGGTCTATTCTATTTATGAGACACTCTTTGGTGTGGGTCTAATTGCTGGGGCATTGACATATTGTTCTCTTTACTTGCTGTGAACCTTCTTTAGGTTCTTATTTTTGTTCTTAGGAAATTTTGTGTTATTTCTTCATTAAAGTAATATTAAGACCCACATGTGTTCTTACCAAAGCTTTGGAAATTGTTTTGGGACTCTGACAGTTTACCTTAATATGCTTTGTATTTCAATATGTGGGGTCATTCGCTTTAAGGTTAATACTAAAACCAGCTGGTCAATCTTGTAAAACTGTGTATTTTATTAAGGAGGTATTTACCTTCTTGTCAAACTTCTATGCATGTTCAGTTTCAATTTACTTGCACGTTTTTCTTTTACAAATGTGCAATAATTCTATGTAGATGATGTGCAATTTAAATGTCTTAATTAGTGCTCCTTATTAAATTCCAGATTAAGTCATTAGTGGTGTTTGGCATCTTACCATTAAATTATATGCTAATCACAATAGCAAATACAAGAACTTGAAAAACACAATAAAGGAAAACTGGTGCTTTAGCAAATATTCCTGCTATTAAATAATTATAGCACAACGTTCTTCTAATTAGGGTTTGTACTAGTATCAGTTCTCTTGAAACAGACAACTTTATCATAATTGACCAAAGCTGCTTCTGAAGTACTAGCAGATAACTTTTTTTTTTTTTTACAGATTATAAACGAATGTGCCTGGGCTCCTGTGAATTGCTCCATCTTCGCATATTTCTAGATGTGCTTGTCTTTGTTGTCCTGCTAGTCATTATACTTTAGTAGCTGGTGTAAAAAACTGTGCATAATTTCTTCCGGATCTCTGTGAATAATGAGACAATTTCACTGCCAGCAACAGCTGGATGCTTTAAGATTCCCTGGTTTCATGAACTCTGGGAACTGAGTTATTACATGCAGTATTAGAATTGTTGCTCTACTCCAGAACTTTGTTGGATAGTAATGTCATATTCACTTCTTAAAGATTGCTGAACAACATGTTTTTTCATTACTGTACTGTGATATTCAAGTTTTTTCAAAAAGTATGTTGTGGAAATGAAGGCTGGCATCGACCCTAAGTGTATTCAAATTTTAAACAATTTTGTAATGTGACCTTTTAAACTCCATTTGTGTAAACTCAGTTCCTTCAATAGTTCCTCATAGTTCACCCCCTATCATCTTGGCATCAGTCTAGCATCATTTTCTTGATTTTTTTCCACCCTTTTTATCTGTTCCAGATAAAGTCTCTCGAAGGCTTTGTACTGCTTTTTACCTCAGTTGAACAAGGTTCTATGTAACCCAACACAATTTCGTTCATGTATCATATCTTCAACTCTTTTTAGGAGATTCTTCAACTTTGGAAAGAGAAATGGTGATGTTGCCAACTATAGTGAATATGGCAGCTGTGGAAGTAAGACAATGTGCTTGAAAGGCAGACATTATGTATCAGACAACACACAGTGAATAGGTGCGAGATTATGGTGGAGGCTCCTATTTTTGCCAATTCCAGTTAAAAGAAGGGCTTATGCAAATAAAAAAGTTGAGCTCAGAATGAAACCCAAATAAACACAGTTCAGTTTTCTTCACATTTTTGCATGGTTCCCCCGTAATTTAAAAAATCTGAAAGCATTTGATTATTTATATGTTCCATTTGTGATGGGACTGATAAACATTCCAGTTAGATATTTTGTGATTACTTGGAATACAAATATCAAAACTAGATGCAACAAGTCTTGTTGCATCTAAGAACAAACAAACAAGCAGACTTCTTGGAGTTGGCCATATTGCCTTTAAACAATTATTCTTGGTAATCTTTAATTTAATAATTAGCAATAATGATTAGCAGTTATTTTGAAATTGGGAGTACTTTTTAAAACTAGTAATGTCTCCAAAATACAATATACAGTATACTGAACACTGAAAAATGGTCATTGAAACATTTTAGAAAAACATTGTATGAAGATACATGTAAATGTTGGGTTACAGTATAGGCGGCTGCGATTTACATTTACAAAAACTAGGGAGTTCAGTAATTGCATTTTTATGGTATGAGTCAGCTCACTGCCCTAGAAAGCCCTGCTGAAGACAAAAATAGTCAAAGTGACTTCACTGAAATACAGTATATGATGTGTCTCTGAGCAAAATGAGCTTTTTGATTATTTTGTGAGGAGTAGAAGGTGACATGATGATCTTTATTAAAGCAAAACAGTAGCAGAATGAAGGGGAAAATAACCTTACACCAATACATAGCAAACAGATTTGCCAGCACATAACCAAGTAGATAATGTGGAGATCAGGTACTAAAATAATCTGGTCATATGAGGCAAATGGGTTGATGGGTGACTATAACTTCACATAAGTGTGTGTAGGAATGGGTGTTGCATCACTGTGCATCTTTTTTCCCCATGATCATCTCTATAGCAGCCCATGGACCAATTGAGGGCATCAAATTCCTCTTGGGTCATTTGAGCGACCACCAAAGAATTTACCTCAATCATATTCAATTCCAGTGATCCCTGAGGGCCACCTTAAATGTCTATAATCTATTGAAGGCTGTCTGTTCTTAATGAACTTGACAGGGAACCGTGCTTTAAACACCAAAGGCCCTGCCACCCTGTATGTGCACTTAGTGTTTTACATAAAAAAATGAGGTGGAGCATTTAAGGTGGAGTTTGGGAATAAAAATATCTTTGAGGTGCTGTATAAGATTTTATAACCCTAACCCTAATTACTGGGTCCACCCCATTTTTATTTCTGACCTGCTGATCTAGTTTATGACTGCAGAAGACCTTAAAATTTTAAGAGCAATAACTGGAACCAATTAACTTGGAATAATAGAACGTCAGAAGAAAAAAACAGATGAATATTTGAAGAAAATGCAATCATTACACAGAAAATACCCCAGGCCTGAAATGAATTTGACAGCAGCATTGTGAGGGAACCGAGCTACCTGCTACTTCACTTAATGAAAGCAGGCGCATCCAGCAGTAGAAAAATACTTACAAATATGTATGCAAAAATATTGTTCAAATTTGCCTTTTTATAGGTTATATTAGGATGTCTGATATGCTCTCTTGTTAGGTTTGCTTTCTGAAGGCAATCCAGTTTTCCAAAGCATTTACCTGTTTAAATTATAGATGGAGTTTCCAAGAATATGCATAATTAAAAAAACCTTATTAAATGTAAAGGTGTACTGCTGCTCAGGTACCAGTTAACAAGTGGAAAGATGTTAATATGGAATGAATCACAGGAGAGATTTTCAAAGCTTCTAGGGTTTACGTCATGGATAGTGTTTAATATCATCTATGAATAAAAAATGTATTCCCTTCATTCTTGAAATTTCTTCTTGGAAATTACTTAGTGATATGTTTAAGTACATGATATGAAGTGGCCCCTAAAGATAAGTCATCAGGCAGACCATGACCTTGTATTCAAATGCTGGAGAATCTTGGGAAAGAGACAGGTATGTTACAAGATTGCAGTGCTGCACTGGAATTTGTTGTAAAAGTAATTTAACTATACTATAGTTGTTAAAAGAGCAAGTAGACAAACTAATAATTTATAGTTATAGAAGAGTGTGTACTGAAAAGTTTGTCCTGTTAATTTGCATTGAACATCTTGAAATTAAGATTTAGTACAGACAGTTTACAATAATAGAGGGAGACAGCAATATAGGCCAAATTCAGTAATCATGACTATGTTATGTATTATATAATTAATCCAGAAAATCTTTTTTACAAATATTAAATGTGAGCATTTCAGATAAAAACTAACATGGAATATAACTGATATCTAAAAAAAACAACTGCTTTATGTAATTTTAGTGAGTGCATGTAGATGAACAAAGATCAAATTTACTTCTGTTTGCTGGTGAAACCACATCGCTGAAACATGGAAAGGATGGGCAAAATCTAACAGACCAAACTGGCAAAACCAAACAGAAAAATGCATCTGTAAATAGCCTGGTGAGAAACACCCGATTTCCACAAATACAAAAACAAGAAACACTAGGGAAACAGTTAAAATAAGCAGCATTGCTAATTAAATTGTATTATTTATTATAGGGCACATCTGCATATTTCAGTTCTATAGTAATTCTCTATCAGTCTTTGCTTTGAAATAAAGTTTAAACTCAAGAGTGTTTTTCTAAATGTTTTTTTCATCAGCTCAGGCGTAACAGGAATGAAAATGAATAGTTCATTGTCTGCAAATTTTCATTAGGATGAATAACTGTGGAAATAATTCCCTCTTATCCTCCACCCTTCCTCTGTGTTGCAAACAGAGAAAATCCATCTTTATTTGTTCAATCATCTTAGCTTTTAATTACAGAAAAAAACGCCACAATGCAAACACTTACTTGGGTTCTGTGGAAACAGTGTGCAGCTGTTGCAATGAATGATTTCTTTACTTGCTGAAAGCTCTGTCGGTACAGGTGGTGGTGGCACTAAGCTGATACCAGCCATCATTGGGTTGATTGGGGTGATTCCAGTCATTATTCCAAGGCCATGGTCAAAACGAGGGATGCATATTGAATCTAAAAACAAGCAAAGATGAAAACTGGAGCAATTCCAATGTCACAGGGGCATAAATGAATAAAGGTGAAAAATCAAAACAAAAGAAAGATATTTAAGGCCAAATTTAATGTGTAGTCTTTGGAACCACAATCCACCTTTCATTTGAAGCTGCTTTTTCTATAAAATGATCACAGGGAACAGATGTCTAACAAAGAAGCAGTGAGCACAATATAGGAACAAAACCTGTGTCATCTAGGCAGTGGGGCATGGCATCACAAGGCACATCCACATCACTCACACACTAACCGATACTGTACTGTACATACTGTGCATTGTCAAGGATTTTTTTAAATAATGTATAACAGAATATATATATAGCTAAAGTTAGAAAATGGGATATATTAGAAAATGGAACAAACCTTAACAAAACTGATAATGTCATTTCTCAATGGAGTCTCCACCCTTCTCAATGCACTTGTGCCACCTGCCTGGAAGTGCCTGGATTCCAGCAGAGTAAAAGGTTTTGTCTTGTCCTTGCAGCCACTCGTGCTCCACTTTCTTCACATCATCATCATCTGTCTTGAATCGACGAGCACCCAGATGTTTTTTTACTGGTTCAAAAAGGTGGAAATGCATTTCTGGATACATTACAGACACCACAAATAGATGCTTTAAGTGCTGAGGAACTGGATAAACCTCTAATGCTAACAGGATTACTAGATGCTATAAAGTCACTACAAAGCGGGAAATCAGCAGGCCCTGATGGCTACCCCGTAGAATTTTATAAGATGTTCTCCACTCAGCTAGCTCCCCTCTTATTGGCAACATTTACAGAAGCTAGAGACAACCAAATACTACCTCAAACATTTCGACAAGCATTAATCACCATCTTTCCTAAACAAAATAAGGACTTGTTACAATGTGCATCATACAGACCAATTTCACTCCTGAATAATGATGTTAAGATACTCTCAAAAATTCTAGCTAGAAGGATGGAGAAAGTGCTGCCCTCGGTAATATCACAGGATCAAACTGGATTTATTAAAGGCCGACATCTATCTTCCAATCTCCGACGCTTGTTTAATGTTATATATTCACCAGCAAAATCAAACACCCCAGAGATATTACTATCATTAGACGCAGAAAAAGCATTTGATATGATTGAATGGAACTACCTTTTCACTGCATTGGAGAAATTTGGGTTTGGCCCGAATATTTGTACATGGATCAAACTACTGTATACCAATCCAGAAGCTTCAGTTTGTATTAATAACATTTGATCAGACTACTTTAAGCTAGAACGTGGCACCAGACAAGGATGTCCCTTGTCACCACTGCTGTTTGCAAACGCCATTGAACCACTGGCGGTTCACTGCCGAAATTCTTATCAGATAAAGGGGATTGTCAGAGAAGGACTGGAACAGAAAATTTCTCTATATGCAGATGATATGGTTTTATATATATCAGACCCAGAAAATACTGTCCCTGCAGTTCTAACAGCACTAACAGAATTTCAAAAGACATCTGGTCTTAAAATTAATCTGAATAAAAGTATACTCTATCCAGTGAATTCACAAGCATATAATATTAGATTGGACACCCTACCTTTTACCATAGCAGATCAGTTTAAATACCTAGGGGTAAATATCACAAGTAAACATAAAGCTCTTTATCAACAAAATTTTGCCGTCTGTATGGAAAAAATTAAGCAAGACTTAGATAGATGGTCAACCCTTAATCTCACTCTAGCCGGAAGAATTAACGTTGTTAAGATGAATATCCTTCCTAAACTTCTTTTTTTATTTCAAAACATTCCAATATATATCAATAAAGCATTTTTTAAGCAATTAGATTCAACAATAACCTCATTCATTTGGAACTCAAAACACCCACGTATCCGAAGAGCAACCCTACAAAGACCTCAGGCAGAAGGTGGCATGGCTCTACCTAATTTTCAGTTTTATTACTGGGCAGCAAACATACAAGCCATAAAAACCTGGACACAAATAAATGAACATACACAGGCTTGGTCCGCAATAGAAATAAAATCCTGTAGTACTTCTTTATACTCCCTGCTCTGCTCTCCAATAAATGCAAGTTATCACAAATATACTAATAACCCAATTGTGCTTTAATCACTTAGAATATGGAACCAAATTAGAAAGCATTTTAAGATGGAAAATCTTTTATCGGTGGCACCTCTGCAAGAAAACCACCTCTTTCAACCCTCGCAAACATATCCAGTATTTAATACCTGGAAAAGTTTTGGGATTAAAATGCTCAGAGATCTTTATATAGACAACATGTTTGCATCTTTTGAACAATTACGTTCAAAATACAACCTCCCAGCTACACATTTCTTTCACTATCTTCAAATTAGAAATTCTGTTAAACAGAAATTGCCCGATTTTCCTCACCTCACACCCTCCACAATGCTGGAAAAAATACTGCTCATTGCCGAGGAATTAAACACCATTTCCGCATTATATAAAATCCTATTAGAGTCCCTACCTTTCAAAGATCCAAGAGGACATTGGGAAGAAGATATCTTAATCAATATATCAGAAAAGGAGTGGAAGGTAGCAAAGCAGAGAATTCACTCGAGCTCCATATGTGCAAAGCATAGAATTATTCAACTAAAAATTATATATCAAGCCCATTTGTCTCGCTTAAAACTGTCCAAAATCTTTCCAGGGCAAGATCCAACCTGCGAACGCTGCAACCAAGCTCCTGCCTCACTGGGTCACATGTTCTGGGTCTGCACCAAATTAACATCATTTTGGACAAAAATTTTTAAGTGCCTTTCAGACAGCCTTGGGGTCACAATCCCTCCTAACCCACTAACAGCTGTGCTCGGTGTTCTTCCAGACGGACTTGAAGTGGAGAAGGACAAGTAAACGGTGATTGCATTCACTACACCTTTGGCACGCAGACTTATTCTGTTAAATTGGAAGAATCCTAACTCTCCTCTGATAAGTCAGTGGGAAACCAATGTTTTATATTATTTGAAATTGGAAAAAGTCAAATTCTCAGTTAGAGGATCTGTACAGAACTTTTTCAAAACCTGGCAGGATCTGATCAATATTATTTTAGAATAAGAGAAATAACTATTACTGCATTTAACTCCCTTCTCCATCTCTTATTTACATATATATTTATTTCTCCCTTTCCTTTGCTTATTGTTGTCTTATTAAAAAACCCTAAGCAATTCTCCTTTAGCTAAGCTCTCCTTCTCAGGGGTTGGCTTTGATTTGTCTTTAATTTGTTTGGTTATAAATTGATCTATTTGTATGGAATGATTACAATAAAATTAATAAAATTTAAAAAAAAAAAAAAAAAAAAGGTGGAAATCACACAGTGCCAAATCTGTTGAATAAGGAGGATATGGCAATACCTCAAACTTCAGTGTCTCCAGACAAGTCTTGTTGTTCTTAGCAGTGTGAGGGCGAGCATTGTCTTGCAGCAAAAGGACTCCTTGAGACAGCCGTCCCGGCCACTTGGATCAAATAGCAGGATTTACACATTGGTCTTCAGCAAGTCACAGTACCTTGCACTAGTGACTGTAGTACCCCTCGGCATGTAGTGTTCAACAATAACTTGGGTACACGAGTGGTTGCGAGGACAAGACAAAACCTTTCATTTTGCTGGAATCCAGGCACTTCCAGGCAGGTGGTGCAAGTGCATTGAGAAGGGTGGAGAGTACATTGAGAAATGACATTAACAGTTTTGTTAAGGTTCATTCCATTTTCTAATAAATCTCTTTTTCTAACTTTAGCTTAACTCCCCCTCGTGTATGTATTGTCATACACGTGTGCCTTGAGGGCTCAACTACTGATTATTACACTCTAAATTAGGGGTTGGCACTGTCACCTAATGCCTTTTTTTATTCCACCCTCTGTAGAATGGATGATTGAAAGGCTGACCACCAACAAACATCACTTCCGTCTTCCGGCCTCTTGAATCCGCCCCTTCCAGCTCACATTCCTGAAAACCAGCTTATAACTACACAGGGATCACCTAGGTGCTTCAATGCATGTTTTAAGAAATGAACACGATTTCAGTTTTCATGCAGCTGATGTTTGATGCAGACAGTATCAGCTAGCAGTTTATGTAAATTTGCATTCATGGGAAATGTAATTCTAAAACATATTTGCATTAAAAAGAGAATTTCTGACACAAAGATACCAATATTTAAGCAAAACCTTTCTATTGTGCACAAATGATAAATGAGGTTTAAGACCTTTGTGACCACAAAAAGAAAAAAAATGTGCAAAACATTGAACTTCTTTAACAGATTTTTTAAAAATGCATCCTATAAAAATCAAAAAAATATAAAAAAAAAACACAGACTGCGTCTTAATTGGTATCAGTTTATATCAGTAGCTATTCTTTGAAAATAGAAGTATCTTGGGTATAGTTTTAATAGTGAAATTGGGAACACTACAGTGCAGAAATATGGCAGCTGTGTACTATATAGAGAACTCTTAAAGGAGGTCCTGTGACCTCTGTTTCCTCAGAAAACTGAAGACAACTTGAATTTCTCAATCTGTTCTCACTGACTTGTACAGGTGCACAGTGAAGTTCATCCTTACTTGCTGCATCACATCCTAGAAGGTAACATGCATAGGGGGGTGAAGGTGGCACAGGAATATTACTTTCTGTTCAGGACATATATAACACTCACTGCCTTGGAAAAGCAAACAGGATTATTAATGACTTCGGCATTCCTGCAAAGTCAGGACCAGTAGATTGAGGAACAGTTTCTACCCAGCTGTTATAAGGGGACTTGATGTGTAACAAATCCTTGTAAATATATCGAGAGAGAGAGAGAGAGATGTATATACTGTGTACTGTCACAGTGGACACTTTATTAGTAGTGATGATTGAACTCAGTTGAATTTGCTTTGCCTAGAGTTTGGCAAAATCTTAGACATGTTTGTGAACTTTGCCAAACTCAAGTCAACTGAAGTCAATGGGGAAGGAGGGAACTGAACCTAGTTTTCAGTGGATTATATTCATATATATATTATGTAACAGTCTTTTAAGTGTTCCTGAGGGCTAGGAAAAAGTCTGCCAACTAAACTAGACCAATGATTGTGGCCAAATATTTAATCTGAATGCCTCAAACATCAAAATATGCAGATGGAATAAATACTGCAAATAAAATGAAACAAATGATGACAAATTAGCAATGAGTAAAATATAGTTAATTGCACTGAGAAAGTGCCTATCTTGGGGCACATACTGTATTAGCGATGACTGGAAGCAGTGGCGAAGGACTGGCTCGTTCCATTGTTTAAAGTCACTGCACTGGGTACAGCAGGAACGTCTTTTTGTTTCCTATTTATCCATGGAGATGGATCGCACAGTCTTCTTCTATTAAGAATAAAGAAACTTGCCAGTGTATAGTGATCAGTGTTATATATCTGTTGGCAGTACTAGTATACTGCAAGTTTTTTGTTTGTTTTTATTAAATACATGTGGAATGGAAATATAGCAGTGTTCCTCAACCTTTGTGGCTTCAGGACAAATTGTTATCTGTTCACTGATGACCCACATACAGTGGCTGAAACAACCTCAAGTGGAAAAAACGAATGTAATAGGAAAACATTTCATAACGCTGTTAAGTGAAAAGGATGGGAGGGGGTGGTATCAGCACATCTCAGTAGCTGAAACTGCATTTTTTTTCCTTGTGTGCTTTGTGACACAGTGATGGCCAAGTATGCAACAATCTTACAGTAGCATGAAACAGCATGGCTTCTATGGCACTTTGATGTCACATTGGCCTTGCAAAGTATCATGGGGCGCTTGGAAAAAAGCGTTGCTTAGGGTATTTCAGAAAAATATTTGGCAAATACAGCTTATTTGCTGCAGAAAACACTTTGCCAAAATTCGCCGACCAACACTATTTATTAGCTTGATGGGCTTGTTGCCAGAAATAGCCTGCCGCCAAAAGTAGCCAATCATATGGCTGCAACACATTATATAGAATGCAGAGATGGTTATGAGGTTTAATTGCTGCTGAATCAAGTATTACAATGGGCAAGATAAGCAATCTAAGCATCTTTTGAGAGTGGGATGGCTCTTGGTGCCAAATGATTCCAGCATCATAGAAATAATTGTCCTCTTGCGATTTTAATGCAACACAGTGTTTAAGTTTTACAGAGGGTGTGATTAACAAAAAACATTAATTGAGCTGTGGTTTTATGGGTTTAAACACCTTGTTTAATGAGAGAGGTCAGAGGAAAAGGGCAGACTTGTCTACTGATGACTCCATATTATGAAGAAAACCTTTCAAGCCCATTCATTTGTCAAGTTAATGCAAGAAGAGAAATGTTTAAAATCCTTGTAACATCTAAACATCATGGCCAATCAGGGATGTCATTTGTTGGCAGTAGCACAATTTGTTCAGTTTTTGATGTTGAGAACTGGCCAGACTGTGTGTTATCTTTGAAAGACACCCTATCGTGAAAGATTTGTGCAACACATCTCTTTACCATAACAGATAAAAGGAACTGGTACTTCAACATGTTGACTATGCAAGAATGAAACTCAAAAGACATATTGCCCTGTAGTTTTAGAAATTGAATGGCAGCACAACACTTGATTTTGTGGTTTTAAAGCATGCATGTTCTAACACAAGATTCATAAACTGAAAGCCACAAATGGTAGAAACTTATAATTCACAAATTTTAGTATACCAAAGATAATGTTTCTCTAGGTGATTATACAAATACATTTAATTAGCTTATTTACAGATTATAATTAATAAATATTTATGTTGATCACACTACTGGCTATAGTTAACAATGAGGTTCTGCAAAGCTGCAGAGATTACCATAAAGTGTTTCTGGCGTTTCACAAAGATCAATTTTCTTTTTATGTCTCTTGCACAACAGCCACACCTTGGCCATTCAGCTGCCTTGTTAAGCAATGACAGACTGCTAGGGAAAATCTGCCAAACAGAAGGAAAAAGTGGAAAGGTTTATTTAAAATGATATTTATAATAATAACAATCATGTATCCAAATGCAAAGTAATTTTCATGTCAAGCCTAAAGTAGCATGTGAATATTTTCAGCTTACTGGATCCACTATGCCAGTCCTCATTTTTTACAATTAGATACCAGAGCTTTGACTAGTTTAGCTGGCTCCTGTTTTGAGTTTGGCTGCCAAAACATTTTTGCTGTTTTGTGTCTTTTTGTCCAATGAAATCTGATATATTATGGAGCCATTATATCATTATAAAAGCATAATTGTTTTTGTAAGAAGCAGCTGGTCAAAATTGCCATGTAGGTGATATATCATTGATCAAAATTTATATAAAAAAAGCTAAATATGTTCGCTGAGAAAATGGGAACCGTTTGTGCTGGAAAAACAGCACAAAGTAAACTCCATGTAGTAACATTTAGCACAAAGCATTGACAAAGTGTAATCTTCTTCACATAACGTCTCTAAATTAGGCAACAGCAACCGAGCATCTGTAACTACGTCATTTATTTCAATTTAAATAATGCTTGCCAAGGCTCTTTTTACAATCTGGTCTTATTTCATGATGTTTAATGTTTATGGTTTACCTAAAAAAACTATTTAACAAAATGTTAAATTATATAATAACTATTTTTTTTAAATGTCAATTTTATACACACGTTACACTATGTATAATGATACTCCATGCATTATAATAAAAAATGGAAATTATATGCATAAGCCAAACAAACTCTGAATTAAATTAAGATGGTACAGGATAAAATAGATGGATATAAACTATATGTAAGCTACCTGAATGGCTGGATGTTAACCTTAAATACATTATTTAAAATTGTGCAAAGTTTATTCAATAAACAATTCCAAAAAATACAACACTGGTGATTTAAGTATTCTACTTTGTAAAAAATATTGCTTGGTTGATAATGCAGTCTTTTGTTTTATCATAGGCATAAACACTAATGCTATAAACTGAAGACTATAATCAGTTTGTGTCAATAGAGGATTAAAATAGTCTATACAAAGTAAAGTTGATCTATCAAACATGAACCTTATTCTAGTACAGGGCCACTGAAGCCCATCTCAGCTGACTTGGTACAAGGCATCCCTTTTGGCATGCCATTTAATCATTCAAACACAACTTGGATGTCCATTGGATGTGTTGTGGTTTAAATGCAATCTTCTATAAATGTGTGGTATGACAGTTTTACCATACTTGGGATGAGAAATTAATACTAAATTTGTGTTCAGATTTACACTAGTAACTGTGTATTTACAATTCCTTTAGCAGGAATAAAATACTGTATAAAGTTTCATCATTGCTACATAATTTCCTTTATAATATAATGCAATTATTTTTTTAGTTGCAACGTGTAATTCTATACCTCATAAATCTGAAAGTCATTATGTTTCACTGCATATTGCACTACATGTACAGTTGCAGCTAATGTTCATCTCTAATAAAGAACAATTTACAAAACTGGTGGGATAACAATTCTAACTGAGTCAAAAATCTCAGAGTTGCAAACATTTTTCACTGTTCTTTGGGGTAGGACTAATAGCATTTTATCAATTTTCCTACATTAGGAAACTACACCTAACTTCACCAGGATTTCCTTGTGAGCTGTCCTAAATCACTAGGAGCTGCCACAAGGTGCCATTCAGGCACAGATACGTATGCACAACCCAAGAAAGGCAGAATGTTTTAGAAACACTGGGTGACAATGAAGTTGTAAAAAGGTATTGATTTGACAGAGATGGAATAATATTCATAACAAATCTTGTACACCATGTGGATTGCTCCAGCTATGTGAAGAAGTCATAGTTTTTTCGGTCATGAGGAAAATACATGTTTATAATTATGATTATTTGGGTATGTCAAGACCAACCATTTCTCGAATTTTGCATCATATTTTGAAACCCTTAGAGCATGAGGTAATGTGTAGATTTATACTTTCCTTCTCACTTCATGTGATTTAATGTTAAACATTTAATGTTAATTTTTGGATCTCCAACTCTTTTTGAGTATTGATGTGTTATGATTTACGAATTTCAGTAAAATTACAAAAAAATGTCAGAAAAAGAGCAATATAACCTGAAGAAGAAGTGGAAGAAGACTGAAACTGTGTAAGCATCATATACTTCACTAAGAAGAAATGTGAGAAAAAGTATTCATTTAAAAAATGCTTTAAATTTTATGAAGAAAGACAATAAAACATTGTGCTTTTAAATATTTATGGAAAATGTTTACGAAAGATGAACATCTGCTTATGAATAGACAGTCTCAGAAAACAGTAAAAGAATACTATTTTATATAATAGCATAAATTAATACATAAGTAAAAACAGGCAAAATATACATGTCAAGAAAAAATTATTAGGTGCACTACAGTATACTAATACTGCAGAGGGCCTCATTTTGCTCACAGAACAGTTTCAGTTATTTGTGGATTTCACAAAGTGTTAGAAACATTTCTCTGAGATTCTGGTCTATGTTCACATGATTATACTGTGTAATGTTTGCAGATTTCTCATTTGCACATTCATCTCCTGTTCTAAAACATCCCAGAGGTGTTCTATTGGATTCAAATTACCAGTGACTGAACTCAGTATCATGTTCAGGGAAACAGATTGAGATGACTTTTGCATTGTGTCATTGGTAAATTGTGGCCATGAAGGGCTGCACATGGTCAGCAACAATACAGATAGGTCATGGCATTAATTATGAATTAATATTAATGGTCCGAAATATTTGAAGAAAATATTCTCCATACTGGGCAGCATGGTGGCTCAGTGGGTAGTGCTGCTGCCTCGCAGTAAGGAGACCTGGGTTCACTTCCCGGGTCCTTCCCGCGTGGAGTTTGCATGTTCTCCCTGTGTCTGTGTGGGTTTCCTCCGGGTGCTCCGGTTTCCTCCCACAGTCCAAAGAAATGCAGGTTAGGTGCATTGGCGATCCTAAATTGTCCCTAGTTTGTGCTTGGTGTGTGGGTGTGTGTGTGTGTGCCCTGCGGTGGGCTGGCGCCCTGCCCGGGGATTGTTCCTGCTCCCTGTGATGGCTGGGATTGGCTCCAGCAGAACCCCCTGGCCCTGTGTTAGGATATAGCGGGTTGGATAATGGATGGATAGATGGATTCCCCATACCATTACAAAGCTGGTTGGGGACATGAATTCATGCTGTTGATGCAAATTTCCAACCCAGCCTCAGCCAAAATCGAGATTCATCAGACAAAGCTATGTTTTTCCAGTCTTCAGCTGTCCAGTTTTGGTGAGCCTCTGCCCACTGCAGCTTCAGCTTTGTGTTCTTGGCTAACATGAGTGAAACGCAATGTGGTCTTCTGCTGTTGTAGCCCATCTGCCTCAAAGTTTGACATGTTGTGCATTCTGAGACACTTTTCTGCTCTCTACATTTGTACAGAGTACTTATCTGAGTTACAGCAGCTCAAACCAGTCTGACATTCTCCTCTGACCTCCCTCATCAACAAGGTGTTTTGTCCATGGATGTGTTGCTCACTCTTTCTTCTCACCAATAAATCACACTCAAAAAATGATTATTTCTATATAAATAATAATTTTTTGGCCACTAACAAATCTTGTATGACACTACTTTTATTTCCGATCATGCTCCTCTGATCTTGGACACTGAATCACTATGCTCTACACACTCATTTGGTACCTGGTGTCTTAATCCAATATTGTTAGCAGAGACAAATGCATCTTCAGAGGTCTCTGCAAGAATACTCTGGGAAACTCTGAAAGCTTTTTTAAAAGGATAGATTATTTATTATCTTTCCCATAAAAATAAATTGGAGACCAAGATGGATTCAGAGTTATCAAAATAGATCACGAATAATCTAGGTCTCCAAATAAGGCACTTTATAGGGACAGCCAGGCTCTGCAATCAAAATTTAACCTCTTGACAACAAAAGAAACAGAGCAACTCATCTTTAAATAGTGACGTCATTACTATGAACACAGAGGGAAGGGTAATAAGATCTTAGCTGATACAAATCCACAACCAGGAATTTTGTAGCACAATAACTGTAATTACCAGCACAGATGGAGATAAAATCATTGATAATAGAAAACTCAGTTTAAAGAAGACAAGGCATAATCTAATGAGTTTTTTTGATGCATTACAAATACAACAGCTAGATGCTCTTAGTGCAGAGGAACACTCTCAGAATTATTGGATGCTATACAACAACAACAACAACATTTATTTATATAGCACATTTTCATACAAAAAATGTAGCTCAACGTGCTTTACATAATGAAGAAAATAAAAATAAAAGACAAAGTAAGAATTAAAATAAGACAACATTAATCAACATAGAATAAGAGTAAGGTCCGATGGCCAGGGAGGACAGAAAAAACAAACAAAAAAAAAACTCCAGACAGCTGGAGAAAAAAAAATAAAATCTGCGGGGGTTCCAGACCATGAGACCACCCAGTCCCCTCTGGACATTCTACCTCACATGAATGAAACAGTCCTCTTTGTATTTAGGGCTATAAAGTCACTTCAAAGTGGGAAAGCAGCAGGCCCTGATGGCTACCCAGTGGAATTTTGAAATACTGTCATGCTTGGGTCACAGATTTGCACAGCAACACAGGAGGTTGTAGAGACAGGAATTTTATTCAAACCTTGCAAACAAACATGTCTCTTTTTCAAAAGTTTAAACGTTTTTAGACGGAGATGACAGTTCCGTCTCACAATTAAAAGAATGCAAACATATCTTCCTCTTCAAAGGAGTGCACATCAGGAGCAGGGAAGGTCAGAGAGAGAGAAAAGCAAACAATCAAAAACCGACAGGAGCTGTTCGGACTTTTACGTATGCGAAGTACCACGCGGATCGCGCGGTAGATCGGCCGCAAATAAGCCCAGCAAACAAGGGAGCAATGTGAAGGTAGTCTTTCAGCGTTTTTTAACCTCTAGGGGTGCGATCAGTCCTGCAGCTCACAAATCCTCCCTCAGCTTTATTCACATTTTCGTAAATCAAGCGACATTCCAAACCAGGCTCAAACAAGAGTGACAGGACATCAGCATTAATATGTTCGGAGCCGGGTCGATGCCTCACTGTAAAACTGTAAGGTTGCAAACCCAAAAACCATCTCATGAGACAAGAGTTAGTTTCCTTCTGACGGTATAACCACTGAAGTTGAGCGTGATCTGTCACTAATGTGAAATTTCGACCCCATAAATAATAACAGACCATTTTATTGCCAAGCATTCTTTTTCAATAGTCAAATAATTATGCTCCCTAGGAAGCAATTTCCTACTCAAAAATGTGATAGGGTGCTCTTCCCCATCAAAATCCTGGGACAGGAGGGCACCTACACCAAATGCACTTGCGTCCGTCTGTAGAATAAAATCCTTAGAGAAGTCGGGATTCCGCAGAACTGGATAAGAAGACAAAGCAGTTTTCAAATCACAAAAGGCACTTCACAAACGTCTGTCCATACAACAGGGAGATTTTTCCGGCCTCTAGTAAGATCTGAAAGAGGAGCAGCCCTATTTGCAAAATCAGGGATGAATCTTCTGTAATAACCTGCAAGCCCCAGAAAGGCATGTATTTGTTTCTGCGTTTCTGGACGTGGATAAGCAAGTATCTCTTCCACTTTTCTAAATTGAGGTCAGAGTAAACCCCTGCCCATAGAGTAGCCCAGTTAATGAGTCTCAGACATACCCAATTTATACTTCTTGGGGTTAGCTGTCAAACCAGCCTGTCTTAAGCTTTCAAGGACAGCCTGGAGATGTTCTAAATGTGTTTGCCAATCATTACTGAAAATCACGATATCATCGAGATACGATTGAGATATTAGTTTAGAAATTCTTTCTTGCAATGAAATTACCCAATTTGCAAAGCTCGGCCCGTGAGCTGTTGGCCCAAATCCTGTCCATTCCTCTCGTACAACATCCAAGACGCCTCGCGGACAACCTGCCAAACAACAACACGAACGGACTCAAGCCAGTGGACACCTGCGCCGATTCTCGCACTGCAAACATAATAAAAGGTAGGACAGAGTCCCAAGACGTTGGATCATCATGACCAACTCGCCTGATCATCTGTTTTAAAATCGTTCAGTCAAACCATTCATCTATGGATGGTAAACAGTGGTACTCAATTTCTTAATAGCAAAGCTGTCACACAATTGTTTCATCACGCGAGAAGTAAAAGGTGTGCCCTGATCAGTTAAAATTTCTCTAGGGATGCCAATACGAGTAAAAATCTTGCACAAAGCTTTGGCTAAGTGGAGCAATTGGCTTTTTTTAAAGCAGCCACTTCCGGATATCGCGTTTCATAGTCAACCAACACAAGCATATATTGATACCCATTTTTAATCTTAGGTAGAGGACCTACTATATCTAATCCCACCCGTTGGAAAGGGACTTCCAAAATAGGCATAGGAGAAAGGGGAGCCCGAAGAGGTTTATAAGCAGAGATGATTTGACAAGCAGGACAAGAAGTACAGAATTCTCCACCTTTCCCCATATTCAGCCAATAAAATCGTTTTGATAAACGTTCTCTAGTCTTATCAGTCCCCAGGTGCCCACCCAAGATGTGAGAGTGAGCTAATTGCAAAAGAATGTCCCTATGTACTTCAGGTACAACTAACTGTTCAATAAATTCCCTGACTAAATGATCTGATATCACTCTAAAAAGGCTGCCATCTTTCTCAAGAAAATGCGGGGTTTTTAAGCCCCCGGATGCACGCTCTTGGTAATAAGAGTCACTAGCAAAGCGAGCCTGTTTAAATGCATATTCTAATGAGCCATCAGCATGCTGCAAGCACACAAAATCGGTCTGCTCGCCAGTGCTCGGTTCTTGTTCGGAGTCATTTGCAAGTTGAGAAGTTGTAGATGGGCCAGCCAGCCGCTCTGGGAAATTGGAGGGGTTTCACCCTCAATCTCTCTGGAGAGATCGGGTTCAATATCTAGTCTGGGCTCAAGAACTTCCCCAACAGCCAGTTCGTCCTCTTCCCCCCCGCTAAGCTTGACACGGGGCTCACTGACTGGCATCCGGCATTTGGTCATGAGTCTAGGAAAAAGGGCATTCCTCCTGCCGATCAGTAAGGGCCAGGGGCAGGAGTCCGAAACAGCAGACCAAACTTTAAATTGTCAACCCTTATATGTTAAAGGAAGAAGCTTTGTCTGATAGTCTTTAACATCTCCATGTACACAGCGTATGTTTACAGTTTCAGTGTTACACAGGTACCTGCCTTCAAGATAGTCCCGTCTGACAATACAAAGGTCACTTCCTGAGTCCAATAATGCCGAGATCTCACGGCTCCCCAACTTCACAGAGACCATTAAGCCATCCTTTTTATCTGAAGAATAAGGAACCCGGGAGCAACAAATCTTGGCGAGACCAATTTCCATCGATTTAGCAGGGGATAGGCGACATTCCACACCAAATGGCTGAGTTGATCACACCGGAAGCATCTTCGTTCAGTTCCACTGCCAAAATACTCACGGCAACGTCCACGGCCTCCTGCTTCCCCAGATATGGGTGCTATGTTAACAGCTGGATACCATGGTGGTCTTCCTGAGGAAACCCGATATTCAAGGTTAACAGCATCTACTGTAGATGCTCTAACCTCCGTTCAAAGCAACAAGCATTCCCTGGGCAATCTCTCGGAGGCTGCGGAACAGCATAAGGAGCAGCAAATCCACCGCTTTTTCTCCAAGCGGTTTGAGAACCCTCCTAACATCTGGCTATGATCGTCAACGATTCAACATCACGACGAAGGAATTAATCTTGGAGAACTGCAGGTATCCCTGCCAGCAGTATATTCATGACAACCTTTTCCACAACTCGCTCCATCTCGTTTCCCTCAAACCAGCAGTGAACTTTATGAATTAAATCTTGAATTTGCGCATGAATGTGTCCGTCCATGTTCAGTTTCCAATCATGAAGCACAAAACCTTTAGACAAAAAGCTCATAGTTTTTTGTAAAACAACCTGCCGTTTCAAGAAATCATAATCACAGAGTTTATCGGGAGGCACATTCTGTAAAGCAATTAAGGCATCCCCAGACAAAAAAGGGGTGACAATGACAGCCCAGTTTCATTTGTCCCATCCCAGCAAAGTCGCCATATGTTCAAAAGCCAAAAGAAACATCTATGGGTCATTGGAAGGACCCATCTTCCTCAGCACATCCTTGGAAATAGCAGGTACAGCAGGAACTGGATCATCCTCCGGATCAGGAGGAAGCAGGACATTTTCACTGATCTGAAACAACTCCTCGGCATTCATCTGTGCAACCACTTCTGGTACCACTTGTCACGCTTGGGTCACAGATTTGCACAGAAACATAGGAGGTTGTAGAGACAGGAACTTTATTTAAACACTGCAAACAAACATGAATTCTCTTTTTCAAAAGTTTAAACGTGCTCTTTAACAAGACAGAGATGACAGTTCTGTCTCACAATTAAAAGAATGCCAACATATCTTCCTTTTCAAAGGAGTGCGTGTCAGGAGCAGGGAAGGTCAGAGAGAGAGAAAAGCAAACAATCAAAAACTGACAGGTGCTGTTCGGACTTTTAAGTATGCGAAGTACTGCATGGATCGCGCGGTAGATCGACCGCAAAAAAAGCCCAGCAAGCAAGAGAGCAATGTGAAGGTAGTCTTTCAGTGTTTTTTAACCTGTAGGGGTGCGATCAGCCCCCCAGCTCACAATATAAAATTCAAATAAGTTAGCTCTACTATTATTAACAATATGTATAGAAGCTAGAGATAACAAAATTCTACCTTAAACTTTTCGCCAAACTTTAATTACCATCTTTCCAAATGAGGACTTATTACAATGTGCATTATACAGACCAGTTTCACTTCTGAATAATGATGTTAAGATACTCTCTAAAGTTCTAGCTGGAAGAATTGAGAAAGTGTTTCCTTCTGTAATATCATAAGAACACACCAGATTTATTAAAGGCAGACACTTTAGCTTTAAAACATGTAAATATAAAGATCTTTTTCAACACTGCTTTGCTGTAAGCATGGAAAAAAATCAAACAAGATAGGAACAGATGATTTGCCTTCCATCTCACATTAGAAGGGAGAATCAACACTGTCAAGATGAACATCCTTCCCTAGCTTATTTTTCTATTTCAGTGCATCCCTGCATACATTAACAAACCACTCTTTAAAAAATAAGACTCAATTATAACCTCAGAAGTAAAATCCTGCTGTACTACTTTATATCCCTGTGTGAAAGATAGAGGCACTGTCGATCCCTTGAATCCTCAGACCAGATGTCAGACACCAGATAAAAGTCCAATATGACTTTATTTTATAATAATTATGTGCACCAAGCACACTCCACTCCACTATACTCATAAATAAACACAATAATAAATCAATAATCAATCAATCCTCCACTCCCAGACGTGTTGCTACCCTTCCACCCAGCTCAGCTCAATGTCTGGGATTTCCCACAGTCCTTTTATAGTCCTTGACCCAGAAGTGTTTTGCCTCTCTCTGTCCATGTGACCGTGAACACTTCCGGGTCAGATAAAAGCTCCTTTTCTTCAACCCGGAAGTGTGTCATTCGCTCTGTCGCCGTGACTAAGACGCACTTCCGGGTTATAGGTGAAACAAAAGTCTCTGGGCCTTCCTACAGTGTCCCCTGGAGGTTCCCATGGTATCCAGCAGGGCTGTGATGAAAAACTCCACTGTCCATGATGCCCTGCTGGAACTCGGGGCACCTCTATGTTGCAGGCAGGGCTCCACCTGGCGGCTTGGGGGTATTGGCTGGGATGAACGGCCGGCCATATTCCACACCTGCTTTGTGCCCTGATATACAAATTATCATAAATATATCAATAATCTAATTGTCCATTTATCATTTAGAATATGGAACCAGTGCATGAAGCACTTCAAGGCTAAGAAGCTTTTATCTGTTGCACCTCTACATGATAATCACCTTTTTCTTCCCTCTCAAACCTACACAGTATTTTGGTATCTTTGGAAAATGTATAGGATTATATAGATAATATCCTTGCATCTTATGAACAATCACACTTCAAATTTAACTTCCCAGCAACACAATATTTCCACTACTTTCAAATCAGAAACTTTGCTAAAAGGAACCCACCCAATTTTGCACATCTCCCAACCCATTTCTATTCCAGAAGAAATACTGATCAGTCTTGAAGACTCAAACAGCATCTCAATAATATATAAAAACATCTTAAAGTCTCTTCCTTTTAAAGATCCCTGGGTACGGTGGGGAAAGGATGTTTGACTTTATATCTTACAAAAGGAGCGGAAGGCAGCCATGCATAGAATGCACTCCAGTTCCTTATGTGCAAAGCATTCAATGATTCAACTTAAAATTGTCCAAAATGTATCCAGGGCAAAATCCAACCTGCAAATGTTGCAAGCGAGGTCCAGCCTCATTGGGCCACATGTTTTGGGCGTGTACCAAATTAACATCATTTTGGAAAAAATCTTTGAATGCCTATCAGACAGCCTTGGTGTCACAATCCCTCCTAACCCATTAACATCTGTGTTTATTGTACTCCCAGGTGGGCTTAAACTGGAGAAAGACAAACAAACTGTAATTGCCTATTACCACACCACTAGCACGTAGACTTATGTTGCTCAACTGGAAGAACCCCATCTTTTATAAGTCAGGGTAACTGATGTTCTATACTATTTGAAATTGGAAAAAATCTAATTCTTGCTGAGAGAAGATGTTCAGATTTTTTTTTAATATAGCAAGGTCCAATTAAAAATATTTTAGAATAAGCATTTATATCTGAGGAAAGGACATTCTCCCTTCCTTGTTGTTTTTAAAGTTTTGCCCTTACTGTTTGCTCTCCTCTCTTTCTCTTGAATGGGGCTTGAATTCTGTTTTGTTAAGTTCACCTTAATTATATCTAATGTTATTTTCTTCATTGTATAAGTTGGACTTGATCGTACGGAATGTTATTTTTTTCAAACCAAACTTAACAAAAACAACTGTTGCTCACTGCATGTTTTTTGTTTGTCACATCATTCTGAGTAAACTCTAGAGCAGGAGTTCTTAACCTGAGGTCCGTGGACCCCTAGGGGGTCGATGGATAGGTTTGAGGGGTTCCATGATGGTCTGATAAAAATTAACATTTATATTCACTAATCAGCCCAATACTGTTGATTTAGACTAGATGCAGTAGTAGTAGTAGTAGAAAACATAGTACTAGTAGATCTGTTTTAATTTGTACAAGAGAATTGTATTTCATAATTATAATGAGTGGCCATTACTTTTTGCATAAAAAAGGAGTGTTTTTTTTAAATTGTTTATTTTAAAGTTTAATAATACTTTGTGTATGTCATATATATATATATATATGAGACAATCAAATCTCGATAAATAAAGTACATTATACATTGCATGCAAAGCTGAATTTATGTAAATATTTCTGGGGAAGAGGGTCCATCAGATTCTTAAAGGGGTCCGTGACTCAAAAAAGGTTAAGAATCACTGCTCTAGAGACTATTGTAAGTGAAAGTCCCAGGAGATAAATAGTTACAAAAATACTCAAATAAGCCCATCCAGCACCAACAGTCATGCCACAGTCTAAGTCACCTACCTCCCCCATTCTAGTGTTAGACGTGAACATTAACTGAACCTCTGCATAATTTCATGCATTGCACTACTGTCACATGGCTGATTAGATAATTGCATGGATAAGCAGGTGTACAGGTGTTCCTAATAATTTGGTCAGTGAGTGTAGACTGATAATTGATTAACCACCAGTAATATTCAATAATGCTGTGTTTGTTTCATTAATAACCTACTATTAACACAATCAAGAACACAAAGAGTTGCAGAATATAGCAATCCCTTATCATAAATAATTCTGATTTTTGCTCTTTACATAAATGGTTGATATTACTGTTCTGAGAGGTATTATAGCATACAAGGGGGGCTCCGCCCCCTGCTCGCTTCGCTCGCCTACCCCTGGGGTTTGGTATCCTGAAATACATTAGTCGAGCTCGTTCGTCTTGGAGCCGTGCCCGCTCTGCTTGCGGCATTTCAGACGCGCATTGTAGGCGCCTGCGTTCATTGATTTTATCCAGTCGGGCTCGTGTTTGTATATACGTCAGTCGAGCTCGTTCGTTTTGAACCCGTGCCTGCTTTGCTTCCGCAGTTTCGAACGCCGGTTGTAGGCGCCTGCGTTCAATGATCTTATCTAGGTGGGCTCGTGTTTGTATCGTTGAGCTGTATTGTGTTTGAATTCGGTGTAAAGCGTTCAGCGGTTTGTACAATCCCAAGCAGCACATTACTCCTAACTTCACCCCGCAGTAGTGCCACTCACAATATGGCGGTGACGCCTGCGCCTTCCGTAGTATCATTGTGGACCTGTGGGGCTGCCGTAGCCTCTTCCATTTGACTCTGGGTTGCAGCACAGAATCCTCTTTTGTGTCGTTAGTCGTTAGCTATGGGCGCGTTGTTGCTTCATTTCTCATTCACGTCAGTTGAGCTCTTTCGTTTTTGGGCCGTGACTCCTTCGTTCGCGGTGGATACGACTTCGCGTGCGGTCTATGAGACGCGCGCTGTACGCGCCTGCGCAGTATGTCTCATGGTCCCATCGCCGTGTACCTGCGTCCATGCCATCCAGTTTACCATTCTCGGTTAGTAATATAGATGTGAAAAGTGCTTTACAAAGAATCTGAAAATAGTAGTAAAGAGTAATGAGTAATAGTAATAGTAAAGAGTAAAGAGTAGTAAAAGAGTAAAGAGTAATAGTAAAGAGTAAATGAGACCTCAGGGTTGTATAAAAATTAAAATTATTAAACTATGAAAAACAATTTAATTCTGATAATTAGCCAGAAATATAGAATATGTTTGTGATACAAATGGGGAGAAATTAGGTAATGAAGATTAAGCAAACTAACAATGGATGGAAATATATTGCTTTTACAATTATGAATAAAATTGAGAGAATAATGTTTTTGACTGTGTGGGAAAACAAATGTGAACATAGTAAGCACAAATATAATAATGACATGTGAACAGAAGCACCGAGCTGTGAAACACCTTCAAACACTGCTAAGATCTTCACAGATTTTTATACTGTCATATGCAGAAGGATTGTGCAAGTTTTATGGGGACCATGTTGAAGTGAACATCAGGGAAGGATTTAGATATTATGCAACAGCTCATGTTTGCCTTTTACTTCTACAGTCAGGAGGAGAATGACATAGAAGAATTCCTCTGAGATCGCCTTTGATTCTGTGCTAGCTCCACCCCATCTACATAACCCCTAAGATCCGTTGAGACTGAAGATGGCACACACACACCAATATGACCTAATGAAGGAATTCTCACATTTTTCCCTTTTGTCTTTTTCAGTCTGTTGTGCATCCCCAAACTTTTCACATATTGTTGTGTGTTAATTTTTATATTAAATAAAGAAAAATGGCATGGACTGGAAGCAGAATTAAGATTGGTAATTGGTATTGGTAATTGGTATTGAAGGTCTGTGCATCGGAGCTGGGGGGTCCTCTACAGCGCATCTTCAACCTGAGCCTGGAACAGGGGAGAGTCCCGAGGCTTTGGAAAACATCTTGTATCACCCCAGTCCCAAAGGTATCACGTCCTAGTGAGCTGAATGACTTTCGGCCTGTTGCTCTGACATCACATGTGATGAAGACCATGGAGAGGCTGCTGCTTCACCACCTTAGGCCACAGGTTCAACACGCCCTTGACCCTCTGCAGTTTGCATATCAGGAGAAGGTGGGAGCGGAAGATGCCATCATCTATATGCTACACCGATCCCTCTCTCACTTGGACAGAGGCAGTGGTGCTGTAAGAATTATGTTTCTAGACTTCTCTAGCGCCTTCAACACAATCCAACCTCTGCTCCATAGGGACAAGCTGACAGAGATGGGATTAGATTCATACCTAGTGGCATGGATCGTGGACTATCTTAAAGACAGACCTCAGTATGTGCGTCTTGGGAACTGCACGTCTGACATTGTGGTCAGCAACACAGGAGCGCCACAAGGGACTGTACTTTCTCCGGTCCTGTTCAGCCTATATACATCGGACTTCCAATACAACTCGGAGTCCTGCCATGTGCAAAAGTTCGCTGATGACACTGCTATCGTGGGCTGTATCAGGAATGGGCTGGAGGAGGAGTATAGGGACCTAATCAATGACTTTGTTAAATGGTCCGACTCAAACCACCTACACCTGAACACCAGCAAAACCAAGGAGCTGGTGGTGGATTTTAGGAGGCCCAGACCCCTCATAGACCCAGTGATCATCAAAGGTGACTGTGTGCAGATGGTGCAGACCTATAAATATCTGGGAGTGCAGCTGGATGATAAATTAGACTGGACTGCCAATACTGATGCGCTGTGCAAGAAAGGACAAAGCCGGTTATACTTCCTTAGAAGGCTGGCTTCCTTCAACATCTGCAATAAGATGCTGCAGATGTTCTATCAAACAGTTGTGGCGAGCGCCCTCTTCTACGCAGTGGTGTGCTGGGGAGGCAGCATTAAGAGGAAAGACGCCTCACGCCTGGACAAACTGGTGAGGAAGGCAGGCTCTATTGTTGGCATGGAGCTGGACAGTTTAACATCTGTGGCAGAGCGAAGGGCGCTCAGCAGGCTCCTATCAATTATGGAGAATCCACTGCATCCACTAAATAATGTCATCTCCAGACAGAAGAGCAGCTTCAGCGACAGACTGCTGTCACTGGTCCTGCTCCACAGACAGATTGAGGAGATCGTTCCTCCCCCAAACTATGCGACTCTTTAATTCCACCAGGGGGGGTAAATGTTAACATTCAACATTATACATAGTTATTGTCTGTTTTTTTTTTTTTTTTTTTTTTTCACCTGTATTATTATCATTCTTTAATTTAATATTATTTATTGTATCAGTATGCTGCTGCTGAAGAATGTGAATTTCCCATTGGGATTAATAAAGTATCTATCTATCTATCTATCTATCTATCTATCTATCTATCTATCTATCTATCTATCTATCTATCTATCTATCTATCTATCTATCTATCTATCTATCTATCTATCTATCTACAGAAAAATATGACCACTGCTTTTCAAGTTCCATGATCATTACAAAAATACAGTGAAATGCTTCAAAAAAGAAATACGAAAACTGGGAAAATGGAAATAAATTATAATTAGAAATGCATAGCAAAATGATAAAATGGTATCAGAGAAAATAAGGAGAAAAATAATTGAGCAAGATTTTAAAAATAGTCATAAAGATATATTTTGGCTAAGAGTGTATTAGGCAGTGAGTATGAGGACACAGTAGTGCAGGTCACTAAGGAAACAGTACTGAAACCATTAGCTAAAGTTACAAATAAATGCAAACTAATAATGATCTAAGATGTTTCAGTGAAAGATGTGTACAATAAACTTTGTAATTTGAATGACTAGAGGTGAAGTACACAGCAGTTTCAGTGGTCACCAAAAGGTATCCCTACTAGGTGAGCATCTATATTTTGGTAAGTGAACCTAGATGGGGTTAAACAGGGATAGCATTTGAGAAATGAATTATGGTATCAGAAACATATCAGACAATATGGAGAGGAGGGAGAAAAATCAGTTAATCTATTCAAAGGTTTGGTGCAGAATGCCTGAGTGGGTGGGCAGCCAGCCAGCCAGTTGGCCATGGTCTTCAGAACTGTGTCTGCCTTTGACTTTTACCTTGTATGTTAAAACTAACCATGGACCCCCCAGAGGTTTATTTTTTAGGTAGGCTACTGACTGGCCATAGTTTAATAATTTGTTAATAAAGTTATTGTTGGGCTGATTTATGTTAATGAGTTTTAAACTACTTTGTTTCCTTTCTGTTTAAGCAAATCTGTGTCTGTGTTGTTAATTACTCATTATGTAAACAGTAATATATAATAATAAAAAATTGCATTTACTCATGGACTGATTGAAGATTGCTTTACAAAAATAATCTGAATTCAATTCAATTCAAAATGGTTTAAGCAAAAAAGGAAGGATTGGTAGTATGATAGAACACATACATAAAAGAAATCAGCCCACATACAGAATACTTGTGTGTCCTTATGTTCAAAAGAATATTTCAGTTGTAGACCATACTAGTATGGATAGTCAACAGGATAAACAAATCTAGCTACAGACCCATATATTGGTCAAATCAGCTGACTTCATTCTACTACTGTGTAAACCAATACACTAATTAGAAGTTTATTATAATTTTTATTTATAATTCTTTATAAAAGAATAGTGAATTGTGTCCAAAGTATATAAAACAAGATAACATTCTTAAAGCCCCAAATACAGAATGTAAACACAGTGTAAAACATATATCAAATAACAGTACTTCAACTAAAATATTAATTAATCCCTTAAAAGATGCAAAACAGTAGATGAATGATACTTTTTGCGTGTTTAAATAAAAAAAATAATAGTTCTATTAGCAGTTGGTAACATTGTGCGTTCCAAAACCTGCTTACTACAACTTTGAAATATTACAAAATGAACACGTCTTAAGCTGCAGGATCTTAAAAAAGCTAGATCATGCATTTGTAATCCTTAAGTCTCAGACTGTTCCGAATGTTTACATACTGTTCTATACTTAATTCAAAACAGGCAAGGGTCATAACTAAAACTAAGAAAATGACCATAAATCTTCTGTTCATAAATCACTTCACTGGTTTCCAATTAGTTTAAAGATGATTTTAAAATCCTCCGTCTTAACATGCATAAAGCTGTAAATAGTTTAGCTGCCTCACAGAACATGCTGGGGCCTACACTGTTGGGTGTAAATTGCAATTTCAAGAAGTGTGCCTCCTTGAGATTTTGAGAATGAGCAGTGTTTAAGTGGGGGTCAAAAAAAATAGGGCACTGGACCGCTAGAATTGCATACCAACACTGGAGCAGCTCCCATCGGTCTGAGCATTTGAATCAAGACAAGGGCTCATTATTTTATAATGTTGGATGTCTTGTAATATACTGGTGCTGTATCTAATTTTTATTTCTATTTTTTTCATTTCAAAAATAAAGACTTGTGCCACAAATAGGGCTGGAGCCACCATTAGGGTGAAGTAGGCATTGGCCTAGGGCACAGATCATAAGGGGGGGCCAACCACATGAGTTAGCTACCAAACAGTCGGTTGGCACACTAACAAGCTTGGCCTAGGGCTCAAAATAATCTAGCACTGGCAGCGGTAATAAAGGACAGGTGGAAAAGATTTACTGAAGTGAGATGACACCACTGTGAACAACTGTTGTTTTTTTAAATGTTGTGCAAATAAAAACTGCCTATGATTGTAACACTAATAACAAGGAATTAGAAAGAAAGAAAACTTATCATAAATGACTACAGACTGTACTTTTAATTGCTCTATTACTCCTGAGACACTCTGTATATGTAATTTTGTGCAATTCTGAATGTTATTTGTTTGTTTCAATATTATATTTGGCATTTATGCCACATTTAATTTTTTTCATAATGTATTTTTAATTATTAGTGTATATAATGCACACATAAGTGGAGGTGTGCTTCACAAAAATAAATTGAGCACAACTGCATATGAATTATGCACAAATTGTTAATCACAGTAAATATGGTTATTAAGTCACATTAGGCCTGTACAGTGTACCAAACAGCAAGAATTTCAGCTTGAAGCTTCTGTGATGTTAGTCACAGACAGATTTTCTAACACCTGGAGTACATATATTAAATGAAAAGTCATGATAATATTGAGATGATGCTTCATTTAGAAGCAATTCAGAACTGTAGAAAAAAAAGTAAAAATTATCTTAGCGAAAATATTGTGATTAAGATGGGAAATACATATGCAGAGCAAAGCATTTTGAGCATATTCCAGATGTCCAGTTTCTGGCCATCTTTAAGCTGTATTTACATCCTATCTGGATTTTAAACACGTGTATATCATCTGAATCAAAGGCAGCATCTGTGTATTAAATATGATAGAAATGTCCTTATTGATCCAAATTATTTTATACAGGTATAGGCAGCCGCGATCACTAGGACTGCCACTGTTTATAGAGGAATTAATACAAAAAAGGTTACTTGAATATAAACTCTCAGTAGACATAAAGGGCCCCGTAAACTTCTGCTAGCTAACGTCTGCAAAGTTTTTTCTAACAACTTTCTTTGGCCTGTGTCTGTAAACAAGAAACTAAAGGACTGAGGCATGGTCAGACGTAAAGTGTGGATGAGCAACACAAAGTAATGTCAGAATAGTAATAACCCAATATATCATGTCCTGTTGTAGGAAAAGAAGCATGTTGAAAGTGGTTTGCTGTCTGTTTCTTTATATTAAATTTCACTGCTTGAAGCTGCTTGATGAAGGGAGAAGCCTCAGGATAATTTTTATGTTTATTAATGACAACGTAGAGTTTGTTGATTGCAGTTTCTGCATTCCACGTCAGGTATATACAAAGAAGCTAGCACTTATTTTTAATTTAAAGTACCTTTCAAAGGGGATCTTGGCTGGCACTCTATAAAGGTTTAAGAGTTTTGAAAGGTCTATGAGCTTTAAATAGAAAAGGCAACCAGAAAATAATTCATAAAGAAATGCACATGGAATGCCTGTGCCATGCTTACTTCCACTTGAAAATTAGTAAAACGTGGCTTGTACTTCACAATCATCATTCATAATTATATCCAATGTTTTTTTTATTAAATATCTCATTTGAATCTTTATATAATATTTCATTTGAGAGGCTGAATAATATACATGACGTTTAAGAAAGTAATAAATAATGCATTTTTGAAAGAAGAAGAGATAAAGTGAGAAAGAAACTAGGTTCTTTCATATCTTAATGTATTATTAAAATATAAACTATTTCTGTAAGAAGCATGTGCTAATGTATTACAGCTCACTGTACATTTAAATCAATAAGGCAGAATGTCCCCGCACTGTGTTTGGTCGTCAGTCAACACTGAAATCCTTCTTTGCAATAAAAATAAACAGTTCTCCTTGGTTGGTTTTATACATGCTTTATTTTAATGTTGTATTTGTAATTTACAGTACATTCTAAAATGTACCATAACATATAATAACATAATATTCTTAAACTTACTTAATTAAATTCAATGTCATGAAGGGCCAATGCTGGTTCTACCAGCACTGGGCACAAAGCTTTCACAGGACCCACTCACAGACACAGCCACCCTCACATTCACACAAATGCCATTCTGGAATTGTCATTTAACCAAACTGGCACTTATTTGGTGACCGTGCTAATACCATGCCAACAGAGGGAGAGCATGTAAACTCTACATGGACAGCTGCTGGGTATGGAAGTGATCTCAGGATGCTGAATCTGTGAAACAGCACTATTAAGCAATGAGCTACAGTACCATGCCACTCAAGAATATAATCAACAAGCTAATAAAGTACAGTAACACGCCAGTTACAATTTTTATAAACACTAAGATGCCATTGTAGTAAACTGACAATTACATCTGACTGTAGTAATGAGTATTACAGAAAACAAAAAAAGTAACTACATAACCACAATGAGGAATCAAGTATAGGTTCTTAATTAAATAAGGCTAGGGAGGACACAAGAAGAAGAATATTGTACAATGAATCATGAATGAATAGGAAAAAGACACAAACATGGGTCTTAAATATAAAACTTTAAATTACCTGAGACAAGTTGCTGTCCAGTTAGGCCCATGGGGACGATACCGAGGTTCACAGCAGTGGCCCAAGCAGTGGGATCTGTAACAGGAACGCTAATATGGGTGCGATCTGCTCCTACACTTCCCAAGCCTTCTTCTGCTGCAAGAAGACAGAAACAGATTCTTAATATACTGATCACATAAACTTTTGTACCATGCATTTCTTTTAGGTGCTTTGTCTAAGATTCTAAAGCATTTTCTCTTCATATGACTTAATCTCTTCTATCATAAATTACTACAGTGGGAAAGTGATTGTATTGTAAGTCCACTGCACAAACATGACATTAGTCACTAATTTGATGCAAATTTAATAAGGTCTTCCACATTACCTACAGGTTTTCCATAACCAGAATTGAAAAAAAATCTGAAATGTAAACTTTATGTTGAAAAGTAAAACAATTATTAAAAGGACAACATTTTAGATATTAACCTTTCATCAGGTGCATTCCTGACCTATGGCAGTATATTGGCTTGTTCACATCTTAGTTAATAAAGAATCATGTACTCTCTTCCTAGTAGAATGGAGCAGTATTTTGAATAGAAGCAAACTAATAGCACCTTCTGTAAAGTATATCATTTCATGGAGCCTCTCTGTGGTGAAAAGTGATTTTCTTCTTTGTTTGAAGTTTAGTGGGCTGTGCATTCAGTATATTTTTATTTTCATTGCTTGGATAATGGGTTACTTTAAAAAAACAACACAATAGCAATTTGAATATAGACTTTATACTCAGTAAATGTCAAGATAACCCAATTTCAAAATATTAAAAAGGCTATAATAGGTCTAGTCGCATGATGCAATTTATTATTTTATGACGCTTAGCTTCCCCTCTAGTGAGCAGTTTTACATTGAATGGTTTTTTCCTGAAGTGGAATAAAAGCAGTAACACTAAGGTTATGGATATTTTCCCCTTGGTTCTGTTATGACTGAATAGAAAACCACAGATTATGGTTTCATGGTCTACTTCTTTTTCCAAATCTGAAGGGCTACCTCCGTCAAGTGTGGTATGCCAAAGATGAAGACGTGAAGCCAGCTAAAGAAGAGTGGTTGAACAAGCAAAACAAAACATTTTATTTGAGGGACACAGGACTGCCTTGTAAATGTTATAACAATTTTACTAGTGTTTGTATGGATTATGTTGTGTTGGATAGTTGTGCTGGTGTTTCTCTTAATACATTCAGCTCAAAAACTTAAATCACTCCTTGTATGTGTGACATATACCCCACATCTCATTTCTCGCATACTTTTTTCTAAGTACCTGAAACCATTTTGTTTTCATTTGTATCCATTCACCCATTTTCTGAATCTGCTTTCCAATTACAGAAACCCCATTCTCCTACATTTGCACTGTGACGTTGTGTTCAGCATAATGTGTTGGTGTGCTGTAAAATAGAGAGGTTGCAAAGGTGATTCCATTACTTCAAGACTTCTGTCTTTCCAGCTGTATATTCCCATACTGTTCCTCTCTAATATTTTATTGTTTCTTACTTTTATCAGTCTGCCAGCAACAATGCTCATTGTTTTTCATATTATTTAATTGCTTAGGGAGGACTGCACAATTACTTGGTTTTGTTTTTGGACATTTTTTTCTTTAAGTTTGTATTCCTTCTTTTCAGCTCTGATTATATAATGGACATGGTTTTCATTCATGTAATTTTTATAATTGCATAGACTTATATTTTATCTTTTTTAATGATTAATAGTTTATGTTTTAATGATTAATTAGTCTGCTCAGCACCCTGAGCAATGGAACAGTATGAAGAGTACTGTATTATAACAACCTGCCTGTTACAAGTTAAACAAGTTAAACAATTTGTTAAGATGCAGTGAGGGCAGAAGCTGCCAGAAGTTTATATTGTATTTTAATTATATCTCTTTACTCATAGCTCTGAACAGGTGACTGAGCTTTGGTTTGGGGTATGATATTTAACAGGTCGTGTCACATAAGTTCAGCTCAGAAGCAGAACTATGGAAACAATCCAGAATAGAATCAAATATTTTGAGTTCAACATTCAAAGGCTAGTGATCACTTTGTTATATTTGCTAGTGCCAGCTGGGCATAACAAATCTTTCATTTGTTTAGCAAGGAACATGCCAAATAACTTTATTCTGTATTTCCCATATGTGTCAGTAATTTAATGTTACAGTGATGTGAATCCCAACCTTTTCAAATACAAACATAAATCTGAAATGTGCATTTTAATATATTGACAAAAGGGAGATGACACTCTCTTTAACATTTCTTACCTAATCAAATGTTTAAGTAAATGTACAGGCTGTAATTGTGACACCAATTGTGTCATATGCTACTGTAACATTTAGCAAAGCAGAAATAAAAGAGCAGACATAATAATTACGGGATGTGGCTTATCAGAATTATTGCGTGTGATTATAAAATCTGAATAAAGTATAAACAAGCTTCACTTGACACTTAAGAAAATTAAAAAGTCTTTTTGAATTTATTATATGTAGACGTAGTTGTCCTTTATAACTACTTGTTGCTCGTATAAATTATGCAAAAAATATGCACAATCTAAACTAACAAAGGATGTCTTTTAGTTAAAATAATTGTAACCTGTGATAAGAAGTTCTTTGGAAATTAACGCAATCAAAACCTTTTAGCTGTGTCACATTGTCAGGATATACTGAAGAAAGCTTAGAAGAAGTATACAAAAGGAAAAGGATACAGAAGGGAAAAATGGGAAGCAGCTGCTTCCAGAATGAGTTCTGCTTCATCTGTTGATAAAATAAGATACAGTATACCACAAAGAGATACATAGATCTCAAGAAAAAAAAAAGATATATAATTTTGTTTTTTCAATGTAGAACTGGGGTGATAGTTCCAGAGTTTAAATCTGCAAACAAATTTCCTTGGTAGACACTTTTGTTGAGGGACTGTAACTGGATAAAGGGATGAACTAATCAAGAAAGAGTTATCTAGCACAAAAAAGTTGTGATTTTGCTTAAAATGAAATTCCAATGAGTGAGACAAGGGACTAGAGGTAAAAGAGAGTTGAGAAAACAACAATTCTGTCATTCCAAAACAATACAAGAAGAAGGAACAGAAGAGAGCAAAGTTAACAAAGGCAAAAGCCATTTTTCATTTATTCAGTCCCTAATCAATACTAGGATTGTTAATAGCTTAACAAGAGCAACCATTTTAATGGTCACTGAAAAGAATGGCTGTGCTATCAAGTTCCCCTAGACTAGAAATTAAAATAAAATTGTTTTCTGCCAGTCGTTTCAACTACAGGACACTAGTTAAGTGTAGCCTCCAATCTGACTAGTCTATTTTTTTGTCAAAATAATATTAACCTCACAGACTTCCACAAAAACACAATTCCTTAAATCACAGTTGGTGAATACTAGATTAATTCAAGCCACAGTTCGGCCACTGTTTGTGTGGAGTCTGCACATTCTCCCCATAACTGGTTGGACTTTCTTTGGGTACTCCAGTTTTCCTTCCATACCACAAACATATGTATATGTAGTCTGCCATTGGCATGAGCCTGTGAGCTGTGAGACAGCAACAGTAACCACCATGCCACCATTCCTACCTGGAATCCATCTTATAAAGATTAAAATAATATTGTTGATTAAGGGATTGTTTTTTCCTGCTAATTGCAGACAAAGTAAAAAATGTCTTTTGGTACAGAAAACTAAAATTGTTAAGTTCAGAAATAGAAATTTGTATAATTTTGCTAGGATACAAGAATGAGGAACAAATCTTCATAAATGTAACATATATGAAATGTTTTATTGATGTATGGTATTTATTTGTTCATTGGGATTGTTGTAACACAATAAATAACAGGACAATATTTACCACCAGCCATGGTAGATCCGTCAGTTTCTTGTCTCAGCTGCCCTGTGCTCTCATCGGAGCATCCACTCACTGCTGGCACTGATAAGCTGCTGGTGCCGGCAGACTGAAGCGACTTGTTGTTACAGGCAGGATCCCATAGCTGCACATTAAGCTCTGAAAAAGACAGACATTTCTAATTGGTGCTCAGAAAAGAAGGACAAGTGAAGCCTAAGAATGAAAAGCTAGCTGAACAAAACTACATTTTTACATTTTAAAATGATTCCATCAATTGATCCAGAAGAATCAAATTAAATTCACCATTTTCAGGAGGCAAATGCAGCCTGTTCCCCGAAGTCAATGTGACAATGCCTGCAATTCAAGGACATCTGACTCCCCAGAGACAGTTTATTGTGTTTTGTCACAGAGCCCTAGCAAATGAGCTGTGTCTGACCTTGCTGCTAGTAGACTGAGTGACGAATGCCATTTTTCCTATCTGTCAGATGCCTTTAAATGCTGCAAGGATAGAGGGTACCACATAACTTTTTACCCACAAAACCTATATCACTCTCTTGCTGTGTAAGAAAAATCAGTAGTGGTAAAAAAATGAGCAGCTACTTCTAACATATACAGAATGCAGCTTTTAGGGGAAGCCAAGGTCTTAAAAGATACTAATTGCTCAGTGAAGCTCTTCAAAATAAATCAGAGATTCTTGACTTTCATCATGGCAGTGTTTCAGAAACATATTTTGGAATCTTTTTGAAATTTGCTAGTACAAAGGTTAGCCTGTGTGAACGAAATGCCTCCCAGTTTCAAGGCTTATGTAGTGTCCATGCAAACCTTGGTGCACCAGTGATCCTACTACTGTATCAATCAATCAGTCCTTATCACACGCTAAACATTAAATTACAGTACAAGATATTACTGAAGTAATTTTACAAAATTTTCATATGTTAATGATTAAGGAATTGATTAAAGCCTTCATGCCTTTGCCACTGGATGCTTTACACAGAATTAAACTGTAAAAATGTATGAAGACTTTAAACCTATTAACATAAATCACCTACACAAAAAATAAATGCTAAAAAAGGAGAGAAATGGGTTATGGAGAAACAATACATTTTGTATCTTTGCAAATCCAACGCACAGATGTGAATTTTATTTGATATACTGTATTCCAAATGTTTATATGGATCAATGCCAATGCATGAATTACAATTTATTGTATCCATACCATTTTAGCTATAAGCCAGGGCCCCAGTCTAGTCTCCAGCACCACTAGTGGTTTTCAATCACAAAATCATTTAGCCCATTAAACTGTCAGAAAATTTTTCCAGTGTAGGAGAAAATTGATGGCATCTTTTTCTAAGCATATTTCATGAGGCCTGCTGATAATTGGTGATTTCTCCGCAGTGTAGCCAAATGAGCTACCTATAAACAAAGCATAGCTCCTTGTCGTCCGCTTCTGATACCATGGTAACACTAGCTGAGAGTTTTTTGAAAGTCTCCACTGCAGCCAAAGCAAGACTATAAATGATACCATACTTTGTCCAGAAAGTAAGCTTTTATGCAAACTTAAAATCTATAAAAATAATTATTGAACCATACAAAGTAAACCTTTTATATAAGGTTAAGTGCATAAACATCTACAATGGCAATGTACAACAGTTTATGGGTGAGCTGAAATTCTGTAATATTTAATGCATACTTCTTGTACAAGGTGGATGTTTTGTTTTTAATAAGGATTGCAGTATTATATATACAGTACCGCCGCTCCCTATACGCAGAGTACGCAGTCTGCGTAGGGCACCAACTCCCAGGGGGGCACCATCCCAGCTGCTCAAAAAAATCGTTTTTATATATTATAATAATAAATTAATATTAATAATATACATATACAAATAAACAAAAATATAAACGTATATATTGCATTTTACGGTGAACGCAGAGTAGCCTAAGCACACGTAATGACGCGCGCGCCCTCACCTCTGTTACAGCTGCCTAACTAATATTTGGGGGAGGGGGCACAAAAGTAAATTTCTGCTTAGGGCACCCATTTGGCCAGCAGCGGCCCTGTATATATATAATGTATTTACTGGACAGAGAGAAAAGTCATGATAGGAACATCTGTAAAATATCATAAATTCTGAAATTTTCATTTTATAAACTGGCTCCTCTTCATAATATAACCTTTATTTATTTTACATGTGCCTAATAATAATAATAATTCATTACATTTATATAGCACTTTTCTCACTACTCAAAGCACAACCACACAGGGAGGACCCGGGATGCAAACCCACGATTTCCTTACTGCGAGGCATAGCACTACCAATGTGCCACCTTACATCTTAGGGTCATGAAATATTATAATACAGTAATCCCTCGCTACTTCGCGGTTCACTTTTCGCGGATTCACGACTTCGCGGATTTTATATGTAAGCATATCTAAATACATAACGCAGATTTTTCGCTGCTTCGCAGGTTTCTGCGGACAATGGGTCTGTTTACTTGCTTCCTCAGTTGGTTTGCCCAGTTGATTTCATACAAGAGATGCTATTGGCGGATGGCTGAGAAGCTACCCAATCAGAGCACGCAGTTAAGTTCCTGTGTGCTGCTGATTGGCTCAGCGACGGAGTGTTGCATTAACCAGGAAGTCTCATCTCACTCATTCATCATTAATGTGCTAATGCTTCAGGGGCCGTGTCCAAGCACCAACAGAAGATGCAAATGATTGCAGAAAAGGTAAAAGTTTTGGATATGTTGAAGGAAGGGAACAGCTACACCGCTGCAGGACATCGATTCTCTTTATTTAAAAAGGAGGAAAAGCATATAAGATCTACGGCCGCAGTGTCCTTTAACCAGGGTGCAAAACGAGTTGCAAGTGGACGTGATAAGGCAGTAGTCTGGATGGAATCTGCTTTAGGAATCTTTGCAACAAGGTCGACGACGTCATGACCGCCTACAAGCTGCTACGTGTACTTCGCTATACAGTAAGTGTAAACTTATCTACCGATTTCATATTGCTTAGTAGTTGTCCCTGTTTTTAATAGAGTAAATGGTGGGTTGTAAACAATACAGGGAGGGTTTAAAAACGTCCAAATACACGTTAAATAATTAAATAAATATAGTGTCCCTACTTCGCGGAAATTCAGTTATCGCGGTCGGCCTTGGAACCTATCTCCCGCGATAAGTGAGGGATTACTGTATATTCAAATAGTATACTCTAAGAAAAATAGGTTTACTGTATTTGTAAGGAATTCATAACTGTAATGTCAAATTTTAAACAGCATTAATTTGAGAATCATGGACAGAAAAGCCTGATATGAAAGTGAATGCTTGGCCGATAAAAACATAAAAAAAAAGTATCTTTAAGCACAGCATTTTTAACTGTAAAAGGAACAAATCCATGATAAATAAAATCTGCAACTTAGGACCTGGAAAAAAAATATTAATGCTGCAGAATGCACTGCTCAAAGGAGAATGGCACTTATCCACATTTTAGATTCCTGCATACTGTGTGTTGGCTTTAAAATAAGTTTAAATCTGAAGCATATTGTATAGTACTAAAGAATAGAACCATACAGCCATTTTTGTAACACATTTCACACATTAAGAAAAATAAATTAGAAAAATAATCTTGAATCCTCAGTCTTTGAAAACTTCAGACCTATTTCTAACTTGCCTTTCTTAAGTAAAATTCAATAAAATGCAGTTTTTCAGCAGTAAACTGTTTACTTGAACAAATATTTAATTCTTGATAACATTTAGTCAGGTTTTAGAACAAACTATAGTTGCCCAATCTGCACTGGTTAAAGTAGTTAATGAGTCGGGGGTTATTGTGGACACAGGCCATATTTTTGCTCTTGTTCTCTTAGATGTGAGTGCTATGTTTTAACACCACAGACCACTGCATTCTTATAAATCACCCTGGACAATGGTTGAGTCTTCAGGCCTTAAACTGGTTTCAGCCCTAGTTAACAAATAGAAAATTCTTTGTTAGATGTGGTGATTTAGATCAGAGGTTCATAATATTGTATATTTAGTGTACCATAAGGATCTATATAGAGCCATTGCTTTTTTCAATGGACATGCTTCAATTAGACCAGATTATACTGAAACACATGGTGAGTTACACAGCTCCATTTATCTATAGTACCTGATGACCCTGATGCTCTGGCCTCACTGATTAAATGTCTTACTTGTATTTCTGAATCAATAAGTGGTAATGTTCTCAAGCTAAAAAAGCAAAAAACAAAAATCTAAGTGGTTGGCAAAAATGTACATAATGAGGGTATTAGAAATAACCAGACCCCTTAGCATTAAAAGTCAGGGTGGAGGTAAAGAATTTGAGTGTAATCATGGACTCTGCCCTAAACTTTAAATCACACATTAACCAGACTATAATAATATAGTTGACTATACTACTGTAAATGTATTCCTAACAGGACTGCCTAAGAAAGACATCAGTCAATGAGTTCAGAATGCAGCAGCAAAAATATAAATAAACTACAAAAAGATCTGTACACATTTCACCATTTTCAGCCTTGTTACATTGGTTACCCGTGCCCTTTAGAACTGACTTTAAAATACAATGGTATATAAAGATTTAAATAATTTTGTTCTTTCCTATATGCTGGAGTGCCTGTCATCCTATACTCCAAGTCGTAACCCTAGATCTTCTAATAATTGTCTATTTTGTACTCCAAGAGCTAATCAAAAAAGAAGCAGTGAGGTAGCCTTCTGCTGTTACGGACGAAAAATTTGGAATACTTTACCGATAGAGATACTTCTTCTTTTGGCTGCTCCCATTAGGGGTTGCCACAGCGGACTTTACTAATAGAGATACGCTGGGCTAAAATTGTGGATCACCTTAACAAATTCATAAAAAGCCACTTTTTTTCTTTTTCTTTTTTGTAGTTACATTTTAGTTGTGCTAATCTCTGCTTTCTTTTTCATTTTGTCTGTGGTGGCTTTTTTGTGCTACCACTATCTGATCACGACACTGTGCAGCTTCCTGTGATGCTCAAATGAAGGCTAGCTGCCCATGAGACCTACTGCAGCGAATCCTCTGGGACTAAGACTGGAAACAATGATGAATGACTTAAGAATATTTATGTTGGGTAGAATACCCAGTGGGGGCTGAGCAGTTTTTTTGGCCTTGGAAGCCCTGCAGAATTTTTTTTTCTCCAGTTTAACTGGGCTTTTTTTGTTTGTTTTTTATATCCTCCTGGCCACCTGATCTTATCATCATACTGATCTTTAGAGACTTACAATAAGACAACAACATTGTAAGACGTTGTTCTTCAATTATCCTCATTTACTCAAACAGCTCAAAAACTTCCTATAAATTCAATTAATGTATCTAAAATGTTTTTTGTGCACCAAGTATCAAACACATGAGTCTGGTAAGTGCCTTACAGGGATTAGTTTAGGAAGACACAGGGGGAAGGGGAAGCATAGTAGCTAACATGGTTTCTGTTTCCATGCTTAGATTGGTGAAGGACATGCCTAAAGGATCCTGATGTCAATTCTGCTCTGCCATAGATTACCTTCCCTTCCAGTTCATTTTGAACAAACATGAAGGAAGGATTAGCTGACCTCCCCTGACCATAGCCTACTCACCTTTTTGTCAACATGCCTAACATTTAGAACACTATCAATTTTTAAATTTTATTTTCCATTTGCCCTCTGGTTATTAAACAGGAGTCCCTGGTCAGGGACCTCAATTCTCTTTACCCCTCTCTTGTGTTTAAATACACCAGCAATAGATTGATGTCCTATGTAAGTTCCAGCTCATTGCTTAATTTCATGTGTTGTCCTGCTTATTATTTATACTAATGCTTTTTCAGATTTTTGTAACTGTGAGGGATTAAAATAAATAAGTAAAGGAACTGGAACATCGCTGAAATGTAAGCTGATACTGAATATCAAATGAGCCCTTTGACAGAAGAAAATATGTTTAAAAAGTACATTTTATTAACTTTGCATTTATTTTATCTGCATAAGCTTTTATACAGTATGCTTATTATTACCTGCCACTCATTTTTAATGTACAATCTTTGATTGTACCTCAGTGATTACTTTACATATTTCTTGTGAATACTGCCTTGCAGGTTTTTTCTGACAACCTTTTCAACATAGCTTATTACTTGTTTATTTTAGGATTTCTGTTTTTGTTTTTATGCATCTTATATTGATCTTGTCAAACATTGCTATAACAAGGCTAAGATGGAAATATAAAAAAGCAAAACAAATTCTGTTCTATTGAAAAGTATAATGTTGGACTGTATCTGTAAAATAACTGTTTATAATAAAACATGTATACAATAACATGTATGTACAACATAACACAGTACGTATAGCTTGTTACAAATGTGTCATAACCCAGCTAGAATGCCTATCCTTTAGCAGGGTTGTACTGTAAAAGTGTAGTAATCTGCCAGACCACTAGTGGACAGTAACAGTGTCTAGGCTCCTCTTACAGGAGTCTTTGTGAGATTACAGGTAACCCGGAAGTACATCCTGGCATGCTGAAATGGCAACAGATGTACTTTCGAAACTAGCCTTGGCGAAAAGGAAGTGGGGGTCAGTACACTGTCAAAGAGGAAAGCTGGGAGGTAGGAATGGTAGCTATAGTTTTATGCTGAAGAGTACGGGCTGGCCCAGTGGGGCACAGAGTGTTTGTAGCTGTGTCTTCCTAATGTTCCCAAAATTGGCAAGGTAGGATCCAGTATGAGTCAAACGCATAACAAAAGAAATTTCTCACTTCAATAAAGTTAGTTTTAAAAAGGTTTCGTGAAAATTTAAAAAGTGAATAATTCAAATAAATTCAGAATAAAGTTATTATACATGCAGAATAAAAGGCAAAAAGGGTTCTTCTCTGTTTCATTACAATCTTAACTTTCTCATGTTAAACTTCAGTTACTTTCTATACCTAAATTTGTTTTATTCCTCTGTGGCACACTTACATAGGATTCACTTTAGTACATTCAATACGGTTTTAAACTGTTTGCCCTTCATAGCTTACCAACTGCAAGGCAGATCATAAACTGAACTAAACTGAAATATTCCATTTATAATTTAGCTTGTGGGGGTTATAATAGAACCTTTCATTGACTATGCACTATTACACTGTATAGGCTGACACTTTAACTAAGACGATATTTCAATCAATGTAACATAACCTAACTAAATAACAAATGGCTCTTACGGTGCTTTTTCACTCTTTTCTGTTGTGTAGTCTTTCCTTTCTCACTTGTAAGTCTTGTGTTATTTAATAAATTGTTCTTTCTATTATTTTTCTGCTAGAGCACCCCTCTTTACATCACAATATAAAGTGTAAAGTATGTACTGTATACTATTTTTAGTAAATATGAACAGTATCTAAAAAAAATCCTTACTTTATTTTCAAAAGATCAAAATAAAGGGGAGTGGCACAGTGGTAGAGCTGCTGCCTCGCAGTAAGGAGACCCGAGTTCACTTCCCGGGTCCTCCCTGCATGGAGTTTGCATGTTCTCCCCCTGTCTACGTGGGTTTCCTCCCACAGTCCAAAGACATTCAGGTTAGGTGCACTGGCGATCCGAAATTGTCCCTAGTGTGTGTGTCCTGCGGTGGGTTGGCGCCCTGCCCAGGATTTGTTCTGTTGCTGACTGACTGAAAATAAAGGGTGAGTTGAGAACAGTTCAATTTTTGGCATAAAAATTCTTTTGGGGCCATGTCAGAGTTTTCCTTTCTTTGTGCAAACTTTTATTACATTAACATTAACCTACTTAGCTAATAACATCTGTCCCCGTTTTTGCAAATTATTAAGCAAGATGTACGAGTTCATGCCATGAATAAGGGGCACTCATCTACAAGCCCCTTTACTAAACTGTAAAGTTCAGGTTGCATATGCTCACATGACCCTAGGGCAAACCTTGAACACCACAAGGACAACAGAACATGACCCATGAGGCTAGCAGCACCCACCAGAAAGGCAGTTTCAATTACTACAAAGAGCAACATTTTACGAGATAAAACATGTACATATCCATCCATCCATTTTCCAACCCGCTGAATCCAAACACAGCGTCACGGGGGTCTGCTGGAGCCAATCCCAGCCAACACAGGGCACAAGGCAGGAACCAATCCCGGGCAGGGTGCCAACCCACCGCAGGACACACACACAAACACACCCACCACACACTAGGGCCAATTTAGAATCGCCAGTCCACCTAACCTGCATGTCTTTGGACTGTGGGAGGAAACCGGAGTGCCCGGACAAAACCCACGCAGACATGGGGAGAACATGCAAACTCCACGCAGGGAGGACCCGGGAAGCGAACCCAGGTCCCCCAACTGCGAGGCAGCAGCGCTACCCACTGCGCCACCGTGCTGCCCAACATGTACATATGAGATAGAAAATTGAAAAAAAATGAATAAAAGCATAAGGTTGAAGGTTGTTAAAAAAATTATTAAGAAGTTAAATTACTGAAGATGTCGTATTACTTATTTTGCACTAAATCATGGCCTTTGACCTGAATGACAGGATGGTTTGAACTTGATGATTTGTTAAGTTGCTACTGTGTGTTTTATTTTATTTTACCTTAACTCTTTTTTCCTTCATGAACATGAACCACAGAGCAATTGTACCTTAAAAAATTACCAAGTAATTTGTGAAATAGGCATTAATTAATCATGGAATCTATAAAAAAATGTTAATATTAAAAAATAATTAAAAAAACTAAAACTTGCACCAGTAGATTGTTTCACCCACTTGCAGGGGTCCATTTGTTTTAAATACAATAACATCCTAAACTTATAAATCAGATTATAAAGCTGTTATCATAATTATACTGTAATTTAAACAAGGCAACACATAAAGAACTGTACACTTATTGTATTACAACTTGCTTTTTACTCTCCTCAGCCTCATATGATGAGTCTTCACCCCCATTGACTCACTCTTTTTTTTACACTAATCTAATGATTTATTTTGATTTATGTGAATTCTAGTATTTTTGGTGCACATTTTTCTTTTCATATCAGCCAATCAAAAAACAGTAGGCATAATGTTACTAGGCTACTTTTGTAAAGTTTACATAAAGTTTGTAATAAACTTTGTTCATCTAAATGTTATAAAAATTAAAAATAAGTATATTATGTAGATTTTGGATATCTCAAGTGCATTTGGGAGTCCTGGAGCACAGAAGGCCCAAAATCAGAGTTATAGGAGCTAACCCAATTAAGAGCTGGTTATATTATAGTAAAGGGGATTTAAATTAAAAATTACATAGGAATGAAGAAATAGATAGACATATTTTAGACATAAGCATTCTATGTTTGCAGAAGATTAATAATTTCAGAGTAGAAGCTCATACTGTTTAAGAAAATGTGAAGTCAGAAACTATATCAATTTTTGATATACCAAAGGGCAATGTGAGAAAAAAAATGTGATGTATCATATTTCTAGGTGCAGGAGCCCCTATTGCAAGACACTAATCATAGCACCCTTTGATCACATCACACTTAGTCATACCTATTAACACCTTACCCACTCCTTCTGCCAATGGACAGCAATGCCAATTTCTCAGCCATCATCTGAGGTCATTTCATACTGTTTTCTCTTCTAATAAAGCAGGATGCTTGTACTGAGTTATTATAATAATAATAATAATAATAATGCATTTTATTTATATAGTGACTTTCCCATGCTCAAGGCACTTCACAGTCTCAGAAAGGACAGAAGGATGTACAAATGTAACATTGAATATAAATAATATCCGCATAGAATACTAAAACAGATTATAAATAGAGGACATACATAGTATTAAATAGAATAAAAGACAATAAACCAGAGTAAAATACTACATACAATACTAGAAGAAAAGCCTGAACAAATAACAATTTGTGATATAACACACACACACACACACACAAATTATCCTGAGCATCTGGACAGAGAGGTTAACTAAAAGAAAGGGCAGAATGTCAGGTTAAGTTAAAAGCCTTCCTCAACAGATGAGTTTAAAGTTGTTTATAAAAAGAATGAATGGAGTCAGCTGATCTCATTAATTTAGGGAGGTCATTCCAGAGTCTGTGCGCTATACAGCTGAAGGCCCTGTCACCCATAGAGTGCAAGTTAGTGTGGGCCACAATAAGATTGCCAGAATGAGAGGACCTTAGTGGTCAAACTGGAGCACAGTAATTGAGAAGGTCACTGAAGTAGTCCAGTGCAAGGCCATTTAAAGCTTTTTACATTAATAATAGAATTTTAAATTAAATTCTGTAAGACTGCGGTGGGTTGACACCCTGCCCAGGATTGGTTCCTGCCTTGTGCCCAGTGTTGGCTGGGATTGGCTCCAGCAGATCCCCGTGACCCTGTGTTCGGATTCAGCGGGTTGGAAAATGGATGGATGGAATTCTGTAAGACACGGGGAGCCAGTGGAGGCGAAGCAGAATGGATGAATGTGCTCACTGTTGCTGGTTAGTGTAAGGAGTCTTACAGCAGAGTTTTGCATCAATAGGAGCTGTGATATAAGATTAGAAGCGATACCTGCCAGTAGGGAGTTACAATAATCTATACGGGATGTGATAAAAGCATGGACAAGTTTCTTAGCACTAGAAATAGAGAGAAATGAGCAAACATGGGATATGTTACGGATGTGAAAGTACTACATTTCTTAATGTGGTTTATGTGGGCGGAATAATAAAGGGAGGAATCAAAAATGACACCAAAATTCCTTGCATCAGAAGGTCTGATGAGATCACTGTCAACAGTGTCTGAGAAGGAACCCATTTTCTTAGGTTGTGCTTTAGTTTCAATTTGCAGGAGTTCAGTTTTGTTGCAATTTAATGTTAAAGAGTTCTGCTCTATAAAGGTTTTAATTTCACTAAGGCACTTAGGCTTCAAGGAAATTTGTCAAGACAGGCATATTTTCATTAATTTATCTTGAGCACATTGGGCTGTACACAGTATTAACATTTCAAAATCTTCCATTGAAAAGCACTGTCAAATTTGCAAACTCGTTTAAGTTAAAATGGAGAAACATCTTATATACACCATCTTTATATATAATACGATACCGTGGCTGTTCATTTGTCTGTCCAGGATTTTAAATCACCTATAGCTCACAAACCGTTTGACCTATTGACCTGAAATTTGGTACACGTATACTACATGACGTCTACTATCCGCTGTCGGGGTGATGATTGACCTCCAAGGTTATTCCTCTTTTTATTTTATTTTATTGTAGAATCAACTCTCGGTAGCAGCCACTTTCTATTATTCTGCCATAATGGGTGTTCTTGGCAGCAGTAAGTGCTTCTCTGTAAGCTCTTTGGTGGTCAGAGATAGCCTGGATGTGCACAGTGATGACAGACTTACGTGACATTCTCTCAAGACTTTGGCCAGCTGCTTTCATAGATTGCAATTCTGAATTATACCAAGGAGCTGAACGCTTAATGGAAACCTCCTTATGTTTTAAAGGAGCTGCTTTATCTAATGCTGAATGAAGGGCTGTGTTATAGTAGTCAACAAGACTATCTAATGTTGATGGAAAAGGTGGACAGAAAAAGATCAGAAATGGATCCAGCAAGAACAGAGGGACAGATATTTTAAGGTTTCTGTAAGAAATTTGTTGTTTACAGGTAAGAGGAGGGAGAGGTAATGAGACAGTGAAAAATACTGCTTTATGGTCAGAGAGTCCCAAATCAGTGCTGTAAGTGTTGGCAAAAGATAATCCAGATGTACAGATCAGGTCCAGTATATGACCACCAGAGTGGGTGAGAAAATCAACATGTTGTGTCAAGTCAAAACAGTCCAGTAAGGATAGGAATTAATTTCTCAGTTTAGATGTGGGGATGTCAATATGGATGTTGAAATCACCAAGAAGAATGACTCTCTGGGAAAAGGAACTTAAATAGGTTAATAGTTCAGTCAGATCAGATAAGAAGCATGCATTGTATTTTGGAGGATGATAAAGAACAATGAGTAAGACAGGACCTGATTCCATTATTAGTTTAAGAGCCAGACACTCAAAAGACAATGGACAATCAATTGGGATTCTTTTGATGTTTAATTCCATTCTGACAATTACTGCAAGTCCTCCGCCTTGTCTTGAGCTACAAAGCTCTGTGAGGAAAATGTAACCAGGTGGTGTCGCCTCCGTGAGAGACGTAAATTCATTTGGTTTTTGCCAGGTTTCTGTTAAGCACAACATATCAAGTTTGGTATCAGTGATGAATGCTGACAGCACCAATGCTTTGCCATTAAGAGATCTCGAATTAAACAATGCAATATTAGTTAATGAGACTTCTTTTTGCACAGAGCTGTGACCGGAGTTTATTTTCACATACTGTAATATCCCAGTCTTAACAGGCTGCCCATCTAATAAAACACTGCTTCACCGAAACAAAGACCTTCACAATATATTCAGAACAGAGCGTACAAAACTCTATGAGGATCACCCCATACCCCAGCCCCTGATGTAAGAAACATATAATAGTGTGGTCAAAACTCCTGAGGGGAGAAAGGTTGATTAGAAACTTATGTTAAATTTGAACATCATCCCAACAAGGACCACGAACCAGACAAAAGCAAAGAACTGTCATTTAATTGTTTCTACTACAAGTACTATGTGGAATCATATCTGTTTACAGTGGAACCTCGGTTCACAACCATAATTCGTTCCAAAACTCTGGTCGATACCCAATTTGGTCGTGAACCGAAGTAATTTCCCCCATAGAATTGTATGTAAATACAATTAATCCGTTCCAGACCATATGAACTATATGTAAATATATATATTTTTTAAGTTTTTAAGCACAAATATAGTTAATTAAATCATAGAATGCACATCGTAATAGTAAACTAAATGTAAAAACATTGAATAACACTGATGCTGCCTGTGTGTTTGTCTCTCTCTCACGCTGCCTGTGTGTGTGTGTCTTTCTCTCGCGTTGCCTGTGTGTGTGTGTGTCTCTCTCTCTCTCTCACACTGCCTGTGTGTGTGTCTCTCTCTCTCTCGCGCTGCCTGTGTGTGTGCGTCTGTCTCTCTCTCGTGCTGCCTGTGTGTGTGTGTGTGTGTGCGTGTGTGTGCATGTGATGGACTAAGGTCTTGTCCATGCCTGTTTTCAGCCTGAAACCCAAACCTGTGGAGACAGCTTTTGGTCCCCAAAACACTGAAATGCACCGAGAAGATAGCTAGAACCCACCTAAAGAATTCAATCCATTGAGGGCTAGAGTGCCTGCATTGTCCTTGAATGCACCTGATTGTTATACCATGTGTACATATTCACCTTGTTTATTACTGTTAACACATCCTCAATTCACTTACATCTGCTCATTCTGACCATGTCATTCCCCAGCTGTTCTTCTTCACTAATTCAAATTTTTCTCAGTAAGTGGTAAATGCACGTGCCTAAGATGAGATCATGATTCAGAAGGCAATGGTTTTAGTGCTCCATGATGTGACACTGACAACTTTAACTTTGTAAAGTGGAGCAATTGGTGAAGCAATTGTGATGCCTTTTCACATTACTTGGAGTCCAGGTCAGTTTCCACCTGGGGTGCCGTCTCTATGTAACTTGCACATTCTCTCCCTGTTCGTTAGATAGATACATAGATAGATAGATAGACAGATAGACAGATACTTTATTAATCCCCAAGGGGAAATTCACATACTCCAGCAACAGCATACTGATAAAAACAATATTAAGTGCAAGTTAAAAAGTCCAAGGTGGAGAGTGCGAGGCAGGTATAACAGTCAATACCAAATTAATAATGTTACCGTTTAACCCCCAAACCCCCCCCCCCCCCCCCCCCCTTGGGTGGCATTGAAGAGTCACATAGTGTGGGGGAGGAATGATCTCCTCAGTCTGTCAGTGGAGCAGCACAGTGACAGCAGTCTGTCGCTGAAGCTGCTTCTCTGTCTGGAGATGATACTGTTCAGTGGATGCAGTGGATTGTCCATGATTGACAGGAGCCTGCTCAGCGTCTGTCGCTACGCCACAAATGTCAAACTGTCCAGCTCCGTGCCTACAATGAAGCCTGTCTTCCTCACCAGTTTGTCCAGGTGTGGGGATTTCTCTAAGAACTTCAATTTCCTACTACAACTTGTATTGTAACTCCATATTGTGAATGACAATGTGACTTCTATTTCACTGATGGCTGATTCCAATTTTGCACCCACTGCTGCCAAGAATGGGCAGTGACAAAGTGAGTCCAGAAAATTAATGGACAGATGGATGAAATCTACATTGACATATTATAAAAATTACTCACAGTAAATGTATTAGGAATTCAAAGATTTTTTTCTATATTACTTGAGAGCAGTGTACAATTTATCCTGCACTTTAAAAACACTTCAATCAAGCACAGCCTTGATTAACACTATCCCAATGGACTACATATATTAAGGAGAATGAAAAAGAGAAAGAGAGAGAGAGAGCATCAGTCTTGCTGCTCAAGCTTGGGGTATGAATACCTTTTAAAATCTACTCATGTTGCAAAGCTTGTCTACAACTTAAAATCAAAAAATCAAAGAAAAAAATCCAAAGTGCAAAATGTAACTACTGTAATTCCTGCAATGACAAGAAAGGAAAAATACATTTTAGTTTAAAGGAAAATAAGGCAACACCAGTGATGAAAAACATATATTATATGGATTTGATAAAACATACTATAGAAATGTTAAATTGTCCCTAGTTTGTGCTTGGTGTGAGGGTGTGTGTGCCCTGCGGTGGGCTGGCACCCTGCCCATGATGTGTTCCTGCCTTGCGCACTGTGTTGGCTAGGATTGGCTCCAGCAGACCCCCATGACCCTGTGTTAGGATATAGTGGGTTGGACAATGACTGACTGACTGACTATTATAGAAAGAATTTTTACATGTAATATAATTACATCGTCAGTGTGCTCACACAGGTTGTCTCCAGGTCCATCAGTTTCCCCTCATGATGTACATATTAGGTTATTTGAAATTGTTACATTGGTCTGGCTTAAATTAATGCTGCTGTGTGAAAGTGCCCTGCGATGAACTATGTGCCATTCAGGATTGATTTCTGAAGGAATAGACTATGACTTCCTATGACACAAAACAGAAATAATGGACTCAAGAAATGGAAGAATGTTTTGGTACTTTAGATACAGTATTGTAACATCCTCAGTACAAACCTGAAATGGACACATTTTTCTGGTGATCGAACACTACCTGAAGGGTCTGGAGAAGCCAACCAGTGAAGCAGCTCCTGAGATCTTGGAGGTGGTTGGGTATTACAGGGCACAAATGCAGCACTTAGATGAAGCACTTATACAAGACTGCTTATCCACTGCTAAAGCCCATCAACATACTGGTTTTGGATAAGGCCAAGAAGTTGGGGAATGTACTGCAGATGGTGTGGCCACTGGGCCCAGGTGAGTGTTGTGAGATACAGCAAAAGGTATGAATGTGTAGGCTCAGGGCAAGGCAAAAGGAAGCATGTGGAACTGCAGAACATCGGAGTGGCATTGCAGAGCAGCTGATAAGGGAGAGAGCAGATTCGACCTTGAAGGCACCAACTTTCCTTTCAAAGTGGCAACTACCGCCAATATTGTTAGAATGCTAACACCATTCTCCCATCTCTCACATCCTTGGGACATTACAGTATACTAATTTATAGGAAAGAAAGGAGAATTTTTGAAGAACATATTCAAGGGTTTCAACAGCTCATATATTATGCACCAGTTTTTAAACTGAATACTATACTGGGGTGTGAAAGTGGCAAAGTAGTGTTGCATGCTGACACATCTTATAGTCTGGTTAGTAAGTAATCCAATTATTATGAAAACAAACTTTTGAGCGGGCGGCACGGTGGCGCAGTGGTAGCACTGCTGCCTTGCAGTTAGGAGTCCTGGGTTTGCTTCCCGGGTCCTCCCTTCATGGAGTTTGCATGTCCTCCCACAGTCCAAAGACATGCAGGTTAGGTGCATTGGCGATCCTAAATTGTCCCTGATGTGTGTGTGTGTGTCCTGCGGTGGGCTGGCGACCGTCCCGGGGTTTGTTCCTGCCTTCCGCCATGACCCTGTGTTAGGATGTAGTGGGTTGGAGAATTACTGACTGACAACCTTTTGATAATCAAATACAATTCTTTTGTAGCAATAATTATATATATTACTATATATTATATATTTTACATACTGTATATTATTTAGACAGAAACACAAAATCAAAAATAAACTAGTGTGCTAACAACTGAGGAAACTCACATTCATAAATTTTAATATTCATACCCCAAGATGGGAAAAATTCTGTAGTCTCATTAGAAGAGTTGTCTTTTTAACCTTTATTATATAAAACAATATAAAAGACCCAGAAATCACATAACACAAAGAAACCCTCTGGAACACTAAGGAACGTTATGTGCAATACAAGGATTACTTGAAAATGACCAAAACATGACAAGGAGAGTAAATATAGACATAATGGAAATAGGTCAGGTCTGGAATTGAGTAAATAACAAGCAACCAAAGCCAGGTAGGATCACTGTTGTATGCTAGCATAATACAAGAAGCTTAAACTGTCCAAGGTTTTCAACCTCAGAGTAAAGTGTCAAGAACACTTGCTTTTCTGTCACTATCATGGCTCTGTTGGCCACTCATTTATTAGGGGAATGAGCATTTGGAGGTTTGCTGGAATTAGGCAAAAGAAGAGTTGAAAACAGAAAACAGTTCAGGATCACTAGCCTTTATGATTTGTAGAAATCATTTTTAAAATGTAAATAACAAAAAGATATCTACGTGATGACGCAAAACTACAGTTGATGGATTAAAAGATATCCTAGGATTCAATAAAAATGAAAGAGGTACATAAACCACTAAATATAATTACACAGTAAAGATTTTTGAATGTTCAGCTCGTTTGGGGTACTCAATCATGGTCCTGGAGGGCTGCCATTTTCCTAATTAGAACTCAGTCCTTGCTTACAGTATAATGAAACTTGGTTTTTAACTATTTGCCTTTTTAGTGTTTTCATTTATCAAAGACAAATTTTAGGTACACTGTAGATCAGAGGGCCATAATAACAGTCCTGGAAGTCCGCAATGGCTATAGGTTTTCATTTCAAATAATTTCTTAATTAGAGCCCATTTATTTACTACTAAAGCAATACGTTTTTTGGGCTTAATTTTAATTACCTTGCCCATTACAATTCAGAACCCTTAATTGCCTACTTTAGTTTTTAGCAGCTGCATTGAAGTTTTAATGGTTGCCTATTTTCTTAACCAGACATTAGTTAATAATGAAATGTAGATAACCAATAAACCAGCCGCTCTCCAGCTAACATGTTTCCTTTTAAACCTGTGCATATGCACCATGAAGTATCTGTGTTAAGAACCGTTAAATTTTAATTTGTTCTGGTCTGCAAAAAACACATGGATAATGTTCCCAGAAAAAGAAACTCTACAATGCAATTCAAACTTCTCTTGGATGAATGCCAAAGTTCTAACAAGCCAAACAGTTAAATACCAAGTTTCATTATCAGCAAGGACTGTCTTGTAATTAGGAAACTAGTTGGAAGGAAAAGCTGCAGCCACTGTAGCCCTCCAGGACCATGACTGAGGAACCCTGAACTCAATAGTATAATTTATGAGAAAGACATGGGAGAGTCAGTAAACTTATCACTATCAACAAAACACATATGCAAAGAAAAAGTTTAATAAAATGTCAGAGTATACACATCACTTTATGGAGAAGAAATCTAGAGAAGTTAGATTTAAACTGTGTTAATGTTTCTACTAGGGCCACATGTGGCATACTAAACATTTTGCCTCTGTATTATAAGAAAGACAAATTAGCACAAGAGGAATTCCACAGAACTTTTCCTGCATTGATTGCAGGACTATGGGGTATGATGGTATGACCTTTGATAAAAGCATAAAGGGTTAACTTAAATATACCATTTTAAATAAATGATTTTTGTCTAGCCTGTTCTCTGGAATTTCTGGTTTAATTACTATTACCATATTATTTCTGTGGATATGATACTGTATGAATAATTAGTAACACATAATAATTTCTTATACTTCCTGGGTAACTTACTGTCAATCCTTCCTTTGTGAAGTGAACCACTCCATACATTTGACATGGTCTCACAATAAACATGAGAAGTAGAATGTCTTGTCCTTGCACTGATATCACCTATTTAAGATCAACAATATGCAATGCTAGTAGTCCTTGAGACCTACATACTATACTTCCACAAACGCATCTCATTGTAACATGTAGACATGAAAGCAATGGGAACAACATGGTGCTCAATCCAGTTATACCACAGCTCATGTTGTGTATTTTTGAATATAGCGTACTAATTTTCATTGTCACTCACAGTTACCTACTCTAACAGGTCTCTATTGACAGCCAGTAGACCATAAAACTGTACTTTTGGTGTTTGAATATTTAATGATGGTGCCCCTAATATTCTGGTTATGCATTATGCTACTATATACAATCAGAGTTATGTCAGTTGGTGTGCCTATGGTTTCTGACAGGTTCCACAAGGTTGATTTAAAACAGACACCTAACCAAATCAGGGAATTTTTGTAAAACATTGGTGGAAATGCTTTTATTCTGTGTCTTTTATTAAAATGAGAATTGTATGAATATTTGTTTATAGATTTCATAAGTATTTTAAAGTTTATTGTGATATGATTGGCAGATTGATTCCTTTATTGCTCATAAAATAAATTATTTCCACTCAAATGCTAACCTGACAAAAAATACAGTACAAGATATTGATATAGACACATACAAACAACAATGAGTCATTCTCATGTCTTCAGTGCAACATATTTTGAGACCTTACAAATCCTGATTCAAAGTAAGTAACAATGGTGTATGGACCCAGCTTCTTTCCTATTGTTGAGGAACCTTATGCTCGCTAGAATGAATGTGTTTGTTGCTTTTCTTAAATAATCTGAAAAATGCATTACTTTCAGCTTGAAAAAACTATACAGCATATAGTCAATAAATAGAAATTATGAAAGGTCATGAATATTCAGTAATCCAGACTGAAGGTGCGTTCCTCTAATTAACGCAATATGCTTTTAGATGATTAGCACAAATTTTTGTCCCCTGTTCTTATTATGTTATTCATTTTGTTTCTTCAGCTGTGAGTGCACATCCCCGATACTAAATACTAAATCTGTTCAACTGCCAGATGAAATAGGAATAACAGTGTCATATTAATTTTAAACTTTTTTCTTTTTTTGTTTAATACAACATTTATTTTGCTTTTATTTAAATCTCAGTAGTATTCATCACTATTTATCATCAACAATAATGCCAAGACTTGCACACCTATTGTTAAGTGTATGGTGTTACTGACAATGATAATGGGTCTAAGCTCAGGTTTGTTTACCCTACATTAGATTTGGAATATGTTATAATGCTATAAAATTAAAGGAGGTTCTACATTGCATTTAAATTTTAATTATCTTTATAATTTACTTTATATTAAGATATGACTTTTTTTTTCTTATATGTATTTAATCTTAGCACAATTTGGACAGCTTGAAATAGGTGTCTTTTTTATGAGAAAGTAAACCACCTTGTACAAGTAAACAACATCCTGGACTAAGGCCAAGTTTAGGAATACAGGTCAGCTCTTTCTGGAAAGCTGAGTTCAGTTTCATCTGGAAGGAGTTGGTATTCCTTGGATCTGTGGACTCAGTAACCAAGACCTTTGGTGTATGTGTGTGTGTGTGGGGGGGGTGCTTCTACTTCTTGTAATAGAGCCTTAGGTAAACAAAAAACAGACATTAACCAGTGTAAACCAATGGAGCATAAAGGCCAACACTTGACTCAAAATGGTTCGTGACCACTTGGCAGGTTACTGTTTAGTCATTAAACATGCTTTCACTCATGTTGAAAAAGCTAATGAGCATAGATTTGAAAATTGTAGAATCCTTGCCAATTTTAAAGGGCTGCAATTAAAGATGTTTTTGTCATTAGAAATGCCTCAGAGATCACTTACTATTATTAGAAATCTTACTTTCACAGCAGAAGAAATTTTTACTGAAACACTGCTCCATTTAGTAACTATGGCTCAGTGATAAATTACATTAATTAAATATCATCAACTGCTTATATCAGTAGCAAAAAATTGTCACAGAAAATCAATAACATATTGGAGTTTTCTAGAAAATGGGGTTGAAGGTGAACTCTTTCTTTTAGATTTTCTTCAGACCCAATAACTACTGGCATCTTATATCAGGCATGTAATAACCCAGGCCTAAGCTAGAATCTGTAACCCCGTGAATAATTCAAAGGTTCGAGGTGCAGCTGTCTCGTCAAAATAGACATAGCTGTAGCTTTCATTATCAGTTGAATGCTTCTCCTGTCTAGTAGCTGGGTAATAACATCTGCACTCTGCATCTTATTGTAAAACTTGTCATAGTTTTACTTATCACTACACCTGCCTGAATTTTCTGTTTGTGGTCAGTGTCACTTTGGACAAGAACTTATAGCAGCTCTAAATGCATGAAACTTTCAGAATCATATCTGTGAGCCATATTATTCTCTGTTGTTATTGTGTTCTTACCTTTCAATCTAACTTCAAATATTTTTGGTAAATATTATCCTCTTGTCGTTTTTTGTTTCTGCCTTTAAATTTTTACAACTTCCCACTCTTTCCTTACTAAACTCTGATATTTTCGAAACACATTAATCTGTTCTAACTCAGCCCTGCAAACACATTTTCAGCATTATTGACAACTGATTATACATAAATTACTCCATTTATTACTTGCTGAAGACAACATCCATTCTTTCATCTGGCAGTAAATCAAACCTGCAGCTGAATGGCAAAAGTTTCTTCTTTCAGATTCTACATTTGATTATGTTTGCTGTTATTTCTGCTATTTTTTTACGATTTTCATTAATAGTTTTGTGATAGTAGCACTTCACTTTGGTCTGAATAATGAATAAAGTTATGGCCATAACAGTCCTGAATTATTTTATATTTAGGATTTTGAGCTTTAATGTTAAAATTGGATTAGCTTGGAAGCCTCAGTGGTTGAGGTAATACTTAGTTTATCATGGTATATTATTTCATTAAGTAAACAATATGTAAACCAAATCTACTGCCAGTGTTTGACAGTTATTTCATAAAAGACATTTTTGAGCTACATGAGAAAAAAAAAAAAACTGAATTGCTATTTACTGTAGTACTTTTAATAAAAGCAAAACCAGTGTTCTGAATACCACAGTGATGGAAACTAAATGCAATATCTGAATATAATTACCATTATTATATTATATTATATTATATTATATTATATTATATTATATTATATTATATTATATTATATTAGGGTGGCATGATGGCACAGTGGTAGCACTGCTGCCTCGCATTATGGACACCTGGGTTCGCTTCCTGGGTCCTCCCTGCGTGGAGTTAGGCTATAACGGGTTGGATAATGGATGAATTGATGGATATATTATATTATATTATATTATATTATATTATATTATATTATATTATATTATATTATATTATATTATTCATGATGTCTAGTTATTTTAGATAATTTCTTATCTTGCCTATGGAAGCTTTCCTTTCACTGTGGCATCATTGTGCATGTGTCAACTGCAGAGAAAAAAAAGATTCTTTGAATAAAGAAAACCGTCTGAATTAGCACAACCTGTTCTAATTCACTATCCATAAGAAATGTAATGAATTACTTCATGAGGTAGAAGTATACAACACACTTGCATCAAATAATTGCAATATTAAAATGTGTTGTTCAAAAAGTCTAAATATTCTCAATTGTAATAGAAACAAAATTTAAAAATACATCATATTTGTAATCACTGACCTTAAAACAGCCTAACATGATATCCCACTTGCTTATGTTTGAAATTTGCCATTTTTAATCTTCCAGGAGTGGCTTCAGAGTCCTAGAATCAGCCACCTGGAAGTAGCATAAAACAAGGCTCCATATGTCTACATTACCAATCCCTGTTTTTTCAAAGTTTTGTTAAAAGAAGTTTAACAAAACCCTGGTGTTGGTTGATGTGGCAGACACACACAAATTCAAGTGTTTTTAAAACGTTTTGATGACGACACCTATTGACTTACTGTTTATCATAAGGGTGTCATTACCCGAACAACATATGGATAAAAAATTAGGGGTTTTAAGGTCTTGAGGGCCAGAAATAGTAGGAACCCTAAAAAAGCTTGATGTCTTGCACAACTAGACAACATGTTGAGCTGAACAGTACAGTATATCATATGTGGGGTTTTTCTCATAATGGTGAGTCAGAAGGTGGCAGACAAAAAAAAACTGAAGTGATTTAAAAGCGCTCCTAAGTAATTCTTACAGACACAAAATAAATTGTTTCTTTAAGAATTACAGGCTCACATTCTAGCTCCACTGCTTATGATTTGTGTTTTGTCTCTTTACCAAAAGTGTGTCTGGTCAACTGAGCCTCGCCACCCATAAAGCTCTTGCTTGACCAAGAGTACTGACTGCAGTGTTAGTCTCAGGGGTACAAAAAACACATAGCAGAGCTAGAAAAAGTCCAGAGGAGAACGACTAGATGGAAGATTTGTACTTGACTTGTTATGCAAATGAAATAGCACAGAACTGCCTCATGGCTCTAACAACATTCTGTAAAAGCTTACACCTCAATTGAATAATAACAGCAGTTCCACTAAACCATGTAAAATACACAACAGGTATGAATATGATACAATCTCCGACTTACAGTAAGATTTCTTGTCATGATTTGTTGCAGAATGTAATTTATATTACATGAAACACCAGGTCATTGGAGTAAATTCTGCAGAATGTGTTCAGGACCATTAACAACAGGCTTTTGCAAAAAATCCAAGAATTCTATTGGGATATATTAAAAATAAAAGAATAAAATGTATGTATGCATATATATGTATATATTTATAGACTCACACCCATGTCCACACGCACACATACACACACAACAAACATGCAAATATATAAATATATACATATAATGTATATAGATTATGCATGCATATATACACACTTGCCTATAGTACATGGTATTTTAACAGCTTTTTCTTTCTTTCTTTTAATGTCTGTTGAAATCCATTAAGGCTGTGCAACACTTAGTAAGCTGAGTATTATGCCTTTAACCATTTGTCCATGTTACTGTGTTACTGAAATAACATAAAATCTTTTTCTGTACGCTCTCTGAAAATTATGTGCCTTCACTAGACCAGTAAGTATAATCTTATCAGCATTCACAACAACACTACCAAAATGCCACATAAAAATGATGCAATCAGTCTGGAGTAGGCAATATTGTGCTCTCTAGTAAGCATAATCTTTTTTTTTTCTTTTTTCAATTTTTCACATATGCACCATGCAACACAGTAGGTATCAACTAAATCTGTGATATATTCCTGAAATAGACTCTTGATTACTGAATATTAGCCAGCAGCTGGTAGCTTATCATGAAATTTTATTTGATTAGCTTTTCCAGTTCTCTTGTTCTTGTGACCTTAGTAGAAATGCATGACATCCCACCATAATGCCTATATTTGCTTCAAAAGTGAGCATCAGGCTGCATCTGTATTTTATTTTTACAAAATGATAACCAGTCAGATAACCAGTAATGCAAGACCAGAGTCTGCACATCTGTGTTGCCAGTATTTTCAGGCACTGAAGAGTTAAGCTTCTGTATTTTATATTTTACTATAGCAAATCTTTTTTTTTTTATACCATGAAAAAATTGTCAACTGTGAACATTGCAAAGACATTTTGTGCAATAATCTGGAGACTGCGAGAAAGCAGTCAATTCTCAATGGGAATGCATGGTGAAATAACCATTTAGGTAATATAAGTAAGAGGAGCCCACTGTCTTTTTCCTTCTTATCAGCAACACACAATGCAGAAAACCAGTTAGATTTTATTTGGCCTCAGCAACTCATTCACTTTGGCAGCTTTTAGCAGCTGAACCCTGTAAAGGCAGCTCCTCCAGGGTACTGACTGCTATAATGCACACTTACTACTGTAATGGGAGGAGAATTGCCTTTCTTTGTTCAGCCAGAACACCAATGTACTGTTTGGTTTATGTTCAAAAACTGAATCACATTTTCTTTAGTTGATACATCTGCGTAAGGACATACTGACTCAGCAGAACACAAATGAACATTATAACAGTAATGTGTGCTGGGCATTTCAGAGAGCTTTTAGTCCCAGGTACTGTAGAAAGGCTTTTTAAAAGACTCTTTTTCACGTTTCATTTCATTCAGTAAAGGTCAGGGGTCCATTAGTTATCAAAACTATTAATTATTAAACAATTTTTAAATATACCCCAGGGAATTCTTTTAATGGAGTATTAAGGTTGAAGAAAAAAAAATCAATATTTAGTTGATGCTGTTTTTCTTTTAACTAGCGCATAAGAGTAGCGGACTTCTGTTCATCCCTTTTTCAGTCTTACTAAATATCATCAACAGATGTCAACTCTCCAGTTGGATGCAATAGACAGGAAACAATAGCTTTGTCTGGAGGGGGCTGCAACTGACTAGAAAACTTGGGCATGTTAATCAACTGGACACTAAGCCTTTGGACAGCTGAATGAATCAGGAATCACCAGTGTAAACCTATACAAACATTGGCAGAACAGACTCAAATATGGCATCTTGCCTGCCACACTACTATGCCATTTTATATACTGGAAAGCAATACTTGGCAAAAAAGATTAGAAAGATCCCTTTAAGATTATAAATAGAGCTTAAATAAAATGTTACAACATAATATTTTCTCCCCATTTGGTATGTCATCTTTTACTGTAATAGCAAATCACTATGATCAGTACATGAAGGGCTTTCATCACTGTATTTGGCCTTTCATTATATAGACAAACGTCTTAAAACAGAATGAGTTCTGAGTTAAAAAAAAGTGTTGCTAGAAATCTACATGTTGTAACTGAAACTAAATACAATACATAAAATAGTGTAGTTAAAATTGAAACATAGTAGAATTCAGAATTAAAGGCATTGGACTTAGGGACACATCGCCTTTTAATAATAACTGCTGCCCTAAAGCTTAGATGTCAGCACCATAGACTATATGCTACTTTGTAAATTTGTATTTTTGGCAGGCTATCTTTAAAACATAGAAATTCATTTTAACATTTTCCTTTTGTTTTGTAACATTATTACATACTTGCATTGCTGACAGTTTTGCGCAATGTTCTGTGCCTAAAGATCAATCCTCGTTTTTATCAATTAAAAGAGCCTTTTAAAATCCAGACATTAGTGCATGTGTGGCTTCTGCAACAGTGACAAGTTCATGGCAACACTTTAAAATAAGGGTTTTAAGAGCTTGTTACTATGCATTTATTAGTTACCTATTGCTATGTAACACAAATCCTTTGTTAAGATTTTACACGGAAGTAACTGACTAAAGGAATCACCCAGGTTGCCCCTATTTTAAAGTGTTACCATTGAAATATACATGATGAGATTTTAATGCAGCATTAACAAGTAGTTCTGCAGCAGTGTGTAAAGCCTTCTTGAGGATAAAGCTATCAGCATACAGATCAGGGTAAATCACTGCAGGGAGCAGGCAAGCCTTAAAGATCTTGTAAATCTTGGAGCTGCTTGATACATAAACTCTACCACTTCACTGCTAAGGTTACGACAGCTGTATACATTACCTTTGTGAAATCAATTAATGGGACAAAATCCTTTTCCTTAGATTACAAAAATACTGCTTTGTGTTTACAACATGCATCTGCACAGTATGTGCATGGTAAACAGCCATGTGGGTATTTATTGAAGTTATTTTAAAAATAACATTATATAATTCATATAAAGCATGCAGATTGAATGGAACAAAAATAGCCTTTTGTACAAAATATCTAGAGACATTAAATTAATTGAAACACATTTTAGATACCATTTGGCTAATTGCATGAGGCACAGACCAGTCAATGGTTGGTATTCATCATTAATTGACAACGCTACAGAATAGCAATAATCAAAGGTGTTAGGCTCTTTGTTTTCTTTTCAATATACTTTATTAGTATGCAACCAAGTGAGACAACATACCCCCCAAAAGATTACCTTTAATGGCCTTTTCTACTTCCGGATCCAAAGGACTAAAGCGGCTAACTCGCACCATTTTCAGAAAGCAGCACACCACGCTATCCCTTGTCCTGTGTAACAATACTGATGTTCAAAATGCTTCTGCACTAAACACTTCAGCACCTTGCCATTTTACTTGACTTCATCCTGCTTCTACGGGCAAACTATTAAAGAGTATAATGAACCACTTTGATCCTGCCCAATCTGGTCAGATACTTTACTCTGTAATCTACATTTGCACAGGCCACTCTCTTGCCAGCATGCAGGCGAATGCATTATTTCTAAGACTGCCCCGGGGAAAGCTGTATTCTTAAAGAATGACAAGGAAATATGCAAGGAAAGGACAAACAAAGTTTCCAAGGAGAAGAGAGACCCACACTAATAAGATTCACTTCAGTGGCTTGTTTCTCAATTGCTCACATTTTACAATGCCTCAGTTATGGGAAACGTATCAGGTAAAGCATAAAAATGAGTGTAAAAGGGAGTAGGAAATACTTATCTCTTATCCTAAATCTTGTTTTTATTTTATACTATAAGTGATATTTCTATTTTGTTCTATACATTTGCAAACTTTATTGATAATGAATTTACTGTGACAATAAAAGGAACAAAAATTGATTACAGTATATAGGAAAGTGAAATCTATAACTAGAAATAGTTATAGTCCCTTACATTTTCCAATCTGTACATTTCTGTTTATGTAGACCGTGGAACTATTTCCTGCTGTGACTGCACCTGCCTAATCTACTGCCTGTGTAAAGTGGCCACTCCATTCACTCCCTTAGGATTCTTAGTTGCCTTGAAAAATGACCCAAAACTATTTAAGCCCAACCATGCTTTATATTCAGTGTCTGCCGGATTAGTCAGACTCCTGTTAATCTCATCCTGTGCAGAATAAACAGTAATTAATAATGAAAGGATCATGATGAGAATATGTTGTGCTTGAGGTTCAGAAACCAAGGCCTCTTAAACAAAATAAAATCTAGAACATAACCCTAATGGCTTGGGGCATGGTAATCAAATGCTGCCATTCATTTTGTAAGTAGGCATTTGATTTCCTTTGGTTCTTTTTCTATATAAACGTGTTACTATTTTTATTATATATTAGTGGCTCTGAAGATGAGTTTTGCAATGGTAAAACTACTTTCTGCTTGCAACTTGCAGGATTGACTTCTGACCAGTTCACTGAGTATGTAATTCCTTCAGACTTTTCTGCACTCACATTTTTTTTTTTTATCATTTTACTGCCTCTGTCTAATTTTGTTTACTTTATACCCTAATTCATATCAATTATAGTATATATGTACATGTCCTGAATATCTGTATTGTTTATTATTCTTTACCTTCCTCAAATTCTGTCATATCATTTAATTATTTTCTGTTTGTGGTACATGTATATACAGTACATCCTGGTGTACATTACTGTATTATTATTATCATTATTGTTTAAGCTTATCCTTACTTTTACTTTTACATTTTATATAAAATTATTACACTTAAATTTCAGTTTTCATTTATTGTGAGATTGTCAGTTCAACATAAAATGTTTTGTTTTTGTTATTCAATATTATTATTGGTGTGACCTTCTTGTCATTTATTTGACTCTTTTAATAAACAGCACTGTACTTGTAAGACTCATTATTTTTCAATTATTAATAATTGCATTTATTAGATCAAGTTTTAATTATATTTTCAATCATTTTTAGCTTATTTGTTCTATTTGCTTGTTTGCCCTGCTTGTTCTCTTGTGTCATAATGCAACAACAACAACAACAACAACAACATTTATTTATATAGCACATTTTCATACAAAAAGTAGCTCAAAGTGCTTTACATAATGAAGAAAAGAAGAATAAAAGACAAATAAGAAATTAAAATAAGACAACATTAGTTAACATAGAAAGGAGTAAGGTCCGATGGCCAGGGTGGACAGAAAAAACAAAAAAAAACTCCAGAAGGCTGGAGAAAAAAATAAAATCTGTAGGGGTTCCAGGCCACGAGACCGCCCAGTCCCCTTTGGGCATTCTACCTAACATAAATGAAATAGTCCTCTTTGTAGTTAGGGTTCTCACGGAGCAACCACGCTCCAAATAAACTGTATGATGGAACATCCATTAATTCACCTATCCCTTTATGTAGTCTCATTGAATGTGAACATGTGAGTGAGTATGCCCTCCAAGGGTCCGGGACTGGTCCATGCCTTGTACCCAATTCTGCTGGGATTAAACATGAGAATGAACACAGTTAGTATTAATACCTCACAGCTGCAGAATCCGAGGTTTGACTTCTGGCCATGGGCTTAGCCTATTTGGAGTCTGCATTTTTCCCTATATCTTTGTGAGTCTTCCCCCCCAACACCCCCCCTCCCCCCCCCCACCAAATACCAAGGATTTCTCCACACATTTGAAAGGTCTGCAGGTTAAGTTAATTGGCAAGTCTATGTGAATGAGTATGTTCTACAATGGACTGCCACCTTGTCCACTGTTGATCTCTATTATGTGTCCAGTTTTTCTAGGATCGGCACCAATTTCCTGCCATATTGAACTGTGAATGGGTAGATAAGATTTGAAAGAATGTTTTTATGTCATAAAAAGCACCAACTCGTTGCAAAAACTGCAACTTTTGGCGAACCTCCAATAAACATTTTTGTATAGTGCCTAAAATATCTTTTAAAATCAGTATATTTACAGTCAATTCAAAAAGAGTCAACAAAGATCTGACCACATTTCAGGATATAAGGGTATAAATTATGGCTGTTTGAGAATGTTTATTTAAAAGCAATTGCTACTTTACATGCTGTAATTACTGGCTGCTGAAATTAATTTCTTATTTTTGTTTGGTTTGTTTACACAATAAACAACTTGTTTATCTTTATCTGTAGATAGTCTCATTTATTAAATACTACAAGTTAGAGTTTAATTAACTCCACAAAGTACTATCAATGAAATAAACACAATATCTAAATAATGTAATTTTTAAATAGCAAAAAGTTATTCTAACTCATAAATTGCTCCACCGGAAAAAATCTAAATTTAATGATTTGAAATGATTAATTTGGTGAACTTAAATAGGTTTAAACAGGTTTTGAAAATGGATAGTGTAACCACCAGGGATGTCACTTAGCAACAAACCATAGACACAATAATGCTCACCACAATAGTAGGATAAAATAAAGGATATTCACTCACCCAATACACCTTTTAACGATCACAGTGCAAAGATCAATGAACAAACCACAAGACAAAACCAATTCTTCCTCCTTCTGTCCTCCAATTGAGTGTTACCCACTGCCTCCTGATTCTAACTAACTGTGAGGCAGCGGGCTCCTTTTCAAGCCAGACTAGGCAATGCTTTCGGTGCCACAACATGTCTTCTTGGAAGCACTTCCGGGTCATATGGAAAGCAGGGAGGTCCTTCCCAGAACAGCACCCTATACCGGCACTAGGGACCCAACAGGGTTGCACATTTCTGGACATCAACTCCCAGGAATTCCTGAGGGTGTACCAACTGGGCCACCAGAAGAGGACCACTACTACCTGCTGTATGGGAAATGCAACTGCTCCCAAATTACAGCTCCTGCTGGTCCAACAATCATATTATTCCCGTGGGGCATAAAGTTGTTTCTTCATCCTGCTGCCTAACCTGTCTGTGCTTCTGCTCTCGCCTCCTGTCCGGGTAAGAAACTATCCTGCTTCCCTGCCAGGAAGCCTGTTCTCCTTCTCAGACATTCACAATAGATAAAAATTATTTTAAATGTAGTAGCTAGACAGACAGGGCCTCATGTAAAACGCCGTGCGTAGAATTCACACTAAAACATGGTGTACGGACAAAAGTGGAAATGTGCGTACTAACAAAAAAATTCAGATACACAAGAGCTTACAGCTCCAAGAGGATAGCGCTTGGAAATCTAAATTGACTTAGAAGCCAGTCATCATCATCATCTGTAAAAAAAAAAACGCTGTCTTCTATTGAGTTGAATTGAATTCCTTTATTGTCATTGTATGGTACAATGAGATTTAATATGCAAACCCTTCAAAAACCTGTTTTCCTACAAAATGATATAAAAACAATAATAATAATAATACGATAAAAAAGCAATGAAAAATATACAATATGAAAACATAAGTACAATATACCTGTACATAGTGTAGATAGTGCAAATGGTTCATGAAGTGCTTGTGCAATATTACAGTTGTAGTGCAAGTTTACAGTGAGATAATTGTAATTATAAGTACAAACAGTTCTACCGGGAGCACTTGATGGACTGATTGAGTGTGTTTAAAGCTCTTGGGATGAAACTGTTTCTGAGCCTTGAGGTCTGTACAGGAAAGGCTCTAAAAGTGTTTGCTGGACTGGAGAAGTTCAAACAGACTGTGCGCTTGGCTGAGTGGAATCCATGCAGATGCTGGTAGGCTTTCCTTAGTCAGCGTGAGCTATAAATTTCCGCTAGGGCTGGAAGCGGTATCCCGACAATCCTCTGCGCTCTCGACACAACCCGCTATAGAGCTTTCTGATTAGCTACTATGCAGCTATGATACCACACACACATACAATGGGTTAAAATACTCCGAGTGGTACACTGAGAGCAACAATTCCAAAGCAGTTATGATATTTGGAATAGCTTGGCCAATCTGTGCACCATTATATTTTTACAAGTTTATTGCAATCAGGTGCCTTAAATTTATAAATTTGCGGTTAATTAGAAATGCGGTTAATTTCAATGTATTTGATAAAAACTGAACCATGGATGTGAATCTAAAAAAGAATGAGAAACTAAACAGGAACAGTAGCACTGCTTTGACGCTGGGTGCTGCCAGTTTACAAAACGTGCACATGGTGATGGTGGTGGGGAGCTACCATGCACATGGTGATGGTGGTGGGGAGCTACCATGAGAATGCACATGGCTTTTATACATCATAATGTGAGTGTGGAAATGGTCTTGCATTTTTGAAAAGGCCAACACTGTTGTCTACCTGCATATCGTCATTAAGTTCGCAGTACTGATTATCAATAAGTGTTAAGAGCTTAATGAATTAAAAAAAAGGAGGAAATTAAAAAAAAAATTACCACAACACATAACTGGAGTCAAACAACGATTGAACAGAATAAAACATCATTTATTTTTATAACTGATAAAGATTCTGTTGTTCTGAATGTCATAAGAGGAGTACAGGAGGGTGCTTTTTAGTGAGTAAAGGTAATTAGCAATTTTTTTTTGTTGTTGGTAGACATTTATTCAAATTCACTGTATACTGAAACAGTACTAATTTTGGGCATTGATGCTAATGAAGAGTCAAGATTTTTAGTAGTTTTTTGAATGAATTAACTTTAAATCATCTTTGTAACATTACCAAATGCTGCTTTAATATGGAGTTCTGCTGCAATCTCTTTCATACCAATACCATCAAGGACTCTATGTAACAATGTTAACAGCTCAAGGAAAATAATAATATTAGCACCTGGTTAAAAAAAAAATCATACAGAGAAGTATTTAGTTACATAGTACTTCTAAGACATCCGATTAACTGAGGCCCATTATATTATATATTATACAGTATATAAACTGACATTGTACATGACTGGCCATGACTGTATTCTTTTACAACCATAATAATAAAGTCAGATCATTTAAAAGTAACCTGCTAAGCATCTACCATATAAGTCATTTTTAATGAATGGTCCTTTAGCTCTGCAGGAAACCAATTTTCTTATTAACTTTGTTTATCTTGTTTTTAAAAGCAAACTTTTGTCATCATCATTTCAGTGGGAATGTCATATTTTCCTCTAATGATAGATTAAGTGTAATGTACTGTGCTTTAGGATGTATTGTATATTGATGTATCCAAACTTGAGTAAATGCATGTTAGCACAACTATAAATTGATTGACATATACTACTGCATAAACTGTATTTCATATACCATAAAAAACTGTATCATAACTGAAAGAGCATACACTTTGTCTGTAGCATATATACAAATAAAAACAACAGAAGCAAGCCAAGCATCAAACACAGCTCTGTAGCTAAGTTGATGCATATCTGTCAGGAAGGCTGACATATTATATACTTTGGTTAAAGAAAAGCAAATATTATATAATAATTAGTCATTTTTATTACCATTATGTAAGAACATTTTGTTAAAAATCAGTTTAATATGTTTAAATAATTAGAAACCAACAAATTAAAAAACATATTTCTAATATTCACTCAGAGCTTTATTTTTATTTTAATAACGACTGTTTGTGTTTGAAGCCCATTTTCTTTATAACTGCACTCATATATATTTATCAAAATGTGCTGAGTGCAACATTATAATGAATTAAACTAAGAACAGCTAATGCATAAACTAATGCATAAACTAAAAATTCAGTGAACAGATATATTTTCCTTTAAATGTAATGCAGAACATATCATAAGTATGTATACATGCAAACCATAAGCCTTCAGTTCAAGGTTAACATGATCTTTCTTCTTCCAAGACAGCAATTCATATTCCATGCAAAGCCATTAGCAGCTTCAAATAAAACTGTTGGGATTCGGCCAATTTTGGGAGTGCAACAGCTGCAAACCATGGCAATTAGTTAGATTTACATAAGACAGGCCTAATAAATACCGTTAAAATACCTGAATGCCAGATGGTGTGAGTTGCCCCTGTACTTGTTAAGATGACTGTTTCCACGGATCACTCAATGCCAATGAAAAATTTCTGTAAAAGAAACAGAATAGCTACTGAGTAAAGAAAAAAAATACACACACGCATACATATATATATATATATATATATATATATATATGGAAGAGAAGGTCTGTGATACGGTTTGCATATTTGCAGCTGGAGATCCACAAAGGGAGAAAAATGAATCACGCATCATAAAGTAGTTTTTATTCCTGAGCTTTCAACCCCTGCCAGGGGTCTTCATCAGAGGATAATGCTTAGACTTACAAGAATCAAAGGCAATATATAGCAAAAAAAATTACGTGGGGGGGAGGTGGCTAAGTCAGTGTGATCAGGAGGGCGGGGGGTGTACAGTTTATTTATTATGAACATGTTCTTCTTAAGTTTGCATATGCTGGATTTATGTCCAAGTGTCTGTTGATGGCGTTCTCATTTGATAGCCAAGATTCGGACAGCTCTCTGGCACTTTTAGTACTGGCTTTAAATTTTACTTGTACATTGTCCCAGTTAAATGTATGTCCTGTTGATTTAGTATGCGTATAGATCAATGAAAGTGAGTCCTTTCTTATGACTGCGTTGCGATGCTCCTGTATACGTGTTGCGATTCTTTTTGAAGTTTGTCCTATGTATACCGCTGAGCAAGAACTGCATGGAATGCTATAAACTGCGTTTCGTGTTTCTGCTGTCGATTTCTTGTTTTTAGCATTAAACAGTACCGTGCGCAAATTGTCCGTGGGTTTGTGTGCTATTCTGACGCCTGACTTGGCCAGGATGCGCGGCGCACCTTCAGACACCTTGTGGTGATAAGGGAGTGAGTGCCAGGTGGGGTGGGGGTTCTTATGACTGAATATTCGGTGAACAGCACTGTGTTGGCTTTACAGCGCTTGAAAGATGTATCCATCGCCGAGGACAAGATCATGGTCCCATTTGACGTTGTGTCGCTATACACTATGATTCCGATTCATCTGGCCACAGAAACAGTATTAATGAGACTGGAAAGCAACCCCACCATAGAGACAAGAACCAAACTGTCCATTAAAGACATAATGCACCTAATATCACTTTGCCAAAAAACTCACTTTCATTTCAACGGCAAATACTATACTCAGAAAGAAGGCATGCCAATGGGATCGCCATTATCAGGACTTCTAGCGGAACTGGTAATGCAGCGATTTGAAAACATGGCTCTATCCCAGTTCACACCCAAAATTTGGATACGCTATGTAGATGACACATGCGTCATACTAAAAAATGACCAGCTAAATGAATTCTACAATCACATCAACACAATATTCCCTGCAATCCAATTCACAATGGAAAAAGAAATGAACCGACACATCAGCTTCCTGGACATCTACATCAAAAGAAATAATGACGCCACCCTGACCACAAGTGTTTACTGTAAAGAATGCTACGCAGACAAGATATTACACTTCACCAGCAATCACCCGGTATCTCATAAACGGAGCTGTGTTAAAACTCTTTTCAGAAGAGTCCACACCCATTGTAATACGAAGGAAACAAAATTGAACGAGAGATGCTATCTCTTCCATCTTTTCACTTCAAACGGATACTCAAAAACATTCATTAATCGGAGCTTACACAGAAGACGCCAAAAAACTCAGCGGTATACATAGGACAAACTTCAAAAAGAATCACAACGCCGTCAGAAGAAAGGACTCACTACCTTTGATCTATACGCATACTAAATCAACAAGACATTGGCCTACATTTAACTGGGACAATGTACAAGTAAAATTTAAGGCCAGTGCTAAAAGTGCCAGAGAGCTGGCCGAATCTTGGTTATCAAATGAGAACGCCATCAACAGACACTTGGGACATAAATCCAGCATATGCAAACTTAAGAAGAACATGTTCGTAATAAATAAACTGTACACCCCCCCCCCCCCCCCCCCTCCTGATCACACTGACTTAGCCAACACACACGTAATTTTATGCTATATACTGTATTGCCTTTGATTCTTGTAAGTCTAAGCATTATCCTCTGATGAAGACCCCTGGCAGGGGTTGAAAGCTCAGGAATAAAAACTACTTTATGATAGGTGATTCATTTTTCTCCCTTTATGGATCTCCAGCTGCAAATATATATATATATATATATATATATATATATATATATATACATACACACACACACATTATATATATATATATATATATATATATATATATATATATATATATATATACTGTATATATACAGTGGTGTGAAAAACTATTTGCCCCCTTCCTGATTTCTTATTCTTTTGCATGTTTGTCACACAAAATGTTTCTGATCATCAAACACATTTAACCATTAGTCAAATATAACACAAGTAAACACAAAATGCAGTTTTTAAATGATGGTTTTTATTATTTAGGGAGAAAAAAAATCCAAACCTACATGGCCCTGTGTGAAAAAGTAATTGCCCCCTTGTTAAAAAATAACCTAACTGTGGTGTATCACACCTGAGTTCAATTTCCGTAGCCACCCCCAGGCCTGATTACTGCCACACCTGTTTCAATCAAGAAAACACTTAAATAGGAGCTGCCTGACACAGAGAAGTAGACCAAAAGCACCTCAAAAGCTAGACATCATGCCAAGATCCAAAGAAATTCAGGAACAAATGAGAACAGAAGTAATTGAGATCTATCAGTCTGGTAAAGGTTATAAAGCCATTTCTAAAGCTTTGGGACTCCAGCGAACCACAGTGAGAGCCATTATCCACAAATGGCAAAAACATGGAACAGTGGTGAACCTTCCCAGGAGTGGCCGGCTGACCAAAATTACCCCAAGAGCGCAGAGACAACTCATCCGAGAGGTCACAAAAGACCCCAGGACAACGTCTAAAGAACTGCAGGCCTCACTTGCCTCAATTAAGGTCAGTGTTCACGACTCCACCATAAGAAAGAGACTGGGCAAAAACGGCCTGCATGGCAGATTTCCAAGACGCAAACCACTGTTAAGCAAAAAGAACATTAGGGCTCGTCTCAATTTTGCTAAGAAACATCTCAGTGATTGCCAAGACTTTTGGGAAAATACCTTGTGGACTGATGAGACAAAAGTTGAACTTTTTGGAAGGCAAATGTCCCGTTACATCTGGCGTAAAAGGAACACAGCATTTCAGAAAAAGAACATCATACCAACAGTAAAATATGGTGGTGGTAGTGTGATGGTCTGGGGTTGTTTTGCTGCTTCAGGACCTGGAAGGCTTGCTGTGATAGATGGAACCATGAATTCTACTGTCTACCAAAAAATCCTGAAGGAGAATGTCCGGCCATCTGTTCGTCAACTCAAGCTGAAGCGATCTTGGGTGCTGCAACAGGACAATGACCCAAAACACACCAGCAAATCCACCTCTGAATGACTGAAGAAAAACAAAATGAAGACTTTGGAGTGGCCTAGTCAAAGTCCTGACCTGAATCCAATTGAGATGCTATGGCATGACCTTAAAAAGGCGGTTCATGCTAGAAAACCCTCAAATAAAGCTGAATTACAACAATTTTGCAAAGATGAGTGGGCCAAAATTTCTCCAGAGCGCTGTAAAAGACTCATTGCAAGTTATCGCAAACGCTTGATTGCAGTTATTGCTGCTAAGGGTGGCCCAACCAGTTATTAGGTTCAGGGGGCAATTACTTTTTCACACAGGGCCATGTAGGTTTGGATTTTTTTTTCTCCCTAAATAATAAAAACCATCATTTAAAAACTGCATTTTGTGTTTACTTGTGTTATATTTGACTAATGGTTAAATGTGTTTGATGATCAGAAACATTTTGTGTGACAAACATGCAAAAGAATAAGAAATCAGGAAGGGGGCAAATAGTTTTTCACACCACTGTATATATATATATATATATATATATATATATATATATATATATATATATATATATATTTATTATACACACATTTTTTTTTAACCAAGGAACTTGCTTGAGTGTAGATACAGTAAACAAAAGGCTACTGTATCTATCTTTAAATATGACCCTTACCCTAAACTGTATTAAACAAGAGAAACATAATATAAAGTGTGAAACAGTTAATGATAATATAAATGAGCATTTCAAGAAAATGCAACTTGTAGAACTGACTTGCTAAGATTAATACAACTATTGATGAAGGTATTGCTTGACAATGACAGGAACATTCTGTAGAGAAATTACCATCAGATCTTAATTTGTATTTATTTAAGAGAATGTTCAGTTTGTTAATCAAGGCAATCAAAATATATTCATAAAAAATGTCAAAATAAAGTATGGGTATTTCTGATTAATTTTACGTCAGAGTATTTGCAGCTATCCACTTTCAATACCAGCTTTTTCAATTAGAGGTTTAGGGAACGCTGGACAAGCAATTACGAGCCATTGTGGTGTCATGACCCAGTTTTTCACATGACAACATCTTTGTTACCCACCTTGGGTACCCCCCTGTGAATTCTTGGGTAGATCTAGTGCAATCATCAAAGCTTTTGGGTGTGTGTGTGGGTTGGGGTCCCAAACAATCACTAGAACATCTGAGTGTTAGATGAATCAAGTGAGATCGTCAATGCTTTTCCTCATTGGTTACTAAAGCATGATTGTCAGAGTAGGAGTTGGACAGCTCATCCAGGATCAGCCGCAATTCACCTGTGATGATGCTGCTGTGAATTGAACATAATCGTCGGGGAGGAGAGGGTGTATGTGGGGGGTGTGGTAAAGCCAACACAGCTCTCTAGAAGCCCCCACCCAACAGGATGGGAAACACTGCACTAGACCACTGCAGGCCATGATCATGCACATGACCAGCCTTCTCCTTTATTTACCTTTATAATTATTGTTCTAGATGCAATATGATATCAGATGTACATTGATTAACTGATGTACAAGCTTTTCATCTGCTATATTGTAATTAATCTTTCATTGCGTTTGTCTTAAGTTCCAAAAATAAGTAACACATTTTTATACTCACTGAAGATCAAGAGTAGAGAAAACTATAAAACACAGAAGCTGATTTTAAGAGTGGGTAGTACTGATAAAAGCATTAACAGATTATTACTCTACTTATCAATTTCAGGATTCAAACAGCTCTCGTTTAAAAAGAATTTTTGTCATGCTGTATAATATTACTCTCACAGGAAACAATGTATATGTCTGTTATTCTGCTAGACAAATGTCAAATAGTAAAACACTGTCTAAACTGCCTAATAAACAGGTATCTCCACACTTATCTCCTCCAATGCAAACCTAAAAGGGACTGCATAAGTTACACCTTCAGTTGTAAGTGAAGTGAAGACTGTTTATCAATAAAAAAAATAAATCTTGTGCAATTAAAAGAAAGCAGGAGTCTATGCCCAGTATCAGAATTAAAGTATATGGTAACAGGCACTTTCATGAATGACATATTTGATTTAGAATGTGAGCCAAAGAAAATTTTTATTTTCCTTTCTTTCAGCTATCCTTCGTGTAGAGGATGCAAACAAAAGCACTGACCTGCAAGATCTCTATGACCTGTTGCAACCCTGTTCTCCTTGGGCATTCCTGCATTCTCATACAATTGTCTGCCTCTCCATCTCCAGGTTTCTGCACTCTCTACTCAAGCCTCCTGTTCCAAACCAGGGAACAAACCTTTTATGCAAATTCTGAACTCAAAACACTTGAGCACCTCAACTGCACCTGACTGGCATGTTTAATATATGGCAAAAATTAGACAGCTGTGAAATTATTCAAATTTTACTTTTAACAGCATAAGAAAATTTTGTAGCAGAATGTATGCATAACAGTATAGTGGCTTCTTTTTTCATTCGCTACTTTAAAGCTAATGTCTGACTGAATTCAAGACCTTCAGACTTGCTTATTAATTAATATTAAGTGATAGCTTGTGAAAATCACAAACATTTTTTCCCTTTATTTTTAAGTCTGCTTGTTTTTCTCAACTAAATTCACAATTTTGATGGTGTGATAAGTGACACTTCGTAGATTTTTTATTCTGGTCAGTTGCATGTTATACACTGACAAATTATATGTGGACTCTATCTGTTACTTGTTTATCTGTATTATGTTAGTAATATGTTGATTTATTTCTCCTTATTATTTTGGGTATTTTATTTATTTATTTATTTATTCATATAATTATTTTTCTAACTTATTATTTCTCTTTTTACTTGCACTTTTGTTAAACTCTTGTAATGCTATTTGAGATACATGTTTTGAATGAAAATGTGCTATAGAAATAAATACAATTGTTGTACCCTGCCTGTCTGAAAATGATAGAAAAACAAATATAGACACAAAAAGAACATGCTAACTTCAATGTATATTTCGTGCTATGTAATATTCTTCTTTTTTTAATGTATTGAATACAAAATAGATCATGTTTCCCATATTCAATCTGGAAGTTACTCTTCTCTTTTTAATTAAGATAGTTTAATACTCATCCCAGCTGAAAAAGTTACCAATCTGCTTATCCATTTTTTTGTGATTCTGATAGAATATCCTTTAATGATTGTGTTCATTAAAAGATAGTTCTTTCAGCTCTCAGTTGTAACTTATTAATTAGTACCTAATGCATTGTTCAAAATAAACAAAACAGAAAATAATTACCTCTCTCACAGCATGTGCAAAAATTAGTAAGAATATTTATAAAAGGAGGGTTCAGACAGAAATGTGGTTTACCTTCTTCTCCTCATTTGTAAAATTTAGCCTGAACTGCCACTGAACAAAACACATGTTAAAGCATATCTAAGTTAATCAGGGATAATTGTGATTTTAAGAAATGTTGCTTGACAACATCTTTCCTTTGTATGTATCTTTAATACCATTGTAGATCAGGAGCAATTTCTAGTTTAATTCAATCATTTACAGCAGCCAAGGCTTAAAGTAAGCCTGTCTGAGTGTGTTTATAATACAAAGGAAAATACAGGCAGAGTTTGATAATTTATTACGGATTATTGGAATTAAATGTCATACACTTGTGCTTTGATGAGGACTGTTATGATAGGTTAGAAGAAGCCTCTGTGGCTGCTTGCAAACTCTAGTAATTATTTTGAAATTGATTCTGGAATTTACAAAATTGACTTGAATTTCAGGAATATATGCTGAAATACTGGAATTTAATTTTAGGTACAAATGAAATGTGTATAAAAATGTATTAATAAAGGGGTGGTGTGCTGGAATAGTAGCTACTACTAAAGCCTCACAGCTCCTGAGACCTAACGTACGTTTGACTTAGAGTCTATGCTGAATATAGACATTCCCTGTGTTAACATGGGATTTCTACCTGTTCTCCAAGTTACTCCTAAATTCTAAACACATACATGTTATGTTCACTGAAAGCTTTGTGAAGGTTTGTTTAGGTGAGTGGGTGCTTTGTTAAACAGGAATCCCTCTGAGAAATGATTTCTGTCTTAGGCTGCATAATGTCCAGGCTTCACCCACTATACTGTAGGTTTACCCCTCAACAGGGATGGCTAGATGATATTAAAGGTGCTGGAGAATTCATAAAATAATCCTCACAGACTGCTGCCAGCTTTGTCCAAGTGAGAATAAGCCTTGTGAAGCAGATAATTAATTTCATCCTTCACTGTAATCGTTCTCCGATAGGCAAACTGTAGTGGGTCCAGGTGGTCTACCACAAGAGGACTCGTATAGTCCAGGACTAGACTCTCAAAGGTGTTCATGATGTGAGATGTAAGTGCCACTTGTCTGTAGTCACTGGGTGAAAAGGTGCCTGATTTCTTTGGAACAGGAACAATGCCAGATATTTTCCACAGCAGTGGCACTTCCTGAAGCTTTAGGGACACACTGAACAGGTGTCAGAAGACAGTACAAAGCTGGTCAGCACAGGCTTTAAGAACTCAAGGACCAACTCCATCTGGTCCTGCAGTCTTTCCTCTAAGTAGCTTCTTTAGTTGTCTCCTGACTTGGTATTCAGTTATGAACAGCCCACAGTGATGGTCAGAAGTGGACTTGTCACTGGCCATTCCAGTTGATGTGGTGGGAGTTGTTGATGTAGTAGCAATGGTGGTAGTAAGAGGGAAAATCTATTACAAAATTGGTTCAGGGTGTTGGCTTTGTTCTCATCCACATTTTAGCACCTGAATTAAGAAAATGGATACACGGATGGATGGAAATAATAAAAATGTATTGCCTATCATTATTTTTTTTATTTAAATTTTAAATTGCAATTAAGTTTTATTTAAATTTTGCAGTTAAATAAGTATTTTTGAAGTTCTCTCTAAGTTTATAAGGATTCATTTTCCTTTACTAGCTCAGGTACAAAATTCACTAAACTGATAAAAGTTTCAGAAATGTTTGTTCAATTAATGGAATTAAATGTTAAATACAAATCTATTCATCCAATTCCATCCCTGTTTTGTCCATTACAGTATAACATGGAGTTTATTCCAGCAGCATGTCACACAAATCAGATGCAAGCTAATCCAGTGTAGGGCTGGATGCTGACTTCCAGTGACTTAACTCTTACAGCTTACTGTCACCAATTTTTCTTTTTCTTTGGATTTTTCATTTTAAAGTGTCACTAATTCATATAATTTTCAAGGTTATGTGGAAAATATAAACAAATATAAAATGTTAAATATAAATGCCATTATTGTCTTTTGAATATCTGAAAGCATTAGAATACAGAACCTGGATAAAATTCAAACAAGCACTGGGACAAAACGCCAGCTTCACACAGATAGCAGCAAAACTAGAACTCTAAAAGGCAAGTCCAGAGTAACATAGTCACACACAGAGGTGCAGTGGCTTGTTTGTATGGTGTGGTCTGACAGCATATGCATGATTTTTGTCTCTATTTACTCTGGCTTTCATTTCATACCCCAAAGATGTTTGTGTAATGCTATGTGGGCATGAACTGTTGCACTAACCTTTGGAAATCAAAGACCACACACAAGCTCATCAGAACTAATACTCTATGGTAGCTGTTGAGACTCCCTGCTGTCACACCATAGTCAAATGGGAGAAAGTGAATTTTAACATCTTCACCAATAGAAGGATGTGGCATAAATGACTATCCAGGGCGGACTGCCAACCCCGGGCCTTTATACATGTTAGGAAACTGTGCAGACAAAGTCACTGCTCATGGTGCATCCTGCAAGAGATATCATTACTGTACATCTTTGAGCAACACCCAGTGACACGGACACTGCTGGATGTCCTGCAACAAGAACTGAGAAACAGCAGAGTATTTGGTATGATGGTGGATGACATCACAAAAATATTTTAGTCTGTGTCTGTGTCTCCAAATTCACTCCTTTTTATATATTATGATTTGTTCATATTGCGGCAGACATTGCAGGTCTGTGTCTTGTATTTACCTTCCAAGCAAACATTTACTCTAATGTAAATACAAAGTGCAGCCTATCTCATTTTGAACTGACATTGCTAAGCTCACACAAATGAGGTATAAATGCAGACTTGCTTGTAATACCAAAAAAAAAAAACTAGATCAAATGGGTCAGTAAAAAATTATATTTAAAGAACATTTTCACCCAGTTTGCGGGTTTAAGTATGTTATGTTATTTCAGACTACTCAGCACAAAATAATACAATAGAAGCCAGACTTTAAAAGTAGTGTGCTACACAGCCATTGTCACAGCCACCTCTCCCACTCAACACACTTACTGTTTGTATATGCAGACTTGTTTATCAGGAGCAGAAGACAAAAATTGCAGTCTATCCCCATTCCTCTCCCCATTAGGTAAAAATCCCACCAAAGGATCTTGTTTGAACTGTTGCAGATGTTTTGCCATATGTACTAGTAATCTAGAAAACACACACACACATAATCTTCATCCAAAAACACCCCTAACCCAAAACATGCATCTTTTTATGAAATGACACACACACAATATTTGGCAGCAACAAACTTTCACAACTACATGGACATAGGGGGTGTAACAGGTGTGCAATGCAGTGTACCACTTCCTCCTCCTTTATGCTCAAGAAGACCCAAACATTAAAGCGCCAATGGTAAAACAGCTTACAGACATATTATTTTAAAGAGTCATGATAAAGCAGAGTTACTTTGAAATGTAAAATATAAAAAAATGAATGTTATTCAAATTCTATATAATTGATGTAGGGGGAATTCAGAATCCAAATTGCCTACTTCATCATACTTTGTATTACTATTAATCCAAATACAGTACCTGTTAAAACTATCTACTGCTTATTGAATATTTTTAGGCATTGCAGGATCATTTCTGTCGACAATCTCTTTGGTTTAAACTACTGACTATTCCAGTATGCTTTTTCACTGCAATCAATAAACCTCATGCAGAGATATTTAAAGCATTTGAAATTATGCAAGCTGAGTGCACACGCATTACAAATTGTATATCTTCTCCTTTAAATCTCAAATAAACAGCAATATAGTAAACAGCCTTTGCTAACTAAACAAGCCTGATGAAGTGAATGGACAGGTATTTGTTTAAAGTCTGTTCTCATGTTCTTATGACATTGTACAGTATGTTCCAAGACTGAAAACCTTCCCTGATATAAAACAATGGAGTGAGCAGAGCACAAGCAGGTTACATTACCTACTTTCTGTCACATTTACCTTCAGTAAGAAGTTGGGAAATGAACCAACAGCCCTGTATTTCAATGTGATAGCCACTGGGTTGCACTGAAGTAAAAAACCAATGATGTATGTTCACACTGTCTTGCAAAATAAATCAGGCCTAATAGTAATATTATAGAGTTTGATTATTTTTGTTTGACTGTATTGTAATACACTCATTGAAAAATATTTGATTTCCTATGCAGTACGCAGTAGCTTGGCTAGTGCCATTTAAAACATATACAGTATAGATGCAAAAATTAATTTTGTTGTAAAGCTGTTAAGTGTAAAAACAAAATCCTTATTCATATAATTCATAATCAAAATTCAAAACAGGACAGTAAGTCGGTTATTTGCATCCTCTGGATCCCACATCTTTAAGGAAATAAAATATGTCACACCACTAGCATTTCTTTAGAAAATTATAAAAATCAATCTAACGGTTAAAAAAAAAAGAAAAAGAAAAAAATTACTTTAGTAAAAAACAATTAAGCAATTCTTAAATTGACTCAATAATGGACTTCATAGATACTGATGTGAAAGATGAGAAATACATTTATATATTCTTGAAAACTGTAATATTCTTTGCACCAGAGAAATCCTATTATTATCTGTAAAGGAAGTATCTATATACAGAGGCATAATTCAATTGAAGCTAATCTAATTAAAACAAATACATATTTTTTGGTTTCACTTAAGCTTCTGCTGAAAAAGTTAATACCTTTAAGGTAAAATGTGTGGTTGAGATTAATTTTATTAACTATATGTTGTGATGTGAGATTTTGCATATAACTTGATGAATATTTTGTATGTCTTTATTTGTAATTTAGGCAAAGCAATGTAATATTAGTGAGGAGCATTCATGTTTACAACCCAAGGAATGGATCTCTTTGAATTTTATGACAGGATTTGGGGGGTGTGCTTTAAACCAGTTTGGCTAGTGTTTCTCTGCTAAAGTCTTTCAACCCCCGCAAGGAAACATTAGCTCAACAAATGGTTTTGGGGGATGGCAGGTATTAAGATGTTCTATTTCCCCATTGGTCTGAGGTATGCTTGTTTGGAATTGGCTTCTCTCAGAGGCCTTTAAGTACCATGATTTCCTATTGTCTCTAGGGGTTGGACAGAGAATCTATAAATCTGCTTGCTCAACCACATTCTCTCTCTCTTACTAACCAACAACTGATGAAGATCATCACACCATGAACTGAAAGGATAACACAATGGAGACCACAGTTTAGCAGCCATATTGGAACAGGCATAAGGCCTGTTCTGAATAAAGCTGAATGATGCTTTAACTAGAGACATTTTAAATAACTACAAGTCTGCGTGCCGCCTGAAACTACACATCACCATTTAATCAGGTTGTATGGTTGCCAATATTCAAATGTACTTTGCATATTGTTATTATTTATAAATATTACCAACAATACATTGTTTTATGTGTAACTTAATTCCTGCTTGTCTTTTTACTACACCTAATTGCCTATAGATATAGAAGGGAAGGTGGGGATAAGTTATATAATATAATACCTTATAAACAGTGGTAAGTCTGTGAGATTAGGCATTCTGACAAAGGCTACATATTAATAATACAATAGGGGAAAGTAGAGCAATATATTACTCTACCAAGACAAAACAATATATAAAATGGAAAATCAAGCATAACAAGTGCAATAACTAGTGCTCCTGCTTTACAGTTTCTAGCTCTGAATTTTGTGCTTGGTTTGCACATTCTCCCATGCTTCTACAGGTTTTCCTGCAGGGACTCCTTGGTTTCCCTCCCACATTCACAAAGATGTACAAATTATAGTAACTGGCCCATGTAGATGTGTGCATGAGTGAGCTCAGTGGAGGACTAGCATCCTGTCAAGGGTCTCTCCTATCTTGCTCTCAGTGCAAGGCTCTAGCCCCCTGCATCCCTGGATTTCATTAGCTTTATCTGTGAATGTTGTGTTATAATACCAACAAAAGCGCTTCATAAAGTTTTTTGTAATTGAATGAAATGTATGTATGTTTTAGTGTAACATAAAGATAGATGTAGAGTGATATAAAATGGAGCTAATCTTAAATGTTTTATACTCTGTCTCTATGTGTTGATTGAAATGTAAAAAAAATATATCACATTTAAAACAATAATACTAATTTATCTATTCATTTATCAACCCAGTCTTCAATTTTTCAAAGCACTTAATCATGTTCATTGTTGAGACTGGAAAGAGCCCATCCCATCAGCACTGGTAGCAAGGGTGGATTCATCCCTGTATCAGTGTCAGTCCATGGCAGTGTTATATCTACATTTAATTGAAATATTTTGGCACAAACCTTTAAGCACTCTTTAATGAAATATTAAATATGATTTTACACCTAATGCTTTTCCAAAATATACCTTTTGGGGTTGAAATCAGCTACTCATCAATTTTTATTTAAATGTTACAGGTGGGTTTGAGGAAATGTCTTCCACTATATGGCTGCATGCTGTTCTGAGCTGCAAATGGTTCTTTCTTCACATTTCTTTCTATTTTCATTACAACCCACGAAGGTTATAAGCACTTCCACAAACATCTATCAGATGACACAATGTTCCGTATAAGATGCTAACTTTTACTTTGTTTTGGAAAGACTTGATTCACGGTAATGTTGCCATTTCCATTTGCACAACAGACTTACTCTTTACACTAAATATATAAAATATGAGCTTAATTAAATATGTGCAGTTTTGGTAACTGTTACTTAGCATGTTTTTGTGTATTTAACATCATTTTATATATTTTTTAAACAACACACTTGGTAATGTACTGTAATTATAGTGCTGTATCAAATGCAGGGCAATCTATATATATAAAAATGGAATGGGTGGGTCGTCGGGTGGGCCTTTTTTTCATTCCGTCGTTTTTTCGACGTTTTGAAAATGTAGAATGATTATTTGATTTTTTTGTTTTTATTTGATCGTGTCTATGTAGCCGCCGTCGTAATAAAGTATCGCTAAAATCGTCATTTATCGTAATTTATTTTTGACGTATAACGTCGCCGTCGTCGAGGTCAGTGATACCAGTGCAAAAAATCTGCTTACGGTTGAAAGACACGCCCTACTCACTGGACAGTTAAAAACACCAATCAAACTAACGATGACATCAAGTATTACCCAATCAAAAGTAGGAAAGGAGGCATCTTCATAAAATGCGTGTGGGATGATTTGCATGAGACGCTGCTTTAAAAAAAAAATGATAAAAAAAATACGGGATAAATCCCGTCCAGTATTGATTCAAAACGGGACGCGCAATTTCATTCTCAAACGCGGCACGATTCCGTATTTTAAAGGACGGGTGGCAACCCTACAGTGCCAGGTAACCACCCATACAATCACATTGTGATTCAGACTAGGAATGCAATGAATGTAATTACCCCGATCTACATACAAGGCGAAAGTCTTGCAACATTCAAAGATGATGGTTTGGGATAAGTACACCATACAACATAAAAGAGCTTATGAAGCCTTGAACCGAAAAAAGCAACATCTCAGAGATCGTAAAAAAAAAAATAGGAGCTAATGTCATTTTACTCGCTGTAGATTTTAGTCAAACATTACCAGTTATTTCACGAGGGAGACCAGCACATCAACTCAACGCGTGTTTAAAATCCATGCTTCTCCCACGCTCGCTTATATGTCGCATGTTCTCGGGTAGGTGCACCAAAAAATGTATACATTTAAGCATGTAATGGGCAAACAAAAAATGAGGTATACCCGAAGGCACAGCAGTAGTACTTAATGTAACTTTACTTCTTAAATGTTAATGTTTTACTGTTTAATAATTTATACGCTTCTTATATGTTGTTCAAATTCTTTTATCAAAATACCACTGACAGCGCAATGCACGATAACATCGAGTGAATACACCATACGCATCCGCCCACGGCTGCCCTGCTGTGCGCAGATAGGACTTGATTGTACAATAAAATAAAATAAAGATAAAAAGACTAAAACAATCATCACCCATAAAGCGGATAGTAGACGTGACGTACTATATGTGTACCACATTTCAAGTGTATAGGTGCAACGGTTTGCGAGCTACAGGTCATTTAAAATCCTGGACAGACACACAAATTGCCACGGTAGCAAATTACAGAAGAAGATTTTACTGTTTAATAATTTATATTTATATGAAATGTGCTTCTTATATATTACTTCATATTCTCATATGATAATGATGTTAATGTTTATATTGATTTCTGTGTTATTAAAACTGCATGTATGTGTGTATATGTATATATATATATATATATACGAGCTGTATATACCCGGCGTTGCCCGGGGCAGAAGTAACGTAATCGGTCAAACACTTACATATATACCAAAGTAAACCTAATCGGTCAAACAGTTACATATATAAAAAAAGCGAACCTAATCGGATAAACAGCTTCATATATACAGAAGCGAACCTAATCGGACAAACAGCTAATCTATATACATAAGCAAACCTAATTGGTCAAACAGTTACATAAATACAAAAGCAAACCTAATCGATGAAACAGCTTCATATATACAGAAGCGAACCTAATTGGTCAAACAGTTATGCATGTGCAGAATAATTTTACAAAGATTATGCGTGTTAACAATCATTAAAAAGAAAAGATTGAGGAACTCTTCTTCTATATGTGATGAAGCTGGATGAAGCTGACTTGACGAAGACGTAGGTGGCATAGATTGGTTTTTCTAAAACAGAAGAAAAAAATGAGTATCTATTATTATTTTAAATTAGAATGAAAATGAGAACCTTGATTAGAGATAGATTATCCGTATTAAAATATGTGCATGAATAAACTTTTGCTAACTCTCTAGCAAAAGTTTATTCATACAAATTGGCATGGGATGGCTTTGTGAAAAAGTAAAAATTAGATAAAAATAAATTGAGAATGCGTACTTCGATTTGACTGAGATTATCTGTAATGATGAAAAAAAAGTTTAGTATGTTTTTTTTTCCATACGGGAAGGATGTAAAACCTTACATAGGCACCCTTCAGGCCGTACTGAAGGGTACTGTCAGATTCTTACTGACTAAAAAACACCCTTTTTATTCCACAGCTACCCCAAAAACCACTATTAGGCATTACTTTGGGGTGGCAGTAGTTTAGTTATGAAACAGCTGGGTCCTGAAAAAAATCTGTCTTATTAGTGGCTTCATCACATATAGAAGAACAGTTCCTCAATCTTTTCTTTTTAATGATTGTTAACACGCATAATGTTTGTAAAATCATTCTGCACATGCATAACTGTTTGACCAATTAGGTTCGCTTCTGTATATATGAAGCTGTTTGACCGATTAGGTTTACTTTGGTATATATGTAAGTGTTTGACCGATTAGGTTACTTCTGCCCCGGGCAACGCCGGGTATATACAGCTCGTTCAATATAAAATATGAGAAAAGAAATTTGCAATCACAACCTGTGCGCCAACTCCCTCTGAGATACAAACAAATCCCAGCATTCCCTCTAGAAAGGGAAATAATCACGTGATGAATTGGACTGGTAAATGTATTAATATTCTGAAAAATATTTTTGTATAAACTAGTTATGGTAAATATTTCAAATTTGTGATAACAATGAACATTTCCAAAATTGAATATGTTATATTGTTTTGTGAGAATATTAGAACACTTGGAAATTACTTAAACACTTTTTTGCTTTGAAACAATTATACAAATTGATATGAAACATTTATTGCATATTGCACACACTCACTTTTTTCTTGGATTTTGTACACACACCAAAAAATTCAGCAATGTCCTATAACATAACACATGTTAGAAAATAAATGCATGGCAGAATTTTCAGGAGTGGTTGGGAACTACTGTTTTGAAAGCTGGAACATGTTTAATTTGTGTTTATTTACTTAATCAAAAAAGAAATATCACATTTTTGTTAATTAAACATTTTTTGTAATCAGATGTAGTAGTACTAGATCACATAAAACAAATGTTTTTTAAATAACATTTTACAAGATCACACATGGTCTACCAGATTCCTGCTCGTGGCGTAAAAGTTACATTGATGGGCACGTTGTTGACAGTTGTTGAGTGGAGGATCTACGACTAAGTGACACTCTTATTTCTTAAACATTATATTTTTGGAAGAAATAGTCAATGCAGAGTTAAAATCTGTGTTAATGTCAGCCCACGTGTAAGCAACCAGCTAACGTCATACTGAGTTCTCAGGCGAGCCCAACTCAGTGGGTGTTCCAATAAGTTATATTGGGAATTTGTTTTTCAGTCATGAGCAACTAAAAAGGTTTTTAAAAGTGGAAAGAATACAAGAAATAATAACCTACATTTTCAAAAATTTGAACATTGTAAGAGGTATTTTAAAAAAAACTAAATGTTCAGACTGTTATGGTTTAGAAAGGATTTAGTCCCTGGCTCAAGTAAACTTTTCATTAATTTAATATTTTTGTTGTTTATTAAACAAAATTTTGTATATTTTATTATTGATAAAGTGTTTGGTCACCTTGTGTATTATGTTTTGAATGTTTTTTGTTTATTAATTATTTATTAAATATATAATATGTTTACCTTGATGTTCAACAATGGTGCAATCCTGCAGCAGAACGTCCATATTCATTTGACCTTGGCTTGTCAACAAGACTAACGGCAGAGAGTTGAGCTGTGCGTGTTCGAACAACATATATGCCATAGTGAACATGTGACCACGTAATTTACAATTGCCTTCACTTTTTTAACAGTAAGCCATTGATAGTTTTATAGTTGGTATCAAATTTAGTGAGTATTGTTGGATTTTCTGGGATTTACAATTTTTACTCTGTTTTTGTAATTTAAGGATTTACATACAGACTGTATTTGTTGTCTTTGTTGGCAAAAATGTTTTAAAATTATTTTTAGTTATGGTTTTCGTTCTCTTTCCTGTTTTTCTTTTTAGATTTTATAATAAATGTTTTTAAATATAAAGAAACTTAGTTTTGTTGTTGTTCTAAATACCAGAGATTTACAGTTACCAATTTTAACAATTGTGTTATTTCTTCAACTTTTAAGGCCTTAATCCCTATTTTTGGCCTGTGTAGGCTGAAGTCTGTCTTTTGAGTCTGGAGATAGACAGCATGAAGTTAGGCTTGATTTTAGATTCCAAACCAGGTGAGTCCATCCATCCATCCATTTTCCAACCCGCTGAATCTGAACACAGGGTCACGGGGGTCTGCTGGAGCCAATCCCAGCCAACACAGGGCACAAAGCAGGAACCAATCCCGGGCAGGGTGCCAACCCACCGCAGGACACACACAAACACACCCACACACCAAGCACACACTAGGACCAACTTAGAATCGCCAATCCACCTAACCTGCATGTCTTTGGACTGTGGGAGGAAACCGGAGCACCCGGAGGAAACCCACGCAGACACGGGGAGAACATGCAAACTCCACGCAGGGAGGACCCGGGAAGCCAACCCAGGTCCCCAGGTCTCCCAACTGCGAGGCAGCAGTGCTACCCACTGTGCCACGGTGCCGCCAACCAGGTGAGTATGGGTCTGATATAAGATGTTTTGAGACCTATACATTTTCACTGTACTTTTAAGGGGAACGTCTTAACACTAATAAATGTACTTGAAGAGTAAACATAACATACATTTCAGTAAGGTTGGTCTGCTTGGAAAAGAGTTGCTTCATGCAGACAGACACCAATGATGATGACGACACTAGGTGCTTTTGCGTTTTAAGCAAACAGGTTAATATCTGAATCAAGGAGTCTGAAAGGCTAGCATAGTCTTACAGTGAATGTTATCAAAAATAAAACTTTTATGTCCCTGCCTTCCAAAAAGGAATGTAGGCATAAAAAAACACAAGCCAGACCAGCTCTTCACCATATGTCAGCTTCAACGCAGTAGGCCTTACTACCATAACACCTTTACCCCAAACTCAACTGGCAGGATTACAGCCTGCATAAACCCAAAATAGAGTAAAGGATTTTAAAGTCTCAAATGTCAAAGGAGATGGAAAAGCCATACAAAATTTCTAACAAATTAAAACAAACAAGCCTTCTTGAATATTTAAATATGTCTTCAAAAGATTCAAAAAGGACTTAGAATGATTACTAAAAAAAACCAGGGAAAATTAAAAAGCTTCGCAATAAAGTCCAAAAATCAGAAACCAGACAATGTGTCTATGTCTAGAGCAGGGGTCTTATGGAAATCCCAAAATCAGTGTGAAAACCCCAATCCACAAGACAGGAGAAAACTCAATGTCGAAGCTGCTATTTCTTCTGCAGCTTCTTCTTAAATCCCCCTGGGGCAGTCCTCTAGCAGGCTCCACATAAAGTATACAAAAGTACACAAGGAATATACATTTAAAAAAAAAAACTAGACACAGCAAAACAATCTCTTTACATAAAAATAATAAACAAAATATTAGTCAGCACACAATAAATGTAACAGAAATCAAAATCAGTGCTATTTAAAAAAAACAAAAAAAACATTCAAGCCAGGGATGAAACATAACAAAGACAGTTAGGTGTCAAAATAAAATAAAACAATAAAGACTGTGTATCAGGCAAGATTTCATAGTTAATGGTAAAATGCCACAAAATGAGTTTGAAAAGCAGTTAATAAGTCACAGCTGTGGAACACATTGACTACAGAAGGGGCAGTGATGCCGTATCTCCAAAGTGGCACAGTCTTACATCATCTCTTTTCCCTTACATTGTACTAAAGGACAAAACATGAAAAGTGGAAACAGTTTTGGACAAAACAACATACGGTAGAATACATAACTCTATTTTATCTATTGTAGTAATAGTGAATTTATTATTGTGTATCTTTTCCCACTTCCCAGGCCACTGTCTTTTAAATGTTTTTTTTTTTAAGTGTCAGGTTTTTTTTTAAAAGATTAAATAACTCAATGAGTTTTCATTTAAATATGTATGTCAAACTACTGCCTTGAAAAATAAAATTAATTCAATTATTACATTGAGTTATTCAAATGTGCTTATAAGGACTAATGCTTTCAAAAATACTTTATAAGAAGTTATTAATATTTTAACAAGACAACTGTCAGGATGTGTCTGAGATGTGCTTTTTCTTCCTAGTCAAAATTGGATATCTGTTGAGAAGATTACTAAAATGCATGTGCTTTTGAGGTGTCTTTAAATTCAACGCTTTCAATCTAACGTCTCATAATTTTCAATCATGACTGTCTGCAACTAAAGCGGTCTGCCAGAAATGTCTGACCTGTTGAATTTCCTGTCTTTTTTGTGTGTTCTTATCTCCTGGGTATATCCAATAGAAAAGCAGAAAAATAAATGGCTGTCTTAAGTGTCTGTCATATGAATATATATAGGATTTCAACAATTCAGAACCTTTGTTTCTGGAGACAAGCCAAAAAAAAATCCTGCATTTTCAAAGCCTGTGGCAGCAAATCTGGATTTTCTTTTTTTTATATCTGCATAAAAATATTTTTTTCTGTGATGCATATGAAACTGAAGGACACAAATAAACTGAGGAATAGTCTTGTAAGTATTAAGAATGAAATATGTAAAAATTCACAGAGGCTTTAAAAATGATTAAATTTCTAATCAACATTTTGGTTAATTATGATTCTGTTAAACAATATTCTCCTCATAAACTGCCATAAACCTACTTAGAAGTTCTATCAGTTTAATGTTACACTATTGCTATATTGAATTATGTTACATTTTAAACGGTTTTATTGGTAGTAATTGCAGGAAGGTATTGTTTTTTTTTTCCTTTTTCCTAAAAGGTGTTCTACTAATCAAAAGTTCAGTCTCACTAAATGGACTTCATCTCTTATTATAGTCATATCAAGTTCTTTCAGTTTATATTCTTTATTAAAATCAGCCTTGAGTTTTAACTCAAGAACATGAAGATGTTCTTGCATGCAGTTATCCCTAATTTCCATAAGTGTCCATGACTACATGATTCATTCTTCAAAAAAAGATCTTCAGAGCAGGACATCATCCCTGTCAGTCTCTAGGAAGGAACTTGACTGCTCTTAGCTACAAACTGTAGCTTTCACTCCTACACCGTTGTGGTAGGAGCAGGGCATGTGTGGCCAGAATACCATGCAGAAAACAAAATACTAAAATAAAGTATCTTATTTCAAAATTAAACACAGGTAGGCGTGAAAACAGACAGAACACAAAGTACACACAAATAAACAGACAAATCTATTACTTCTCTATCCTGTTTAAATGACTGTAGAAGCCTATCTGTTGAGTGGGATGGCTCAGTCAATTGTCCACTTTTCCTGTAGAAAAAACTACTCCCCTGCTCACCCCTTGTGTTATTCTCTTAGACCCTTTTCACTGTACATCTTGGCAGATGAGTCCTGTATTTGATCTGTTATTGACCTTGCCATGAAGTGGATCTAAACACCATCCAGGGATTGACTCCTGGCCATGAAGTAGCTCTAAACACCATCCAGGGATTACATTCAGTCAAGTGCAGTAATAAGTTATAATGTCAACTTTGGCCTTCCAAGTTAAAACTCTATCTACTGTAGCAGCTCCTGTTTTCCTCTACCTGTGAGACATCATTTGGCCTTTAATGGCCTGGTCATCAATTTGACAGTTCCTTATATTCACTTCTAAGATTGTGTGGTGAATAGTAGCCAGGAGTTGCTGCCACCTTTGGCATTCCTTAATAGGTCTTATTTCTACATTGGAAGGAAAACAGATACTGTAAACTGTTGCCATTCCAGTGCACTCGCAACTCAAGCAGGATTAAAGTACTTTAGATCTGTTAGTCAAGAAAGGGCTACAAAGTCATTTATATGGTCTTGAGACTCCAATGAACCACACTGAAAAGCGAAACGGAAAACCCTAAAACACTTTGAACCGCGGTACATCATACCTGGAAAAACTAGCTTGCTAAAATCATCCCACGAGCATAGCAAATTTATCCAGGAAGTCATGAAGGAGGGCAGCATTGTGGTGCGGCGGTAGTGCTGCTGCCTCGCAGTAAGGGTTGCTCCGGTTTCCTCCCACAGTCCAAAGACATGCAGGTTAGGTGCATTGGTGATTGTAAATTGTCCCCAGTGTGTGCTTGGTGTGTGGTTGTGTGTGTGTGCACCCTGCAGTGGGCTGGCACCCTGGATTTTGTTCCTGCCTTGCGCCCTGTGTTGACTGGGATTGGCTCCAGCAGACCCCCGTGACCCTGTGTTAGGATTCAGCGGGTTGGGAAAATGGTATGGTAATGGTCATGAAGGATCCTAAAAAAGCATCCAAAAAACTACAGGCTACTTTTGTCTCAGAAATAATCAAAAAAGCAAAAATGGACATATTATAAAGCAGCAAGATTTAAACAAGTGCTTACCAAGAAGAACATATGGAAAATACTTATCTTTCATTTGCTGGGGAGTGCCTGGATGATTGCTAAGAATTTTGAGAAAATGTTTCATGGAGAGATGAGACACAAGTGGCACTTTTTGAATGACACGGGTTCCATTATATTTGGAGTAAAGCAAACACAACATTCCACTATAACAACATCACATCAACTGTATTGGTAGTGTGATGGTGTTGTGCTACTTTGCTATCAGAACCTGAGCAACTCTCTGTAATTGCAGAAACTATGATGTATGCTGCATATTCCAAAATTCTTAATAAGGATGCCCAGTTATTTAACCATGAGCTGAAGCATAGCTCCTTCATGCAGCAAGACAATGTTTCAGAACACAAAACCCAGCCTACATCAGAATGCCTTAAAGAGCCACAGTTAAAATTTTGGACTGGCCTACTCAAAGTCCAGATCTAATGGCAAAAGACATGCTGTAGCAGAATCTGAACTGCACTAAAACTCTTCCACAACAATATGACAGACTGGTATTAAATTATATGAAGCTGCTGTTTGCAGTGACTGCAGCAAAATCTGGTGCAACCAGTTATAATGTGTAAGAGGACAGTTATATCTTCACAAAGGGCCAGTTGTTTTTGAATACTTTTGTTCATTCAATAAATTAGATCATTTAAAAAATGTGCCATTTATTTACTTAGGTGCCCTCTACCTATTAATAGTAGACATGGAAATATTCAGAATCAAAAATATGTATTAATGTAGAAAATCATAAAAGGGACAAATAATTTTTCATATCATTGTACTTGTATTTTTGTACGATTTATGATGAAGGTAAGGCTTTCTGGTTTATGTTTACAACATGAAAACAGTTTGACTTCAACTATCCCATCATAACATATTACTAAAATATGTTAATGGTTTATAAATAACATTATTCATGTCTTTTGACAAATGAAAAATTAAAATTAGCCCCATGAGATTTTTTTTTTTATATTTAAGAAATGTTTTCGGTTTTACTTTTAATATTTTCCTCTTCTTGCACTGATTCTGAGATGCAGTTTCCTTTATATCTTGCCCTACCATTTTGATATTGTTCTAGTTTTATATTTCCTCATACTTTAGGTGTCATATATTGATATTCTTTGTTTTCATTAAATAGTAAAGCTGGTCCATTTTGTTCATTTCATTTTTTTTCATTATTTGTGTTATACTTTTTTGTTTTTGTAATATTCACTGTATTTTCTCTATCTTGTGTATGAAATGGAGTTTCCTAAAATAACCACCTCTAGTGAATATCTGTGAACTTTACAAATTAGGTCTTATTTAATTTCTAGAAAATCTAATCTTTTAAATTCTTTGTCTTTGTAGGTGGTTCCAGACCATGAAACACTGACCCAGACTTTCTCATGTTGTATTCTGTGGTACAAAGAACTTCAATCAGATCTGTTTCTCTTACTTTGGTATTGTTATTAGTTAAAGATTTGTTCTGAAGATAAGCCTCATATTTACTTACTCTTCAAATACACATTACACATGATCTCTGTGTCTTCATAATGCTACATAACGTATACTGAGTTTCCATTTTTTTAATTAGCCCAATTAGTGACATCTTCACATGTAAGGAAATGCTATATAAAATAGATACAGTTTCTTCTCACAATGAAAAAAAGAAAAGAATATTTGCACAACATATTTGCTATGTACCCTGCATAGCTCAAACATTGTGTCCCTAACCCTCCTTTCTTTTTACAGCTTGAGAATAACATTTACTATTTTGTTCCTATTGGATATACATACTTGGTTTGTTAACACCTGGCAAACCACCATCAGTGTATAATTAAACATCTGAATATAACTGTTGTGCCAAGGGAGACATATTATAATGCACAAAATATTGTAAACTGTCAGGGAACAAGAACAACAGCTGATGACCAAACAAAGTTCTGCTTAATGCAGTGACTTCTCCAGTCGCCAAATCTAACTCCAGTTAACCATCTGTTAGATGAGAAAGAAGACTACACACAGTTGAGCTGCACATACTGCTAATCTGTAACATCCAACAGAATTATTGGAGCCGACATAGGCCAGCATCCCCATTTTGCACTTTCAGTTATTTGTAGAATCAATGTCCTGACAAATGTAGGCTTTTCTCAGAGTAAATGAGAAATCAAATTGCTATTAGGTACTGAAGGTTTACCACATAAATGACCACTTACAGCAAGTGTCCTGTTTTGTTAAAAAATACATTATCATTTAAATTTAAATGCATGCAACAGGGATGCCTTTCTTCCTTAATTTTCAGTGAAATTGGAGATTGCTCATTGGATAATACCTTCATTAAGCACAAAACATGAAATGAGTTTCAAAGTCTTGCCTTATTAAAACTATTATTTACAGTTTTTTTCCTCAGTGCCTGATCAGACATGCTATATCATGCAATTGTCTCTATGAACAGTATTCTTCAGATGATATGACGTCTTAAGAATGAATCATACTAGAAGATTTGAAATTTGATAATTAAATTAAATTGCTTCCTTGATTGACAGTCCCTATAGAACATATAACATAAGACTGTGATATTATCGAATATCTTGTCACTTACACATACAAACACATGAAAACATAAACTACACTATTCAAACCTGAATCTCCCAAACACTCCATTGTCGTAGTTGTGATCTGTTCTGTGAAAACAACAAAGCTGATCTCTTAACATATTTCATTTTAATACATGTCCTCCAGACTTTCTTTGCACTATGTGAATAAACACATACAAACTGATGAAATAAAGGAAATCAGAGCAAAATGTATGGAATGCGAATATTTCTTTTTAATTTGTTTTTCTTGTTGTATTTCTCCACTGATTCTTACACTTTCCTCATGATTAAGAAATGCAAGAAACTTGCACCAGGTATTGTCCTTTTTATGTAAAGTAAGTTGAAATTACTGGACCTAACTAATGCAAGCAACTAGCACTTATACTGTACAAAATCATTTTAAATAAGACGACTGCTCCAAACAATGTCAGAAAATTGCTTGAAATACAGTAGTCTGGTTATACCAGATTTTATAACATTTGTAATTTAAATTCAACAGTGTAATATTTCACCAAAACAATTCATGTTAAATCCTTGTAGGCATTTAATAGATACACATACTCATTAAACTCCTCTGAGACTAGTGCCAAATAAATTCCTAGCGGGGGTCAGAACAGCACATTTTGGGTGGAAAAACACGAATTTGCAATTGTATCATATTCTCCAGCTATTGCTATCTTAAACTTAAATGTGTGAAAAACACATAAAATATTACACTCTGTATTATAATACATCATCATTTCTGAGTCACAGATGAACTTTAGTCCATAAGGCCTGGGACTATTTTTCTTTCTTTCTTTCTTTTTTTTGGTTTTCATGGGAGGGTGTTCCCCTTTTCATATTGTGAAAATTATTTACAGTTGTATCAATATCTGATGTTTTCTTTTTTCACTCTATTAATAACAATTTGTTAAAAAAACTTTACCCTATGAAAGTTAATACTTTTTTGCAATAAGAGATTAACATTTTGTGTCAACTTCTACAACATTCCATGTAACTTACAGAAAATTATTTGTGTATCTTCTGTCTCGTTTTCAATTACAAGTATTGCACTTTGACAGGATTATTTCTTCCAGACTCCAGTCAGTGGGGGTGAAAAATTACTTCCTAATTTTAGTGTAACATGCTAAAAATGTATTTGTCGCAGTAACTGATGTTTTTTTAATACAACTTTTGGCAAAACCTTTCTGGTTGGTGCTGCACTTGTGTTCCTCCTTAAGGTACAGTATATACCAATGCATGTTGTATATACCTCTAGTAGGCAGCGTGTTAAACTCGAACTTCCATTGTGCTGTTAACCCAAACCATTTGGTGATTTAGATGGTTTAAATGGAGGCTAACAAGGTACTTTCAATTGTATAAAATGCAACGCTTTCGGGTTATTGAAAAATCTTTTAAAACATTATATAGCCTATATTTACAGCCATGCCAGAAATTTCAGAGTCTATATTGTATCCTAGGAAAATAAAATCAATGTCTCTAATGTGTCATCTTCTATGTCATAATCAGCTGCTTAACTGGGTGATTGTGAAGTCATTTATTTATTTTATGCCACACAATACAAAGTCACTAATCAAAATGTATGCAGTGTTCACTACTCTTGATTAAACAAAGTTTGAGGATAATAGTAATTATCTTTCATATATGGGCTTTTGAAAGAAACCCATTTGTTGAGAAGATGATCAAAATAATATTGCTTCTACAATCTGAAATTACAGTTCTAGCATGCCCTTCAGCAAAATAAATGCAATGCAGTATGGATTACTATTACAGATTAACATATGTATTGCAGCCACCAATGGAATTTTAATTAATCATAAGCTTTCGATCTTGTTTATTAGTGTACCTCCTTGGCAAATGTGTTTGCGGTATTGTGCTTATAAATCTTTTCCTTGTTCTGTTGCTTGTTATCATTCATCACTGTCTTGGGATAAGGAATTGTGCAAAGGATGAGAAAATAATTGCATCTTTGTGCTTGATTAAATAATGTCTCTGCCCACTGTGGATTCTGTTTACACAGGTTGTGAAGAATGTGGCATGTCTGTAAAAGTATATTTGCTGCTTCAGCACATTTAGAAGTAAACAAAAGTTGACCAAACGTCACCACCCATTTACTACATAATGGAGGGCTTATTATCAGTATAACTGCATGTGCTGTTTTTATTAACACAAAAAGTAACACATACAATAGATTATTTCAATAGTAATCTTGAGGTGCTATCATGTACCTCCTTCTATGCTGCCTAAATATTTTTAAGATCAAATACAGAATTTAAAGCTCATCAAAGTGAAGGTATTCGTCTGAGTCTGGGAGAAACTCAATGACTACAGGTTGTAGTGTTCAAAATCTATTGATTTAAGGAAAATCCCTGAATTTACTACTGCGTTCATGTTTCTTTCCATGCTTTTGAGTAACTCTTTTATGAATGTGTTGATTTTTCTAATGCACTTTTCTATATCTAGATAATATCTAATTCAAAGAAAGGTTGCTATTCTTGCTGAAGTACTAGTTACAACAGTCTCCCTCTGTAAACAGTTGATAAATTGGTGAAGTCACTTCAAGGGAAAAATGTGGTTTAGCCAGGGCTCCATCCTTGGCCTATGTTTCCTTTTATGATTATTATTTATTTATTTATTTTGCTGAATTGTGTTTATTTTTCTGTATTTAAGGAATACTGCACCCAAAAATTATATCCATCCATCCATCCATTTTCCAACCCGCTGAATCCGAACACAGGGTCACGGGGGTCTGCTGGAGCCAATCCCAGCTAACACAGGGCACAAGGCAGGAACCAATCCTGGGCAGGGTGCCAACCCACCGCAGGACACACACAAACACACCAAGCACACACTAGGGCCAATTTAGAATCGCCAATCCACCTAACCTGCATGTCTTTGGACTGTGGGAGGAAACCGGAGCGCCCGGAGGAAACCCACGCAGACACGGGGAGAACATGCAAACTCCACGCAGGGAGGACCCGGGAAGCGAACCCAGGTCCCCAGGTCTCCCAACTGCGAGGCAGCAGCGCTACCCACTGCGCCACCGTGCCCCCCAAAAATTATATTTTATATATATATTACTTACAGTACCAAATGTACGTTGTACTGACGGTCGAGAAACATTTTTAATAATATTTTTTCATGCGTAACTGAAAGAAAAAAGTTCATGAAAAAACAGAACCCAATGGAATACTGCATAATGGCAAATGATGTTAAAAGTAAAATGGAAAAAAGAATCATAATCCATGTGTGAGTTATCCAGTTGTATGCTCAAAAACATGAATGGATATTTTTGCTTTAAATATTGTTATACAAATACTTCCAGTGCTCTGTAATGGACTGGCTCCCTGTCCAGGGTTTGCTCCTGCCTTGTGCCTTACATTGGCTAGGATAGACTCCAGCACCGCTTGCGACCCTGTTAAGAACTAAGCAGGTTAGAAAATGACTGACTGACACACTTCCAGATAATTCAGTGCATATCATGAACCAGAAACACATTCCTAAAATACAGAACTTTTGAATTCAACACAGAACTCCTAACTAACAAATAAAGAGGAGAGATGGATCTTCAGTACCTTTAATGTTTTTGAATTCAACATTTTCTTATGCGTTTTGGATTTCTATTTGTGATGCTTTTTATGCTAACTCTATTGAATGTCAGTCAGACAGTCAGTCAGTCATTGTGCAACCCGCTATATCCTAAAACTGGGTCACGGGGGTCTGCTGTAGCCAATCCCAGCCAGCACAGGGTGCAAGGCAGGAACAAACTCCAGGCAGGGTGCCAGCCCGCCACAGTCTATTGAATGTCATCTTTGTTTACTCTATTTTGAACCTAAGGGGGTTGGGCCTCTAGCATAGCAGCTGTGGGGACCACTGTCAGCCTTTATCAAGGGCCAAGAGGACTCAAGTCAGTGCTGAAAAATTAGCCTTTTCTCACTTGTGTTGTTCCACTATCATCTATGTATTATTTTTGTACGTGTTTTGGTTTGTTTTCTAATCTTTTAAACTTTGGCTCTTATTTCTGGGTTTTGATTTTTGGATCACAGTTTCATTTACTTTTACATTCCCCTGTTCCCTATTTTGATTGTCCTTCCCTTGTAATTTTTTTGTTTTGAATAATAAAAAATAAATACATTAATAATAATCTAATAATAAAGGAATGTTGTTTTGTGATTTGGGCTTTGGGTTTCACGGTTCAGCTTTCGTTTTTTTGACACATTAAAGTCCAGGCTCCTTTTGACCTGCTCATTGAGTTTTTTTTGGCCATACCTACATATGCTGGTGAAGCCTGCTTGAAGTTTCAGATATATTGGGAATACAGCCTGAACTTTGGACAGCCAAGGCCTACTGCCTTTTTAAAAGTATACATCATTAATTTCATGACAGCATTTTAACGAGAAGTCAAGCAAAATGACACCTTTTATTGGCTAACTAAAAAGATTATAATATGCAAGCTTTTAAGGCAACTAAAAAGGGGCCTGAGTTTTTAGTTAGCCAATAAAAGGTGTCATTTTGCTTGACTTCTCATTACATCCTGTGTTATGGCCGGTCATTCATCCCGGCCAATACCCCCAGGCCGCTAGATGGAGCCCTCCTTGCAGCATGGATGTGCCCCGAATGCCAGCAGGGAATTATGGACAGCGAAGTTTTTATGCACAGCCCTGCTGGCTACCATGGGGACTGCCAGGAGCCGCTGCAGGGAGACACAAGGACATCTATTTTCCCTACACCCCGGCCGTACGTCCCAGTTACATGGACAGAAGAAATGAAGTGCTTCCAAGATGAAAAAGAAGAGTTTTTGATCTGACCCAGAAGTGCTAAGAAGTCACATGGACTGAGGGTTCAGAAGCACTTCCGGGTCATGGACTATAAAGCAACGCGTCTGGGAGTGGTGGATAATTGATTATTGTGTATTTATATGAGTATTGTGGAGAGGGCGGTGCTTTGTGCACTGTATATTTCAAATAAATATTATATTTGGACTTTTATCTGGTGTCTGGCATACAGTCTGAGGGTTCAAGGGAGCGATAACGCCCCCTATCTGTCACAATCCATAAGGGCTAACACGGTACAACACCCTAGCACTACATGACAGTATTTTAAAAATGAATTCATTAGCTGGGCTATTTAGGCTACACCTCTCACATGGTGCATACAGTTACATAACTAAACTATAATATGAGGTGGGGGTGTCATTTCCAGGTAAAATATAAATATACCTTTTTTCTTTTTAGTTGTGACATATATAGGCATTCAGTGTACAAATATGTTTATTAAAAATCAATTACAAATAATCTCTTACAACTCTTTCTTATTGGTCTTGTTAAAATGAAATATCTAAGCTGATAGCAACAAATAAAGTTTACCATCAAAGGATCAAATGCATGGAAGCTAATTTAGTGGAGTCCTTACAATAAAACATTCATAAAAACATGCAGCCTAAGGATAACGGTAATCATAATTTTCTCAACATCCTATAAATAACCAATTTCCAAAAATGCACCTAGGTATACTTATTCATCAAATTATTGTAGAAAATGTCTAAGGTCAAAATGGTAAGTTTATACATCTTATAGCTTGTGAATAAAAACATGCAAGTAAAAAATTCACTGAATTTGAATTGGCAGAACTAAATGACCTATGTAAATGTACAGTATGTTCTGTATAATTTCAATAAGTTATTATTTTAAAGAAATAATTATTTTAAATATAACTTAAAATTACCTTGAACAGATACACAATAGGTGCATTAAGCAGCAATCAGATAGCCTAACCCTTCATAAATCTGTGTTATTAATAATATTATAACTACTCTTCAGTTTTTGTTGTTGCATACACAGTATTCTGAAGTTTATATTTTAAAACTTTGACACTCATTCTAGTATTCCTCTTTGAACATCCAAAATAATGTGACAGGAGTGCTTGTCCTGAGAAAAATCAAGGTTGCTGAGCAGGGAAGACAAGGCAGATTTCCTTTGCCTTGGCAGCAGATTCCAACTCTTCTGGGATTCTTTGGTATTTCAAGGCCAGCTGTCTCTTATAATTCCTCTTGCATGCCCCGGTTCTGCCTTGTCAGCTGTGCCAGGCACACTGTGATGCACCACGAGGGCATCCATATCAGAATGCCTAAACCAGCACGAATACTCTTCTATCTGTATAGAATTGCAAGTGTTTCCTGCCTAGGAGAAACAGCATTGTGCCATTTATACCCATGTTCTTACTCATTTAGTCACAACTCACAACCTAGAATTGTACACAAGATCTAAATTCACTGGTGTTGTGATGTGAGATTTTACATATAACTTGATAAATATTTTGTATGTCTTTATTTGAAATTTAGGCAAAGCAATGTAATTAAGTGTTTAACCCCCTACCATACCCCCCCCCCCCCGCCCCCCCCCCCCCCCCCTTACGACTGAGTTTCTTTGAATTTTATGACAGAGTTGGGAGAGGATGTGCCTTAAACCAGTTGGGCGAGTGTTTCTTTGCTAAAGTCTTTCATCCCCCGCAAGAAACCCAGGTTACATTAACATATGGTTTGGGGGCAGGTGTTAAGATGTTCTATTCCCCCATTGGTCTGAAGTATGGCAGTTTGGAATTGGCTTGGATCAGAAGCTTTTAAGTACCATGATGTCCTATTGGCTGAAGGGGTTGGACAGAGAATGTATACATCTGCTTGTTCAACCACATTCTCTCTCTCTTACCAACCAACATATGATGAAGTATCTCTCTCTTGCTAACCTGTGATGATGAAGACAACACAATGAAGAGCAAAGTTTAGCAGCCAGACATGTGGTTGAAAGCTGAGCACCAATGATGCCTTAACTAGAGACATTTAAGTAACTACAAGTCTGTGTGCCGCCTGAACTACGTATCACCATTTAATCAGGTTGTATGGTTGCCAATATTCAAATGTACTTTGCATTTTGCTATTATTTATGAATATTATCAGTAATACATTATTTTATGTGTAACTTAACTTCTGTTTGACTTTTCACTACATCTAATTGCCTGAGGTTATAGATATAGAAGGGAAGGTGGGGATAAGTTATATACTATAATACCTTATAAACAGTGGTAAGTCTGTCAGATTAGGCATCCTGACAAAGGCTACATATTAATAATACAATAGGGGAAAGTAGAGCAATATATTACTCTACCAAGACAAAACAACTGGTAAAACAAAAGTTTCATCCTGAAACTATGATATTATTGCAACAGAACTGTTCAGCAAAATAACCTCTTAGAAGTGCAGGTGATGACCTCTTACTCCATCAACAAAATACCCATCACTGGTTACTAAGATCCTATTATATTTAAACCCCTCTACTAGACTGTAGTTGTTTTCATCAATTCAACCCCCTCACGCACGGAGTTTCTATTTTTCACTGTGGGTAGCTAAGCTTTGGCTGTGTTATGCATAATGGTGGATATAGAAGTTACTAATGGCTTAAACAGGCAGAAAGAAAATCAGCTAGAAGCAGTTTCTGATTGCAAAGTCACAACTGGAGTGTGGTGTATATAGAAATCAGTTGCAGGTACAGGGGTCATCACTGAAAGTGGTAAACACCGCTGAATGCTGCAATAGTACAAGTTCCGTGAATAGCGTGCTAATTATTGTAATTTCCATCCATGGTTCAATTATCAGGTAGGTCTGTGTAAACTTTGTTTGAAAGTAGCACATCAGTTACATGTTCAGATCTGGCAACACTGTTGAAAATTAAAATTCTCAGTTTTTATTTTGAGGTCTTGTGTGGATATAGTGCATAACCATGATATTGGAAACACTAAATGTAATGCCATAATTCAGTATGGGAAGAAGCACAGATTTGTTTCCAACTTCAGGTATTCACAGAGTGCTGATACAATGTTGATTATGCTATTGTGTGCAGTGTGGTTCATGCTACAGTGATGCTGCCACAAATGTTATATGATCTTTCGTATGAGTTTAATAATAATTCTTTACATTTGTATGTCACTTTTCTCATTACTTAAAGTGCTTTGACATAATGAGTGGGGAACCACTTCAACCACCACTAATGTGCAGCAACCACCTGGATTATGCGATGGCAGCCATTTTTGAGCCAGTATGGTCACCACACATTAGCTGTTAGGTGATGAGCAATTGCCTATTAGAAACAGGGGTTAATTAGGGGGCCAGAATGTGGTGGGCAATTTAGCCAGGACATCAGGATACACCATACTCTTTATGAAGGATGCCTAGAGATCTTTATTGACCACAGAGTGTCAGAACCTTGCGTCTACATCTTACCTGAAGGACAGCTCCATTTTAACAGCACAGTGCATCCATCACTGCACTGGGGCATTGGGATCCACTTTCAGAACACAGGGTAAGCCTCCCTGCTGGCCTTGCAAACACCTCTTCCAGCAGTAACACATACTTTTCCTGGTTGGTCTCCCAGCCAAGTACTATCCAGGTCCAAACATGCTTAGCTTCAGGTGGATAACCTGTTCTGAAGAGCATGTAGTGTAGCTACTGTTTTGCTGATTTGTTTCATTTGCCTTGCCTTCAGATGATTTATTGACGTTGTTTGGGTGTTATACCCATTTTGTATTCTATTTAATTTTCAGTAACTTAATAAAAATAGACTCTTGTGTAACTCTAGACGTTGTTTCTAGTCAGTTCAACATTATAAAAAATAATATTTAAACAATGAATGTTGGGAGCGTATTGAAGACCGGCATTTGTGAGAATATTGGATCACATAAATATTCTAACATGTGTCTAATTAACTGGTGTTAATACAAAAAAATTTTGAGTCAAATATTTAGCAAGTTAAATCTTGTATATACGTTGCAAATCATTTGCAAGAACCATAAAATGAGTGAACTATTACTAGTCTGAATTTTGTGTGCCACTAAATTTCTGTTGTCCGAAGCATTTATTGATTTGCACTGTAAGTATTACACGTAACAGTTCTACATTATAGTAAGTTTTAGATTTAAACAGACCCTAAAATGAAATACTAATATAATACATTGTGTTCCTTAGAGTTACAACACTTTTGGAGCTCAAACAATAATTTTTAAGATGTATAATACACATTTTATAAAGTTCTATCTTATTTATTCCAGGTGTTTAATGGTAAAACATGCACTATACTGTGATATCCACTAATCTTGCCAAAGAATGCGCAATGAATTTTAGCAGAAATACTTCTGATACTTCTGATGCACACTTGGAAGAGATGGGGTCCAAATTCCTGTGACCCTGAAATGAAAGACATTTATGTATCAGGGGACACTTGTAATTATTATATTGTTAATATTAGAATTAACATAATGTTTTCAAATCTGCTTAATCCAAGTCAGGATTGCAGAGGGCCAGAGCCTATTGGTGCAGCATTGGGCACATGGCAACAAAAAGCCCAGGATTGGGTACCAGTCACCTGTAGCATTATTGTAATTAATACTCTAAAATTAATATCTCTCTAGTGTATAAAAAATCTTTCGACACGGCGGGACTTTTCAGGAGATGAGGTGTGACTTTTTGGAAAAGATTTTTTCAAGTCCCACGAGATGAGAATATTGCCATGATATTTTTAAAAGTCATGCCTTCCTAGCAACCAAAATAGGTTTTCAAACAAGACCACGGTACTCTCACCACTCAGTCTTGTGAATGCTTTTGTCAGACACACTTCCTGCGCTCTCAGCTCTTAGAAATTTTAACATTTTCCTCACTTTTAAGTTCCCAATTAAAGAAGACATATTGTGTCCAAATCTTATTGAAGAATTTCATCACAAAGGGTTATCAACAGAAAAAATGAGTACACATGCAATCCTAGCTTCGAGAAACGATGAAGTCAAACGAACTAACGTCAAAAATGTCGATCGGCAACACGGCAAATTGGTTAAATGTCTATGAATAGTCCTAGTTAAAATATATTATGACAATTAATAGAGAAAAAAACCCAAAATGAACTGAATGACAAGCTGCAAATACCATACAGTATTATTTTAATGCATATAGTACTGAAAGACACAATATGAATTATATATTATCAAAAAACAAGCTTGGTATTTTTAAAGCCAAAGTTATTTTTCACAATCATGCTTGTATTCATTTGCCACATTAAGTTGTTTTCTAAAGTGAAGCATTTTTTATTAATTAAAAATATCATGCTTGTTTTTTCAAATGCACAAGTTTGAATGTGAAAACAAAAGCCTTAAAACTTACTGTTTTTCAAGAGTGTTATTGAGTTGTGATTCATGTCTTGAGATTGAAAACATTTTAATACAGCATATCCTTGTCATTTAGGAGGATAAACAAAAGCTAACAGTTTGGGATAATTCAGCCATTTTAAACGGAGACTAGCTGTGCGCTTCATCTCACTGCTCGTTGCCCCCAACGGCAACCTTTCAGTCCCATATACTTTTTATCTTGAAAAGTCATCTTTAAGCATGGTTACTGACATTTCTGAAGGCTTATGCCCAGTTTTGAATTGATGTCTCTGTCTGCTGATAACCAGACAATAAAAAATGATACATTTACAGTCACTCATGGTGTTTCACTATGACTGATGAAAAAGATCATAGACACATTTGAAAGCTGTTGGCACTCCACTTTGGTCATGGACTGCAGAAATTATCTGCAGCAGGGGGTGATTGTGGATAAATAGATGCAGCAGACATGGGATAGCACCAGCAGTGGTATTCATCCATCCATCCATTATCCAACCCACTATATCCTAACTACAGGGTCATCGGGGTCTACTGTAAGTAACACAGGGCGCAAGGCAGGAAGCAAACCCCAGGCAGGGTGCCAGCCCACTGCAGGGCACACACACACACCCACCCACACTAGGGACAATTTAGAATTGCCAATCCACCTGACCTGCATGTTTTTTGGACTGTGGGAGGGAACCAGAGCACCCAGAGAAAACCCACATAGATATGGGGAGAACATGCAAACTCCACGCAGGGAGGACCCGGGAAGTGAACCCGGGTCTCCTAACTGTAAGGCAGCAGCGCTACCACTGCGCCACCATGCCGTCCCAGTGGTATTCAGTAATGCTATAATGATTATTAAACATATGTTGCTTTAAAATCGTTACAAATCATAACTCAGAAGTAAACTTATCATATTATGAGTTTGAGTAAATGTCTAGAAGAAATAGATAGTGACAGTTACTTATTCAAAACAATATCCTCAATTATTTTTTTATTATCATCCTCTGTAATATCAATTCAGCATATAACATTGGGCTATAACATTAAATAATTGGTTTGTGGCACTTTGATTTGTTTCACTGTGGTTTAGTTTTATTGAATAGTCTCCATTTTTTCCTTCACCAGTTCTTTTATACCACGAGTGCACACAAAACACCATAGAATGTGCATAGTGCAATGTGATAAAGGCATTGTAAACTCAGTATCAACATGTAGGTGGTGGCTGCAGTAAAACCACTGTGTCTGTATATGACTAAGGCTGGGTTTATACTTCATGCGATGCGACGCATGCTACAGCGGATGCTCCTGCTATGCAAGCGTTTTACTGTTTACACTTGCGCGCGTACTTTATGTAAATCTGGAGGAATCCACCAGGTGGCAGTGCAAGATATTATCACGGGGAAAACAGGTTCGGCTTCTCTGTGTTGTGAATTGCCTGTAACACCCATTAAATTCCGATGACACGTTACTGTAATATCTCTGAAAAGGATGTTTAATGATTAAATCCATCAATCCAGGGATGTGTCCATTCCAGCAAGCATTGGGCACATGGTAGAAACAGTCCCTGGACGGGGCCTCAGCTCATCGCAAGGTGAATACAAGTACAAACATACACTGGAGTCATTTTAGCAGCACCAAATCCCCAATTCCCCAGATCTGCAGATCTTTGGAAGGAAACTGGAGCAAACTGTGGAAACCCAGCAGGAAAACATGTAAACTCCCTGCGAGACAGCAGTGCTACCGCTCCGCCACCGTGTCACCCCCATATGTGTAATTATTAACAGTATTCATTATTTAAACGAAATTAACGATTTATCTGTAAAATGTAACATACATACTTTAATGCATTTCATCATGAAAGTGATATCAACTATAAATCTAAAGATTCTAAATTTGCAGAGAGTTGGAATATCATACAAATTAATGTGTTCTGTGTGGTGATCTATTGCTGCTTGCCGCTGCTGTCAGGTCCAAGAAGCTCGTAGCGATTAAAAACTGGGATGACGTTTACGACTGTCTGGTTTAATGATAATGTAAATTACGAAGTAAAAGTGGACATTTCAAGATCAAAGCCGAAATTTCCACTTTAATCACAAAATATACATTTTCACTATGTCCTTACTTTTTTTTTCTCTGTGGCTCAAACACAGCACTGTACATTACGTTGCTGTTGTGAAGTAGCAAAAAAAAAAAGACGGCACAAAAGATGGTATGTGAGACTTTTAAAATGCATCGTGTCATTACAATCGGGAATATGCAACGCTTGAATATAAAAGCATCACAAATGCATCTGTATGTTGGCATTTTGCTTCACCACATCGAACCATTCATCAAACATCGAAGCACGCACATTGATCCCATAGGATCCGCATACAGGTTTTCTGTCACATGTAGACAGTAAACAGAGACCCTGAAGTCACATTCCAACTTTTATCATACTGCGCCCCCCGACTTTTTGCTGGTACTGCAACCTGCTCAGAGGATGCATCAAATGAATGCTGGGAATGCGTGGCAGCCATGATGCGTGCGCGTTCTGAGCGTGAAGTTTAAACGAGCCCTTAGTATGTACGCCAGCAGGGTACATAAAAAACTAGGGGGGGGGCAATCCCCCCTGGCACCTTCAGTGCCCAACCCACAGTTGCGGCCAGAATATTAGTAAAATCTGTAAATGTACAAAAGAAAAATGATTATTTATTGGAGTCAAAATCATGAAATTCTATAAATATGTAAAAGAAAAATTAATTATTATTTAATGGAGTAAAACTTGGAAATGAGAATAAAATATTTACTCTCTCACTGCTTGGAGTATTCCCATTAAACTATGCTAGATGAGTATTTATAAAAGACTAAATAAACGATCCATTCGTTTTAACTGACCTTCTTATAGATAGAAAAAAATTTTTAAAAAATGACTCATTTAAATAACAGGAAAAATCACGTGAAAACTAAAGAGATATGCAATGTGTGATCGTAGCTCAACCTTCAGCTATCTAAATCACCTAAATACAAACATTGGTGTTATGAATAGATAATTTTTTTAAATAGTTTGCTCCTGTGAAAGGTAGTTTACTCGATCAAAAATAAAAACCACGACTTTCTTGATATTAAAAACCATGACTTTCTTGATATTTTAGTTTATAATTTAAAAATGGAATAAGAATCTGAAAATCTAACAACATCACATTAAAGTTCGATAAATTCTGAAAAGAATGATATCAAATATATATATGTAGGTTTTAAAATAAGCCCGTGACAAAAACATCACATAAAATCGTTGCACTTTCAGGCTTTGGATTTTATATGTATAGAGCACATATGATTTGTGTACACATGATATAGGCAAAAAATATCATCTGAGTATGCCTGTGGTGCCAATGATTTCATAGCATACTGATGGCTTTGCAGACACTTTTGTGCAGATCATGATTTGTTAAAAGCCATGGCAGAACATTACCATTGAAGAAATCGAATTAAAGAGACAAAATGAGAAAATTAGGAAGCCACAGAGAGGTGAAGAACAAATGGCGTCTGGGTGTGTGTCTGTAGGAAATGTAAAATTTCACCCATGATGGTCACTGTCAGCAGACGAATGAACAGGAAATATTTCCTTACCTCTAGGAAACAGTACTTAGAATCTGTGATAAAATGTATTTCTTCCAGTTTATTTTTGTTGTCACAAGCATGTCTCAGAAACATGCAAGGCACATTTTCTTAAATCGAAAGCTTTTTTGCTTCAGAGTGGACATATCGGGTGAATTTTAGAGCTTTTCTTTTCACATTTTGACCTGTGCCCCTTGAGCTCTATTTTAAAACACATGCAGAGACTAAGTATTGTTTAAAATATTAATTGTACACAATTTGATACATTAATATGCAGCATGATTGTAGAGAAATAACTGACATGAAAAAAAAAACTAAATTATCCTTTAAGCATTTTCTACTAATGCTATGTTACATGGAACTTGGAACTATATTAAGTTAATGAATATATGGTTTTACTATTGTAGAGAGTTGTGTTGCACAGTTTTAATATATGTATGTCACAAAAAAAATATTTTGATTTAACTATAGGCCTACCCCATGTTTATATTTTTTGCACAGCACACATGCAGACATTCTTTGTCTCTAACCATCTCTCTCTGTTTCTGTATTGTCTAATACTGTCTATCAGCTGTTAAAAGATTATGGGACAGAAAAGAAACACTCCTTCCGAACAACCTGTTGTAAAGAAAATCCAGCTTGTACTATTGCAGACTCTTTGTCAATATATCTGTAGGTTGAAAAATTTGGATCTGAAAGGGTTAATGCTGGACCTTTGGTTGGTAAAAGTGGTAAAGCTGCTCTGAACTCACCTGCTCTGCTCTCAATTTGAAAATAATGTCAACTACAACTAGGCCTTCTACAGATGGGATATGCTACAGTCACATAGATTGGAAGGAGTTTAATATAACATGGAACTGGCATTCAAATTGGTCACAAAGCAGCAGGGAGAACAGTGAATGTTTATGTTTACAGAGAAAATATATGCATACAAAATGACCTTTTAACGTATATTTGCTTCTGGACGATAGCTGTTACATAACACATTTTTAAAACAAATTGATAATTCATGTCATCATAAACAATATGGCCCTCAATTAAACTTGTTGGCACAGTATCAGTGCACACTGCGCAAACATTTTAATTGAGCTTAATGTATTCCAAAGCAGACAACATCTACTGTTGCACAAAGTCCTGAAGCTTAACATGTGTATCTTTATTATATATCAGAAGTGCATTTGTGTCATTTCTCTGAGTCAATAAACAAGGAGATTAGATCTGAATTAGTTATTCACTGTCATCCTACATATGGAAATTATATATAACATAGTTTACTGGAGGTTAGTTTTTATTATGCATAAAATGTTTACTCATTGTGCCCTATGGAAAACAATGAGGATTGCTATTATTTTCTGGATTTTTGCAAAAAGAAAACACGTTATCTATTTAGCTTCAGTTTAAAAATGCTGTATGAATTTTTAATACATACATACATGTATACACTTTATGTACACAGACACATCAAAATACACCTATGTGATTAAATATCTTACTTGGATCATATTGAAGTGTTTTAAATAAACACAGTAAATCTGACTTTTAATTAGGTTGCTTAGAGTAGCATACTCTGTGGTTTACGGGCTGCTGAAAATCTACTGATCTGCAATATACTGAATTCAGAAAGTATTTAGACCCTTTCACTTTCCACACATCATATTGTCTTGTAGATTTAATTTTAAATGGCTAAATTTGCAATTCTTGCCTATCAGTCCCCACTAAATAATTTCTATACAAACTGAAATTAAGTTTACAGAAAGGTCTGCAAATTTATTAAAAATTTAAAAAGTGAAATCTCTCATTCTCTCATTAATTAGCATTCACAACCTTTGCTGTGGCACTCTATAGGTACATCTTTGTTGCTTATCCTTGAGATGTATTTAGCATATACAGTAACTGGAGTCCATTTGTGGCAAACTGAATTGCTTGGACATGGTTTAGAAAGGCACATACCTGTGTATATAAGGTCCCACAATTCACAACTTTGTCAGGGCAGCAATCAAGTCATGAAGTTCAAGGAGCTTTCTGCAGACTTCAGCAGTAGAATTCTTTTGAGACTTAGATCAAAGTAAGGGTATAAAAACATTTTTTAAGCTTTGAGTGGCTAGAGGGGGCTGGGCGGTCTTGTGGCTTGGAACCCCAGCAGATTTTATTTTTTTAACCAGCCGTCTGGAGTTTCTTTGTTTTTTCTGTCCTCCCTGGCCATCGGACCTTACTTTTATTCAATGTTAATTAGTGTTCCCTTATTTTAATTCTTATTTATTTTTTCTTTTTTCTCTTTCCTCATCACGTAAAGCACTTTGAGCTGCATTATTTGTATAAAAATATGCTATATAAATAAATGTTGTTGTTGTTGTTGTTGAGTAGTCACAGAAAAATAGTGGCCTCAATAATTTTGAATTGGAAGATTTTGGAAGATTGGCTATCTGGCCAAACTGAGTAACTGGGCAAGAAGAACCTTGTGCAAGAACCCAAAGGTCACTCTGATCGAGCTTCAGAATTCCTCTGCTGAGACTGCAGAACCTATTTGAGATACCATTTCACAAGCACTCCTTTAATAATGTGTTTATGGTAGAGTGTCTAACTTCTGTTTGGAGTTTTCCAGATAGTATTTGAAGGACTATGAGATCATGAAGATTCTCTGGTCTGCCAAAACAAAAACTGCACTCCTTGGACAGAACCCCAAACATTATGTTTAGTGAAGACAAGATTCTACTAATCACCTGCTTAATACCATACCAATAGTGAAGCACGGTGCTGGCAGCAACATGCTATGGGGTGTTTCTCAGTTATATATATTGTACTAGTTGATTACCCAGTGGCTTCGCTCACTGAGTAAAAGGGAAAAAAATAAAATGTAGTCTATAAGTTATTAAACAGTAAAACATTAACATTTAAGAAGTAAAGTGTCACACACGTGCGCATGGGAGGCAGCTAAAGGGCTCGAGGGAAGACAGTTCTGAGGCATGCCGGGATGTGGCAGAGTGCACTGATTCTTTTTTTCCCTTGCCTGTTGACCATTCCCGGGAGATCTCACCTGGCTCTCATGACGTCCCTTCCGGGACCGAGCCAATGGAAGAAGACCTTACCAGCTCCGGCCCTTGTGATGTCACCTCCGGGCTTGAACCAATGGCAGATGATCCTGAGCCAGACCCATATGGCCTCACTTCCTGTATTCCCCTTTAAAAGTCTAACCGTTTCCTCTATGTGTCAGTCTTGTTGTGGACTCTGTTGTATGCACATCAGTGCTCTATATTTTGCATTTTTTCGACTTTGCAGCCAGGATACCTCATTATACGGGTGGCTGCCCCAAACCTTTATCTGTGTGATGTCTCGTTATTGCGACAAAAGATATATTATATTGAGCACTACTGGAGTGCGTTGGGGTAAACTACATTTTAAAGGCGCTATAACACAACAGGTAAGTAGTACTAACAGTAGCTAAAATGTATTTGGATTATCTCTCAGTAGTAGATCCTTGTGAAAGGCGCTACACGACCGCTGTGGTACAGAAATTACATTTTCTATGTGATCGTCTAAATTTCTGCCTGACAACCTTGCACTATGTGCCTGTGATTTACTTCTTAAAATAATTCATCACAAAAGGAACTTTGAATGTTGCGGGGTTTTAGTGACCTGAATTCACCATGAGGGACAGTAAGTAGTAGTGCAGGGTAATTTACAAACAGAGTCCTGCTTCGATGGCGCTGATTACACTCATTCGCAAAGATTTTCATTCTCCCAGGAGCCGACGGGGCACTTGAAGTGTCACAAACAATGCTAGAAGAGAGGACGCTGCCTGAAACTGCGAAGCTCTCGATCCCGCAGAGCAGCCCGACATTCCACGCCTCCCAGCGTCCACTTTGTTCTCACGCACATTGTTTACAGCTCGCCGCAGTTAAAATGTAGAAAGACGCAAAGCTGTTTTCCTCATCTCTTCTACAATCAAGTATTGCCAACTAAAAAAAAGTTACAATGTGACAGTTTCCACGACAGTCACGTGGACGAATAAATAAAACTTCTCTGTCAGAACGCGCCTGGCGGCAGACGGGTCAGCGCTGTAGTCCAGAGAGGAGGGCTGGGAGAGGACAACGCGGGGTGTACTTCTATGGGATAGATCGGTGTGTTTGTGTTTACTTCTTTTCAATATCAGTAAAATAACTCTCACACAAATAATAACAATTCATAAAGACGATATAAAAATGGTGTCCACAAATGAAGTGATTAGTTCCTGTATTATAATATGTTCTGTGGTCATACGTAATTTCCATATCGCGTGGTCATACATAATTCCCGTTTCATACGTAATTTCCATATCGCGTGGTCATACGTAATTTCTGTTTCAAACGCGAAAAGAATTTTATATATATAGATATATTGTGGACCACCAGGCTGGCACCACCGCCTCAATCAGACACAGATAAGCGTAGGACACAAGTTCAAGGCACACACGCAGTTATTTATTTTCTTTTTTACCTTTTACCAAGTACAGCACAGTCCCAGCACAAGCACAAACACAATACTTTTCCTTCTGTTTCTCTTTCTCTTCTACTTCACTCCCCTGGTCAAACCTTCATCTTCCTCCTCCCGACTCTGGCTCCCAGAGTGGAGTCTGCTGGCATCCTTTTATAAGGCACCAGGAAGTGCTCCAGGTGCTTGTTGCCCTACTTTCGGCAGCATTTCCAGGTTTGGCAGAAGATCTGTTCTCCATGGCTCAGCAGCCATTGCAGCACCCCCTGGCGCCACCCACAGATCCCAATAGGGATCCAACTCCCATGAAGCCCTGCAGGAGTCCGAGGCTCTGCTGCATATATATATATATATATATATATATATATATATATATATATATATATATATATATATATATATATATAGTCGCAGGTGGCGCTTTTGTGTTTTGCAGGCAGGGACTGCGCGGATCCGCATCAGTGACAGATGCGTGCTAGTCTCTGGGACTTTGGCAGCGTGGTGGCAGCTGCGAGAGCTGCGAAGAAGGAGCCGCTGCAGCTCGAAAGATCGCACGCACCTCGCCGAACCCGGAAGAAGGGAGCCAAGATCGCTGCGGACCGGAAGTCCCTCCCCAAGACAGGCACGGGATTGGACAGTGTGTCTTGCGTGCCTGCCAATGATTGGATGGAGGCGGGACCAAGGAATGTCCGTCTCATGCCGGGAAAGGACCCGATTGGGGCGGAGGAACGGCCCCACAGGAAGCAGTCGGAGGATGTGACTGACAGTCAGGTAGGTCAATCACCGGCTGGCTTTCTGTGCTTGCCTGCGGCTCTGCGTCAGCTGGAGGTTTACCTTCAGCCCGCAGAGCTGCTGTTGCAGGTGCTGAAGTGCCCTCCATGCGGAGTTGCAGAAGCTGGAGGGGAAGGCAGTCGCGTTGGTGACGTCACTACTTGAGAAGGAAGAACGGCGCGACGCTGGATCCTTCAGCCGGAGCGGTACAGCGGGGACGGTGAGTAGAACTGACCCCGTAAAGCATAAAGGAGATCCCACCTAAAAGGCCCGTGATAAAAATGATCGGAACTGAGTAGGGGATTCTCCAACAGTGGATGCGGCAGTGGGTGCTGTCTGCGCGGTGAAGGGGGAGAGACCGAGAGGGCAGGCAGGACACGGGCTGATGTGTGCCCTGGGTCCTAGCACCCTATGCCCTGAGCCGGCGGCGGCCTTGCGTCAGTCTGTAGGGACGCGGACCGGACAGGTTCTATGCCTTTGCCATAGGCAGACCCAAACCGTCACGGCGTCCCAGAGGAAAAGGAGGAATCGAGGGAAGAGAGCCGGTTCCTCCGATAAGGGAGGACGTGAGGCAGGAAGCTCACGTCCGGAGAATGGCCGCCCTCTGCGGAGGCAGAGGGAAGCCCCAGAGTCGGCGGAGGTGACAGAAGTGCGAGCGGACCCGTCTGTTGTTCCGATCAGACGGGCACAGAACCCGCGGAGGGGGGTGCCGAAAAGGCAAGTCCCGGGGTGCCGGTAGGAAGGGGGAGCGCTGCCAGTGCGTAGCACGGAGGGATGACAAGTGGTGGTGTCCAGGCAGCATCTCTGTCCCTGTTTCTGTCTTTGTTGCAGGACCGGACCCTGGACGCGCAGTAGGACCCACTTCGTTGGGGACCTGCCCTCGTGGGATGGGCCGCTTCGCCGGACGGCTCTTCACTGGTGATGGGGCACTGTCACAGCTGGCTAAGGCTACGGGGTGCGAGTAGCTCCAACAAAAGGGGCACGGAAACCTCGGAGGGGGTGCCAAAGGAGTAGGCCCCGGGGTGCCGGTAGGAGTGGGGAGTGCTGCCTGTGCGAGGCATGACAGGACACCAGGGGGTGGTGTCCAGGCAGTGTCTCCAACCTTGCTTCTGTGCTTTGTTTTGCATGACCGGACCCTGGAGCTTCAGGAGTAGGACCCACTTCGGGGATGAGCTGCCCTTGCGGGATGAGCCACTCTGCTGGACGTGTCTTCGCTGGCGGTGGGGCAATGTCGCAGGTGGCTGGGGGGGTGACCGCCCTGGCAGCTATGGGGACCACGGGTTACACCTCCCCCAGACCACATGGGGCGACTGCCCTGGCGGCTATGGGGACCACGGGTACAGAGCTTTGAAGCTCAACCCTGTAGGGGCCCGTGGTCACCGCCAGGGGGCGCCCCAATGCCTTGGGTGCCCTGGACCTCAGCACTTCTGCCACACCCGGAAGTGCTGGGGGGAAGAGGATCGAGGACACCCGGAGTGTTTCCGGGTGTGCAGCCGGCACTTCCGCCACACTGGGGAGTGCCGGTGGAAGATTGTTGGGAGGCACCTGGAGCACATCCGGGTGTGTATAAAAGGGAAGAGAGAAGAGGAGAGAAGAGAGGACAAGGTCTTGGTGGAGAGGAGTGGAGGTGGCCTGAAGAAGTGAGGCATTTGATGGTGGTCAGGACTTTTGGGGACTTTGGGGTTTGTGTGCACAATTGTAAATAATGGACGGTGTAAATAAACGTGTGTTGGGTGATTTGAATGTGTCCGCCTGTCTGTGTCCGGGTCATCTTTCACAATATATATATATATATATATATATATATATATATATATATATATATATATATATATATATATATATACACACACACACGGTATAAATATATATATATATATATATATATATATATATATATATACAGTGGAACCTCGAGATACGATCACCTCTGTATACGAGAAATTCAAAATACGAGGAAAGTATGAGCGAAAAATTCAGATCTAAATGCGAGCATTGGCTCGCGTAACGAGCCACGAGCCAGGCTGTGGGTATAGCTCGCGGCTTAGCGAGGGGGCGTGGTAGCAGTTGCGAGCCGCGATCTGCGGTGTCTGCGTTTCTCACTTAAGTGCACAGGTGAGAAACTGCCCACATCCATGATTGTTCCTGTGACTGATGGGCTGCAGCTGCCATGTCGCGCGAGCCGGTTAAGGGGGAGAAGAAGTAAAAGAAAAGAGAGGAGAGAGAACGGAGGTTGCAGGAGGCAGGCAGGCAGGCAGCAGCAGCAGCAGCAGTAGGAAGTCGGTGCGGGACAGCGAGCGAGCGAGTGCAGGCTCGCGTGTAGCTGAACAGTGAGCTGAACAGGCGAGCCAAACAGCTGAAACAGGACGGTGTAGAGAAGGTCAGCTGCATTAAGAGTGTCTCGCCTGTTGCAGAGCCCGCAGGTGAGACGCTAACAGAGAAGAAGCACCGGGGATTGTCATCTGTTTTTTAAAGACTGCATCCTTTTGATGTTTTAACCTCGTGTTAAAGGATTGTTATTCTTGTGTATTTTAAACCTCCACTTCACAACTGTTTTAAGGATTATTTATTTAAAGATTTATTGAATGCTCTACTGCACTTTGGACACCTGTTTTGATTCTTTTAATAATCAGTTATATTATTTACCAGTGTTATTTATTAAAGGTAGACTACAGTATATATAATTTATCAGTGTTATTTGTTAGGAAAATTGATTTTTATGTTAATATATTTGGGGTGCGGAACGGATTAACTGGATTTCCATTATTTTCAATGGGGAAGTTTGCTCTAGATACGAGAAATTCGCTATACAAGCTCAGTGCTGGAACGAATTAAACTCGTATCTAGAGGTTCCACTGTATATATATATATATAGGGCGGCACGGTGGCGCAGTGGGTAGCGCTGCTGCCTCGCAGTTGGGAGACCTGGGTTCGCTTCCCGGGTCCGCCCTGCGTGGAGTTTGCATGTTCTCCCCGTGTCTGCGTGGGTTTCCTCCGGGCGCTCCGGTTTCCTCCCACAGTCCAAAGACATGCAGGTTAGGTGGATTGGCGATTCTAAATTGGCCCTAGTGTGTGCTTGGTGTGTGGGTGTGTTTGTGTGTGTCCTGCGGTGGGCTGGCACCCTGCCCAGGATTGGTTCCCTGCTTTGTGCCCTGTGTTGGCTGGGATTGGCTCCAGCAGACCCCCGTGACCCTGTGTTCGGATTCAGCGGGTTGGAAAATGGATGGATGGATATATATATATATATATATATATATATATATATACAGTGCATCCGGAAAGTATTCACAGCGCATCACTTTTACCACATTTTGTTATGTTACAGCCTTATTTCAAAATGGATTAAATTCATTTTTTTCCTCAGAATTCTACACACAACACCCCATAATGACAACATGAAAAAAGGTTACTTGAGATTTTTGCAAATTTATTAAAAATAAAAAAATTGAGAAAGCACATGTACATAAGTATTCACAGCCTTTGCCATGGAGCTCAAAATTGAGCTCAGGTGCATCCTGTTTCCCCTGATCATTCTTGAGATGTTTCTGCAGCTTCATTGGAGTCCACCTGTGGTAAATTCAGTTGATTGGACATGATTTGGAAAGGCACACACCTGTCTATATAAGGTCCCACAGTTGACAGTTCATGTCAGAGCTCAAACCAAGCATGAAGTTAAAGGAATTGTCTGTAGACCTCCGAGACAGGATTGTCTCGAGGCACAAAGCTGGGGAAGGTTACAGAAAAATTTCTGCTGCTTTGAAGGTCCCAATGAGCACAGTGGCCTCCATCATCCATAAGTGGAAGAAGTTCGAAACCACCAGGACTCTTCCTAGAGCTGGCCGGCCATCTAAACTGAGCGATCGGGGGAGAAGGGCCTTAGTCAGGGAGGTGACCAAGAACCCGATGGTCACTCTGTCAGAGCTCCAGAGGTCCTCTGTGGAGAGAGGAGAACCTTCCAGAAGGACAACCATCTCTGTAGCAATCCACCAATCAAGCCTGTATGGTAGAGTGACCAGACGGAAGCCACTCCTTAGTAAAAGGCACATGGCAGCCCGCCTGGCGTTTGCCAAAAGGCACCTGAAGGACTCTCAGACCATGAGAAAGAAAATTCTCTGGTCTGATGAGACAAAGATTGAACTCTTTGGTGTGAATGCCAGGCGTCACATTTGGAGGAAACCAGGCACCGCTCATCACCAGGCCAATACCATCCCTACAGTGAAGCATGGTGGTGGCAGCATCATGCGGTGGAGATGTTTTTCAGCAGCAGGGACTGGGAGACTAGTCAGGATAAAGGGAAAGATGACGGCAGCAATGTACTGAGACATCCTGGATGAAAACCTGCTCCAGATAGCTCTTGACCCCAGACTGGGGCGATGGTTCATCTTTCAGCAGGACAACGACCCTAAGCACACAACCAAGATATGAAAGGAGTGGCTTCAGGACAACTCTGTGAATGTCCTTGAGTGGCCCAGCCAGAGCCCAGACTTGAATCCGATTGAACATCTCTGGAGAGATCTTAAAATGGCTGTGCACCGACGCTTCCCATCCAACCTGATGGACCTAGAGAGGTGTTGCAAAGAGGAATGGGCGAAACTGGCCAAGGATAGGTGTGCCAAGCTTGTGGCATCATATTCAAAAAGACTTGAGGCTGTAATTGCTGCCAAAGGTGCATCGACAAAGTATTGAGCAAAGGCTGTGAATACTTATGTACATGGGATTTCTCGTTTTTTAGCTGTGGCTTCTTCTGGCATTGCTGCAACTCTTCTAGAGGGTGGCAGAACTGCTCATTCAGCTTTCAAGCTGCCTCTGAACCTCAACCATACTGAATCCCCCATGTGTAACATATCAAAGGAGAGCAACATAGCTGAAGTGCTGCGACACTGTCAGCTTATTGTCTGGGATGAATGCACTATGGCACACAGAGCAGGTATTGAGGCTTTAGACAGGACCCTCCAAGACATCCGAAACACCAACAAACTTATGGGAGGCTTGACAGTGTTACTGGATAGAGACTTCCGCCAAACCCTACCAGTCGTGCCCAGAGGAACACGCGCTGATGAAGTTAAAGCATCTCTGAGATCTTCATACCTATGGTCACAAATCAATATTGTTACTTTTAAAATAAACATGACAGTTCATTTAAAAGGCGACAAAAAAGCCGAGGAGTTCTCTGCTCTTCTGATGAGTATAGGTGATGGCACCTTCATACAAGAAAATTGTAAAATAAATATTCCTACAAATCTCTGTCTCATCGTGAATACCTTACAAAGCCTTCTTCAAAATGTTTACCCAGATCTACGAAATCTCCACCAAAATGACGTGTCATGGTTAAGAGAGAGAGCTATCCTGACACCAAAAAATGACATGACTACGACTATAAACCACATTTTACTTCAAGAACTACCTTCACAACCAAAAACATATCAATCTGTTGATTCAGTTGTAGAAGTAGAAGACGCGGTACATTATCCGATAGAGTTTCTCAACACTCTAAATCCTCCAGGCACTCCTGAGTATAATCTCATTTTGAAGGTTGGGGCACCAATAATGTTACTGAGAAACTTACAGCCACCAAAACTTTGTAACGGCACGAGACTTCAGGTCACATCTCTACAAAACAACCTAATTGAAGCAACTATTTTTACTGGCAGTGCCTCTGGTGACACAGTTTTTACCTCGCATCCCCGTTATACCATCTAGTCTCCCATTTCAATTCAAACGCGTTCAATTTCCAGTAAGGCTCTGCTTCGCAATGACAATTAATAAGTCTCAAGGACAAACACTACAAAAGGTTGGCATTGATTTGAGGCAGGATTGCTTTTCACATGGCCAACTGTATGTTGCATGCTCAGGAGTAAGCTCAGCGCACAGCTTGGTCATATTACAACCGGAGGGACGAACTGACAACGTGGTATACAAAGACATCCTTAACAAATAATTTTTTGTATATTTTCCCTCAGTTTAAAAATGTTTACTTTTTTCTTAATTAAAATATTCAGCCAGTATTTCGCCGCTGCGAAGCGCGGGTATTTTGCTAGTATATATATATATGTATATACACACACACGGTATAAAGCATTGTATAAAGCATGAGTATTTCTAGGTCAAGATTAAATATATTCAGGTAATATATAAGATATGTTAGCATTATTGCTTTACTGATAACACAACAGCTAAACTACAACAGATGATATATTCTGTGACCTGCGCCGCACTAAAATATTAGAATTTTAATAATAGGAAATACTTTGAATGGTGTAGGCACAGGCAGTAGCAGCAGGAAAAAGGAAAAGTGGAAATGTTAATAGATCAGTTAGCTTCAGCTATAGCTATATTCATGTGTAAATATACTGTTGTGAAGAGAGATACAATAGTACAGAGATCTAAGAGTAACGCTCTGTGCATTCATTTTAACATACAGCACAACAGAAACCACTGCTTCTGATCAAGTTAAGAATATCTTACAGTGTTAAATCTTCATCAGTACAAACAATAATAAACATCTGGTGCAGGGAGTCACAAACTTTACCCTACTCTTTAATCATTATTTTTAGTAACACATCTAAATTCTATTGTGCAACATTATAAACAAGTAAATAAACACCTCTGCTTACCTGACAGAAATAAACAAGGTATATTTATATATTAAGTGCAAAATCATAGAATGGACTTGTCACATCTTCTGATCTAATTTCTTAATTTGATCAAAAGCAGTTATGAATGTCATTATTTATTACAGGTTTATCACAAAGAAAAATTATAGCTGAGAATAATGAACAAATCTTATTTAAAAGAGAACTTTTAGGGTTACATTTTGTAAGAAAAAACAAATACTGTATAGCATACCACAGAACACACGTTCACATGAACATAATGTTCATTGAGAATCAATGACCTAATTTCAGTATTGTAAAAAAGTTATGAGTTTAAAAGTTATTGAAAGATACACCAATAAGCAATGTGTACCATATAAACACGGGAGTACACACTGTTAAATGATGAAATTGTATGCCAGGTTACAAAAATGTGGACGTTTTCAACCCTATTCTAATACCTTCATTTATGATACAGAAAATATTACTGATTGAATTGTAACTCTATACTGTACATCTAGCAGAGAATAATGGAAAGCTTTACATTTTAAGATTACTACAAAAAATGCAGAACATTCTTACAAACTTGTATATTGTGCACCATTTCTTGAAACTTCACAGGATTCTGTATGACTGAAGTCAAACACCATTTGCATTCCTGAAATAAAATCTGAACTACTGTGTAGCATTAGATTTTTACGTGCTTTTTTCCTGGCATGTCAATGTTCAGCTCACAGCCCCCAAGGCTTGTTTGTTAGGTTACCTAGTAACTTTTAATTCGCCAGGAATGAATGATGGTAGATCAATTAGCCCTAATAAGGACTGGATAAATGGTTAAGGCTGGTTCTTGCTTTGTGCCTGATGTTGTTGGGATAAGCAGTGGTGCCTGCAAACATCAATTAGAATGAGTGGGTTCAGACAATGGATGAAAACTCAATTGCGATGAGTTTAGAGCTATACCAAGTTTCAACAATTTGAGAGGTTTAGCAAAATAAAATAAAATAAAGCCATAGTAAAAATAAAGAAATACCCCAAAAAAAATGTACTCCAAAAGACAGTATATATGTAAAACTAATTACAATCACAGTGCATTAGTGTGTGATGATTATCTAGATATGTAAGCCCTGTGATGGGCAGCCATGGACACTACCTGGCTGGGACGCCAGCAAAGTCGAAGGACCAGGGGAGAGGGCATTGATGAGGCAATACCTCTCCTGGGACACTAGAGGGCAGCCCTCCTGGGCAGCTGTGCCACCACGGATTGCCGCAGGGCATGTCGGGACCTGGAGCTTGGGGAAGCCCTGTTAAGTTCCGTGGGGGCCACCAGGGGGAGCTGCAGAGCCCTATAGAGGACCTCCAGTGCACCTGGGAATGATTCCAGGTAATACTGATGAGCCACCTGGAACACTCCTTGGACCTGAATAAGTGGAGCTGCCTCATTCCATTGGGGGGACCAGAGTTGGGAGGAAGGAGACAAAGCCTGAGGAGGAGTGGAGGCGGCACGAAGGGACTGTGTATTGGTGTGGTGTTGGTATTTTGTGCACAAAGCTATAAATTAACACAGGTGGTGAGTTGAACCTGTGTCCTGCCTGTCTGTGTCGGGGGTTAGGGTGGCAGTACACCCCCTAGTGGCTTACAATCCCTAATTTCAGAATGCAATATCTCTTCTCAAGTAATATCTGTTTTTCTGTTAAAACTTTCAGATTGACATATACTATGAATTTTCACACATTTTCTGGAAACTTAGTAAAGCTTTTCATATGTAATGTAATTCCATATCTCCTCATATCCTATTATGTAGATATACAGTACATAAGCTTAAAAAGAAGACATCTATGAAATTAATTCATCTAATTGTGAAGTGTAATGCATTCACAATATGCAAACTCTCTTTCACACTTGACATATTTAATTAATATGTGAGGAACAAAATTATTAATTTAAAAAAGGAAACAGTTAAAGGTTACTGCTACATTTGAAAAGATAGAAGGTTAGAGACACAATGTTTAGACGGTATAGCTATCATCAGCCTTCACACTTTTTGTTTCTGTTCTTTTATTTTTCTAGAACAAACATTTTACCCTCCCTTTTTTCTTTTACAGTTAAATGCTGATACAGCCCCTTTCTTTCTGTTGATATTATCGATAGCTTAATTGTATTGTTCTTTTTCTTAATTCAGCATCAAAACGTCTTCTTCATTAAATTGAATATTTTGATTCAATATAATTTAACAAATAAAGGGGTGGACCAGCTTACCTTTAAGTACTGCAAAAATATATCTACTTTCTATTAATATCAGCAGTGTCTTTATCTTCTAGCTGAGTCGTTTGCATACTCGTGTAAATGACAGAAGCCACTGTTGTGCTGTGTGTGCCACAACAAGAAATATTTGAGGCTTAGGGTGTTAATTTAAATGGTCTCATCTAACTGAAAGCAGACCTTAGAAAATGATTTAATAATTTGGCAGTTATTGTTACCTGATCTTAATAACACTGTCAATTACCCTTAGGATTCACTTCACTATATATATATGTCTCAATCATTCCATTTACCACTTAACCCACTTTTAGGGTCATATGGAGCCAGATCCTATCCTGGCATGACTCAGCTATGAAAGGGGCATAAATCTATTGCAAGCTAATACTACCAGTTTGACTCACTCTTATCTAATTTGGCAAGTAATATAATGCTAGCACTCTGTCCAGGTTTGGTCACTGTCTTGTGTTTTGTCAGGTGAAAATGGGCAAGTCACAAGATAAACAAGAGAATGAATGAGAAAAGAGCTTGAGAAAAAAAAGCTGCCTGTAACTGGCATGAATCACAATTCAGACAAACAATCAATCTAAAACACTAGTCAGGAACCTAAATCAAAAGGTGCTAACTTCTTATTATACATTTATTGCAAACTAAATGCACTAAGGTTTGTCATGATATTCAGAAACCTAAACAACAGGAGAAGCACTGTCATCTTAAATAACATCTCTGTCTAACCTACAATGTCACATCTCAGATCTTCCAGTTGTCATGTTATAGCAAAGGAGCACTGTTGCTAACAACATCATGGCCGTGATCGTTCAAAACTAATGATGCATGGGAATGTTACAAAACTGACTAAAGCATTTAAAACTAAAATAATACTGCACAATTTACACAAAATGTAGTTCTGTGTGATCAGAGCCGACACCACCATTAAGGCAAATTTGGTATTCACCTAGGGCACAGATCATAAGAGGGGGAAAGCCCAGCCACACAGGTTATCTACCATACAGTTGGTTGGTGAATTAATAAGTTGAGGGCTCAAAATAACCTAGTGCCGGCACTGTGTTTGATCCAAAAACCCTAAGTCATAACACATCATCCATATACTTGCTGGAATATGCTCCATTCTCCACAATCCTGAAAAGGATTAAACTAATGTGTTAAATGGATAAATACATGGAATTAATTCAAAATGGAAGTCTAAAGGATATTAGAGGAAGTCTAGGGGGAACCTGGGTTACTGCATGAAAAACTTCTACTACTTTGCGAAATATAGTCATCCTCTGAACATATATAGTATATACATGTAAATTAGATCTGGTTGTTCTCTTGCCATCTTTATGGATAAGGCTTTTAATTGGAAAACAATATGAACCTGTTTCTGATAAGAATGGGTAAGTTGCAATAAAACCACAAATTAATTAAAAGCAATAATAGTATTTTTACATACCCAAGGGTGTTCTTACAAATAAATCATAAATTTACATGCCATCTGCTCTCTTTCATTATTAAAATAAGTGATTTGCACACGTATATGCAGAGGTGAGCAGTACATCACAGCTGAGTGAATCTGCTTTTATCAAGGACCTATATAACGCCACACATAGTGAAAGACTTTACTGTTAGACATCTGAGGTTCACAGCATCCCAATGATGTATGGTTGTCTATGATTGGTCAAAAGACATGAAAAAGACTGGATGCAAAGGGCTTCTGTGAGAGTGCTTCAGGGAGAACATAGCGATTGTCTGATGTACGTGAAGTCTATACTAAAGATTTATCTTCAGTTGAGGAAGTACTAGAAAAGTTACAGAATGCTAGTAATCCTCTTTAATAAAATCCCTGTGTGCGTCCAGGTGTCCGTGTGTGTGTGTCTTCTGGTGAAGTGCGCATGCGCGGGGCACGGTGCGATGCGCGATATTACTGTCAGAGAAAGTTACAGGCGTTTTGCGGAAATACAAACCAGTATTACTGTGAGAGGAAATTAAAGGTACACAATTCAGTGACTCATATTACAGCCACATACAAGCCAGTATTACTGTCAGAGGAGATTAAAGGCATAATACCGACGCACACGCGCAGAGAAAATTAAAGGTATATTACGGACGTACAAGCCAGCGGACATACAAGACAGCATTACTGTCACAGAAAATTAAAGACACATAATACACAGTGGCAGCCCACAAAAAACGGTCAGCTCAGCATGAAAACATCAACAAAAGAAAGGCTGAAAGAAAGAAAAATACGACCAACAAAAAGAATGAGGTCAAAGTCCCTTGCCATTTAATATAGACTGTTTCTACTAATGTTTATGCACTACTGTTCTAGCGCCCGTTATTGTAACGGGCTAAATGACTAGTATGGAATATAAAAACCTTCAGACAGATTCTGATTCTGATCAACTGCTGCGCTTGATTTATAAGTATAGCTTACAGTTGAACTTTAAAGCATCATGACATACATTTTACGAGCTGAAACATCATGGGTTCAATATCCATATCCGGGCACTGTCTATTGCCCATTCTCCCTGTATTAGTTTTCTGAGCAGGCAGTGCTTTTCTAATGTCAACTTAAGAGTTCTGACAATGTTCCTTAACGTTCTGATGACTGACGCTCTGAGATTCACATGGGGAATGCTCTATGATTAAATGTCCCTGTATTACACCACTCGAAATTTCATGAGAGACTGCTCTTCAGTCGAATGTACTTATATTGCAGCACTCCACAATTAACAAGGACACCCCCACTCTTTAAAGAAATGCTAGTGTATCATCATAACAAGAGTTCCATCAGTAATTTGTCTTCTACTTCAAGCACTGTTTCTGAGTATGCCTCTTTTTCTACTGCAATCCAAACCTGTGCTGTTTAGGTTGACTGGACACTCCACAGGTATATTGGCCTTCGTGTGAATGGGTTAGTATGTGTGACCAAGCACTGGAAGAAGCTGGTATGAAAATGTACATATGTACCTAGTTTACTTCAGATGTGAAATGTAAGAAAAAAGCAACAACAAAAAAAAATTAAAACACGTTAAACTTCTGTGGGGCAACTGCAACAGAAGGCAGGAGAAGATGGGTGAATCGTAGCACAAAAAAAAATCAACCTGCTGCATGACATGTAATGTTTCAAGCACTGGCATGAAAAATAATTTTGAAATTAAAGATTGGCATAAGTAAACAATTAAAGGTATATAGTTACAAATTGTTAACTTGTCGCTTCAGAATGATACATAGTATGTGCAAAAAAATATATCTGCAACTGCAAACTTGTTTTGAGAGATTGTTTAGGTGCAAGAGACTAAATGTTTCCAAACAGGGGAACTATGTTTCCAAAAAGGGGGAGACCTTATGCCAAACAGTATAACTTTGCAATGCTATGGGAAATGACATCTAAACTTGGTACAATGATAGCTGACAGGCTGAGGCACTAAAGAAAATTGATTCCAGGTTTGTGAATCATAAAATGCCTTGGTTATGTAATGTCAAATCATTTTTTTGTTTGTGTTTTATTTAGTTGATATTGGCATGAAGCAACCTTTTAAAAAAATATAACTAGTTTCTTTAAAAGTTGAAGTGTTATGCCATCTATGGCTCCTTTATTACATAAGCAGAATAATAGCCGTTATTTATTGGGTATGTAATTTAGGTGCAATAATGACAAAATCACCTGAAGCCAAAAGAGGTTTAGGATGGGGGAGTAAAACCTACTTTAAGGAAAAATTCCATCTAAAACATACATAGAGAATGCGCATGCTGCACATAGGAATAAAAATGACTGATTGCAATATTTGAATTTAGTGTGGGTTTGAATCTTATAGTGAGGCAGCAGTGGTAACCAATGTGTTGCCTACAATTAATTTAATTGCTTTAGGTTCACGTATCAATCCAAAGTGTTTTAATATTTAGCTAGTATACTTCTATTAACTGAAATGAAGTTAAATGTTTTAACTTCCCTAGCTTTAACCCAGACCATTTCTCAGACTCAGAATTCTATGCAAATATGGTTAAGGCTGACCGTCTCGCAGGTTAGGCTATTATAAACTGATGTAAAGTGTTAAACCAGAATAGCACTCAGGACAGGACTGTTACCATATATTGGATAAAATAAAATCACATCATGGTGCAAAAAATTCATGACTATCTCTGTGCAGTTAGTCACTCTATGGTAACTCATCAACATTCATGAGTGAGGTGCTGTGGAGCCTTCAACCAAACCACACAATGGTATGTAAATGAGAAGATGTGAAGCTCATTTTAGGACAATATGAAACTGAACCATTAGTTGAACGACACGATAGAGATGACAGTGTGAATTTATCATTAGATATTGACATGAATGGTGAAACGGTATGACAGCTGTGATATGCCTGATGACTTCAATTTCATAGAGCTGCAGTGAGGTGCAGTATTTACGTGTCAAAAAGGCAAAATAATTGAGATCAAGAAAAAAAAAAAAACAGAGTGGAAGAAGAAAAAAGATGTTAGCCTACAAAGCACTATTCCCAATGCAGCAACTGTCAATGTGAAAGTGATTGAGCCTTGCACTGTGGTAGCCAACAATAACATTATGGACTTGTCTGTCATGTGGATCAGGCATTGACATTCTATTCTCTAACACCAAAGCAGCAGAAAAAATATTATAAGAAAAATGTGCAAAGAAAAATGTTTCTTCTGTTCTGAATGCAACGTCTGGCTGTGCGATGGTGACTGTATCAAAAACATATTACATGAAGAATGAGTACTAAATCTGTATCAATACACCTGTGGAATTAGACATACCTTTTCTACTGTATTTATGTTGACATTTTGGTATTTACATGTTTGTGTTACATGTAATGATATTTTTTCTTCTTGGAAAAAAAATATCAATGCTAAGGAGATTAATAAGTTCTTGTTTTAACAGAGAGCCACACAGGGTTGAGATATAGTATGCTGGTCGGACATGAAAGTGTGAATTTCATTGTACTTTGGACACGTGATGATACTTTTACTACAGATTCTACAATAACTGTATGTGAAATGTAATAGTTGTATGGTTATACATTTAAAGACATAACAAACACTAATTTAGTCCTTAAAAATACTAAACATAGAATCATCTAAAGCCAATGTCACATTACACAACTTCTAGCCATATTTCATACTTGCCAACTGCAGTTCATGATCTCGTCGTTGGATCATGTCAATTTAAACAAACAAAAGTTGCAGCGCATGTCAAATTACATGGCTGCGTACCAACTTTCCAGCACAGTCATGCTCACCCTTTTTTCTGACCACCAATAGTATGCTGCCTGATGGAGCCTAGTATGCAGTATGAAGACTTAACAGGTGCAGCGAGTTCAGATGCAATCTCTGCCTTTTTTCTTTTGTCCGTTTTGTCAAACTGCATAAAACATGGGACAACAGAGAGACAAATTTCTCCACTGTTTATGAAGTTCAACACACCAGCGTGTCTTATTTCTCATTGTTGCATTATATGAATTGTACTTCCATAGAGTATTTATTGGATGTCACCTCTCATGCTCACAGAGCCCTTCTAAATGACTAAAGACAAAGGGAAAGTTGTGGACTCACAGCTGGACTTCAGCTTTGGCTAAACTTGACTGCAGCCCAGGGCCCCAAAATGAATCAACATGTATCAAAAGAAGTTATTTTCCACTCAAAAAAATATCCCTGCCAATTGACATCTCCTCAATTGCTGGTCTACCCTGATCACTAGTCGCACTCAAATAGTTAACTCTGAGTTTGCTCCAGTGAATTGCTGGGAGTGATGGAGGACTGCTGGTGGACAGCATTTTCAGCAGAAGGAGAGCTGAATGTGGGCTGTAAGAATAGAAAGTGTGATAAAAGCAATTTCTCATGTTATAATTGGTACAATTCTTAAGCAATGGTCAATGACAGCATTACAGATTCTAGTTCTAGTGATAATGGAGCATATGAAGGTGATGATTTTGCATACACAGTAAATCTTGACACCACTTCTGAATGTGAGTGGTATAATAAGATCTTTAGGCAACTTTAAAAGCTGCCATTAACTGATCTCCAGAGCACAAGACAGATTTACTATGTACTGTATGCATTATCCCTTATGAAATTTCAGTGTGTTCTTATGTGACACCATTTAAAAGTAGTTGTAAGTGAGCCACAGCTTATCAGCACAGCAACTCATCCAGGACCACACACTGAAGCCAAATTACAATCAGCTTGTGGTCAGTTATATGCTGGCTTTCAATACAGATATTGTATACAGTACAGCAGTTCAAAAGCATGACATTAAATTTTTTTAAATGCTATTGTAGTAATTCCTTGCAACCTAACAACTATGTTAAATTTAAAAACGTGTTGTATTTCCCCTGAAATCTTCAATCCAACTATAGTACTTACACTTTATAGCTGAATCTAAACTGTCTTAGTCTTCAGAAATTTCAAAATGAAATTTTACATTTTTGGCGCTCTATTTTCCCCCTTAACTTTACCAGGCCACTTTCATCACCCAACTCCTTTACAGCTACACAGTTTATTTAAATAATTTCCAGATGGCCTTGAAAAAAACAGCACTTAAAGAGACACGCTGAATGAAATTCTGTCACATTTCTTATTACAGGATACATCTTCACTCTCATGTTTAACTTAAAGCAGTAGCTGTATCTCTCAAATGCAGTCTAGAAACAAACACAATCCTTGCCCTTCTGTAGCCCCAAGAAGTGCTTTTTATGTTCTTTTGTAAAATGCTCCTTATACTCAAGTATTCTTCTTTTTGGCCAAAAATGTAATATATTCTACTGATAGGGATCTGAGCAGAAAATTATTTAATTTTAAACACTGAGTAAGTAGCAGCTAAAATGCGTAATTTAATTACACTGTCCTAATAGACTGTGGAACACACTTCAATTATGATACCTAATACTTCTGTCAGAAAATATAGACTGAGAATTGTTTCATTAGCCCAGGAACATTGGAATATATTAAATCCAATTTAGCGCTAGAATCCCTGAAGTTTACAATTTTTTTCGTTGTCCCTGACCTCCTTAAAATTTCCTAGCATTTGCCAAGAAACTCATAGCTCTTTATCACTGTGCTAGTAACTCACTTTTGTTTTGCAAACGTGTGGTTTAGCAGAACGCAGCCTGCTACACACCCCCAATCCCCCATTCAGCCAGATGAAGGCATCACCCTGCAGCAATCCTCATAGCTGAAGTCTGTGTTGAAGTATTTATCTGGCGATGAGTTTGTAAGGAATTATACAGGTAATGAAATATCGTGATTTGGAATACTTACATTTCATGTGTGTTCCGTGTCTACAACAATCTGTCTAAATAAAAAATGACAGCAGAAATGTAAGGTAAGAAATGTTGAACACACAGCTAAAATGGAAAATGTTTTCATATGTTATAGTAATAATGACATAATTTTGACGTGAAGTGTAGGAGGTGTGAAGACTGAAGCCCAAATATCTAAGAAACACACTCACAAAAGTTGTAACAAAAAAGTGTGCTTTTATTCATGAATAAAACCGAAGAAAAAGATATTGCTCAATTGACATGTTGCTGAAGCCCAATTATCAGTCGGTACAAAGTAAAAGACTTTCACATACGTGTATATCTGTGCATTTCATTTTCATCCAATTGACACAGTGGTAACACAGCCCTGTCATGCATCTGCGCAGATGGCGCAATGCCTAAGCTACCGTTTAGCAACCTCAAGGTAGTAAGTTCAATTCTCGTGCTGTCTCTGCATTTAGTGCATTGAGTAGTGAGGTGGTATTTTTATTATTATCACATAATAAAAACATACATTTGATGTGAGTCTGTAACATCCTGTGTGGTACTTGTAAAGTAGAAGGCAAGCACTCAAATAGCAGAGTGAAAAAATACCAGACTGTAAGAGAGAAAGAGACAGACAGAGACACCAGAGATGCAAATAATATACAATGTCTGGGGCATGATAAAGAGACATGGGACAGACCACACCAAAGATAGTCAGGGACACAGAGTAACCCCAAGTGTTTACTGTATTCCTTCTGTTAATGTATATATGATTTCACATTATTATAATAAACATCTATTCTTTGTTTAGTTGGAACCCTTGGTATCATCTTGGATTTAGTAATAGCTTATGAATAATCCCTATCTTGCAAAAAAAGAACACTAACAAAAACACCTTGATCTATCCATCTAATTTTCAAACCTGTTATATCCTGAGCAGTGTCTCAGGGAAGCTAGAACCTGTTCCAGCAAGCATAGGGTATATGGCAGGAACAATTCCTGGAAAGGGAGTCAGCCCTTCACAGGGTGAACACACAGACACAGGCCACTTTAGCAAGGCCAGTCCATCTAACCTGTATATCTTAGAATGTGGGAGATAACTGGAGTTCCCAGAAGAAACCCACACAGACACACAGAGAATGTTAAAACTCCACACAGGGAGGAACTGGGATGTAAGACCTGGTCTCCTTGTGGTAAGGCAGAAGTCCTACCACCGTACCACCATGGTGCCCAAAAATTCTACATACAGTAAATTTATATACAGTATTTATAAACATATATTGTTATATCTTTATTATGTATTGTTTTACCCTTTATTTAATATTTACATAATACTTTTGATCACAAAAGGTAAATGGGTAATTTACTTGGTATTATTATTTACTTAAATATTCCAGTTTCTGACCCATGAACGAGATCTTCCATTAAGCTTGTATATGTCAGCATGTTTCTAACTATATGCTTGATCTCTCCAACTGTACTTATTTTCTAATCCAATACTCAATTTCTCCTTTGAGTTCAATCATAATAAATGAACCTACATTAGCCTCAAATACATGTTCTTATCTAATTAATTGTAAACAATGCTCTTTCTCTATGCCACAACTTTTGCAAAGCACTCTAGCCAGAAAAAAAGCCTTACTATACTTTTCGGAATGCATGAATTCAAAACAATGTTTTCTTAAAAACAGTCAAAAAGTCCTCAGACTCTGTAGATTATTTCTCCTATTCATGAATTGCCCATCTATTTACTCATTATTAACGTGATTGTAGTACCTGGAGCATCTCCGTGAGGGGAACACCAAACAGAAACAAACTTGAGTACAAGTTACAGCAGAAAAATATGAAAAGGAAGTGTGGAATGGAATGAGGAATGTCCATGGCTACAAGCAGGTTGTAAAACACAAAGAGGAAGGGAAAAAAACAGAGCTAAATGAACTGAAGCAGTTGTTCAACAGATTTGACTCACGCTTGTCAGTCTAGCCCTCCCTCTACACTCATAGCCCCCTGTGAACAAGCTGAGGAGGTTCCAGAATTCCAAATGTCATCTCTATTATGCTTGGCCTTCCCCTACAATAATACCACACCTGTGGTCTCAAGCCCCCTTCCACTTTCTGGACTGCCTATCTTTGCTGATTAAGTGAGGGGAAAGCTATGAAAACTGTGTGACCAAGGCTGCAGGGCTGGATGAAATCAGTTCCAGGTTAATGAGAAAATTTGCAGCTAGCTCTGTGGGGTTCATCAGTGCCTGTTTTCTCTTTCCATATTTCCAGAATGTTTTCAAGCTGTGGAAAATACCATGTCTGGCTCAAATTCAAAATAAAATGCACTCCAGTGATACCAAGGACATCAGAGGAGTTGCTCTCATTTCATACACCATGAAGACTTTGGTCCTGAAACTGACCCATGGTTCCGGAACATCTGGATCCTCTGTAGTTTTCCAATCAGGCACATATATGTGTAGATCTGTATCCTCCACAGAACCTATTCCTATTTGGACATAACTGGCACCACAATCAGGATTATATTCTGACTTTTCCAGTGCCTTTAACACCATTCTACCTCATTGACTTGGCAAAAAGCACAAGGTTATGCATCTTGATGCCCCTGAAATCCAAAAGAACAAAAGACTACAATTTGTGTGGCTCTTGGATTGTGTGTCATAAATGAAGCTGTGTAAAACTGAAGCACCACAGGGAATTGCCCTGTCTCCCTGTCTGTTTTCTACACAACAGACTTTCAGCACAATACCAGCATTTGCCACCTACAAAAAATTTCAGATGACTGCTCCATTATAGGCTGCATTAATAATGGAGATGTGTTGGAGTACAGGAGGCTTGTAGAGGACTGTCGGTTGGTGCTGGAAGAACGACCTGCAATTCAACATCAGTAAGATAAAAGAGCTGGTGGTGGACTTCTGGCATGCCAAAGAGTCTCTGTGACCAGTCACCAATTAGCAGGAGGTCACAGAAGTGGTGCAGAGCTACAAGTACCTGAGGGTTCACATAAACAACAGATTGGACTGGTCTGACAACACAGTGGAACTGTACAGGTAGGGCCAGTGCAGACTGTATATCCTGAGGAGACTCAGGTCTGAATGTATGCAGTAAGCTACTGGAAATGTTCTATCAGTCCGTAGTAGCCAGTGAATTGTTCTACACTGTGGTCTCCTGGGGAAACAATGGAAGCTAAAATGATGCACAAACTTATCAGGAAAGCCGAGAAGGCTTTCACAACACTCTCTCTAGACACAATGGAAGCTGTTGTTAAAAAAAGACTGGGGGCAAAACTTGATGTTACCATGAAAAATCTCCTCCATCCCCTCCAGGAGGCACTCTTTTGGAGCACTTTTAGCTACAGGCACATTTCACCACTGTGTACTAAAAAGCGCATCTGGGGTACTTTTCTGCAAGTTACTATCAGGCAATTCAATGCTTCATCACGATGTCCCAAACTAAATGCTTATACTGTACTCTTTAAATTATTTCTGCAATTTCTCCACAATATACATTTATGATTTATTTATGATTGATTAATTGATTGTATTTTTGTCCTGTGAGTCTGTATCATTGTTTTTATGTTTTTGCTGCTGTATGCATCTAAATTTCTCCTTGGGACTAAAAACGTTTATCTAATCTTAGAGATTAATAGAAGATGCAGAGTTCCTGGGGCTCTTTGACATTGTATTATTTATTGAATACGGTTAACTCTGCTTTAACTCAACTATCCCTCTAAATTTTTCAGAAGCTGATAGATTTAGGGTGAGGTAGTGCAAGTGATGCTGCAGCCTCTCAGATATAGCATCCTGGGTTTAAATCTCATGCCTGGAAGTTGACTGTGTATAGTTTCCATGACCTCTTCATGACATTCTGCCTGTATCCTTATAGGAATGCTGGATAGGCTAAACAACAGTTCTGTGTGTGTGTTTATGTGTGTTAGTAGGCCCTATGATAAACTGGCACCCTGTTTGGGGGGTTTCTTAGCCATGAGCCCAATGATGCCTAGGCTCCAGCCCCTTGTGACCCTGAGAATGGTCTCTTAAAGTCAAGGCTATTAATCAGGTCCTGTGTTGCTGAATGTCACATTTCCCTTTTCTGACAGAAAGCAAACATTGAAGCTGACAAATACCATCTTTAAGTCATTGAGCCAGAATAAAATTGCCTTGCTGGGTTGTATTTCATCGCCACTCATTTAACCATTTTAAATGGATTCTGTAAAAATGGGCAAGTTCACGGATGATAAAAATCTTGTGAAGCTTTGAGTCTAGGTATCAGAAGCATTAGAACTGAACAAATTATGTAGCTTAAATTATCTGGACCTCAATGAAATTAAAGAAAAAAGATGGTGGTGGTCTTCTGATAAGGCACTAGAAGACTCTTGTGGATAACCAGCAGTGGCTAAGTTGTTCAGGAAAGGTGTATTAAAGGTTTAAATTCCTGGGTGCCACCATTTCTAGCTTATTATACATTATGATCAAATAATGTCAGAGTCTGTTCTTTTTCAGACATTTAAAAAAGAGAGGAGTGTCACAGGAAGCGTCTGTTCTTTTTTAGATAATTAAAGAAGTTTAAAATGTATCCAGAATCAAAGATCCTTTTCTACAAGGTGGTTATTGAAAGTGTCTGACACTTTTCTGTCACTGACAGGTATGGCAATATATCTGCCAAGGGCAAGAAGCAGCTACAGTGAAGGTGCTGTGCACCATTTCTTTAATTATAGGCTGTTATCTCTCTATTGCGGATTCACTATAAACTTGTAGACAGGAATGTAAAAGACTTGAAGATCTTATTTGAACATTTATACCCAATCCAGTACTTACTGTACTTGCAAGCTCTGAAATGTGTCACATTAGCGTCCTGCAGGCTTTTGAACTGATTTGATGAATTTGCTTGTGTATTTTTTTAAACTGTTCTCTTGTAGCCTTATAGGGAATAATAACAATTGCCACCCTTATGCTTTATGCTTATATTAAGGTATTACAGTATTTGCACAGGACCTCACCAAAAGAAATTCTGGGCATCTCATGTTGTTATGCAGACACTACATTTCCAATTCCTATTCCACTAAAAATTTAGTTTCATGTATTTTAATATTTTGTCAAAAAGTACATGCAATTACAGCTCAACACTAACCCTGGCCTATAACAACTTGTTTGCAAAGATGATAATGAAAAGAGTTTAACTTAGTTACTGTATCTCTATCATGCACAGTGGCTAAGAAACTGCCACCTACTAAAATGGAGAAAGCTGTCTGATGTTTGTGTTAAAGCATATGAATAGTGAACAGAAAAGGACTGTAGTAAGAAAAAGTTGAATATATAATAAGCATGAGAACCTAAAACTGCATGTGAAATTAGACGGAATAAGAAGTTACCCGTTATTTTTTGTATACATATTAATTACCAAAATAATTTTTATAATGAATGAATAAGGTGTAGTTTAATATCACAGAATACATTGTTTTTTATAATATAACCATCTCTCTTTCACTAGGCTTCCTGCAGCAGTTTGACAATCTCCCACTTTGCACCAATACATTATTGCAGAATTCTTATTTTACACAGAGCCCGAGGTTAACAGAAATGGAAAAGGTGATGCATAACTGAAAATTATTGACTGACTGCTCAGCAGGCTAGCAGCAGTTTTTAGAATTAATTCTTGGCAGGAAAGCTGCAGCAGGGCAGAAATGTGTGTGTTTAATAATCATTATCCGAGTAAAAAAAAAAAAATCACAAAACCCTAATTATGGTGAGTTGGATTTTGCATTAGAGGTGTTTTATTTGCTATCCAGTGCTATGCCAGTGTTTAAAAATATTTACACCATTTTGCTTTTTTTTAGAAATGCTCTGCCACAATAAAAGTGACATTATGTTAATATAATTTAAAAACAAAATGTAATATGTCATTTTTAAAAAAAAGACTTCTTTGTCAAAATATTATTTGTTTACTCAACACATTTTAATTTTACGGACATATACATTTCGTTAATACAAATAGGCTTGAAGGAAATTTTGTAATGTTTAAAATGCAACATTTATAAATCTCATTGTTCACCTATGTTAAATTCTAGAGGTCACAGTGATGATATTTATATTACAGCAAGGCAGCTGGAGACAGTATAATATTTTGAAACATATGGATTCTAATAGCAAAATATGCTGATTGGACATTTTATTTGGTACACATGCTATTCATAAATAGCTTAATCATGACAGTATGAGCAGACAAGGCTACTTAAATCAGATATGCAGTCATTATGCAATTTACGTTTGTACAGCTAAGCTTGGAATATGGTATTGTAGTGAGCACCAGATGAGTCACAATGAGTCTATCAGTGTTTTTTTTCCCTCAGATGACAAGATCTCAATTTGTTGTCAATATCATGCTTGTCACTGTTTATACAATTGTGTGAGATTTGAATGCACAATGGAAGGGCTGAAACTTGAAAGTATATAGTTACAATTCATCCGGAAAGTATTCACAGCGCATCACTTTTTCCACATTTTGTTATGTTACAGCCTTATTCCAAAATGGATTAAATTCATTTTTTTTCCTCAGAATTCTACACACAACGCCCCATAATGACAACGTGAAAAAAGTTTACTTGAGGTTTTTGCAAATTTATTAAAAATAAAAAAATTGAGAAAGCACATGTACATAAGTATTCACAGCCTTTGCTGTGAAGCTCGAAATTGAGCTCAGGTGCATCCTGTTTCCCCTGATCATCCTTGAGATGTTTCTGCAGCTTAATTGGAGTCCACCTGTGGTAAATTCAGTTGACTGGACATGATTTGGAAAGACACACACCTGTCTATATAAGGTCCCACAGTTGACAGTTCATGTCAGAGCACAAACCATGCATGAAGTCAAAGGAATTGTCTGTAGACCTCCGAGACAGGATTGTCTCGAGGCACATATCTGGGGAAGGTTACAGAAAAATTTCTGCTGCTTTGAAGGTCCCAATGAGCACAGTGGTCTCCATCATCCATAAGTGGAAGAAGTTCGAAACCACCAGGACTCTTCCTAGAGCTGGCCGGCCATCTAAACTGAGCGATCGGGGGAGAAGGGCCTTAGTCAGGGAGGTGACCAAGAACCCGATGGTCACTCTGTCAGAGCTCCAGAGGTCCTCTGTGGAGAGAGGAGAACCTTCCAGAAGGACAACCATCTCTGCAGCAATCCACCAATCAGGCCTGTATGGTAGAGTGGCCAGACGGAAGCCACTCCTTAGCAAAAGGCACATGGCAGCCCACCTGAAGTTTGCCAAAAGGCACCTGAAGGACTCTCAGACCATGAGAAAGAAAATTCTCTGGTCTGATGAGACAAAGATTGAACTCTTTGGTGTGAATGCCAGGCGTCACGTTTGGAGGAAACCAGTCACCATCCCTACAGTGAAGCATGGTGGTGGCAGCATCATGCTGTGGGGATGTTTTTCAGCGGCAGGAACTGGGAGACTAGTCAGGATAAAGGGAAAGATGACTGCAGCAATGTACAGAGACATCCTGGATGAAAACCTGCTCCAGAGCGCTCTTGACCTCAGACTGGGGCGACGGTTCATCTTTCAGCAGGACAACGACCCTAAGCACAGACCCAAGATATCAAAGGAGTGGCTTCAGGACAACTCTGTGAATGTCCTTGAGTGGCCCAGCCAGAGCCCAGACTTGAATCCGATTGAACATCTCTGGAGAGATCTTAAAATGGCTGTGCACCAACGCTTCCCATCCAACCTGATGGAGCTTGAGAGGTGCTGCAAAGAGGAATGAGCGAAACTGGCCAAGGATAGGTGTGCCAAGCTTGTGGCATCATATTCAAAAAGACTTGAGGCTGTAATTGCTGCCAAAGGTGCATCGACAAAGTATTGAGCAAAGGCTGTGAATACTTATGTACATGTGATTTCTCAGTTTTTTTATTTTTGATAAATTTGCAAAAACCTCAAGTAAACTTTTTTCACGTTGTCATTATGGGGTGTTGTGTGCAGAATTCTGAGGAAAAAAATTAATTTAATCCATTTTGGAATAAGGCTGTAACATAACAAAAGGTGGAAAAAGTGATGCGCTGTGAATACTTTCTGGATGCACTGTAGGTCCATAAATATTTGGACAGAACCCCTGAAATGAAGGGATTGTGTTAAAAAAATGCTTTAGTTGCCTCACATTTTTATGCAATCGTTTTGTTCACCCCACTGAATTAAAGCTGAAAGTCTGCACTTCAACTGAATCTGAGTTGTTTCATTTAAAATTCATTGTGGTAATATACAGAGCCAAAATTAGAAAAAAAGTTGTCTCTGTCCAAATATTTATGGACCTAACTGTGGACTCATCACTATCTACATCCAGATGGCATACAGAATTAAGAAAGTTAATGGCATATTAGGTGATACAATATCACAAGGTGTGAAGTGTAAGTCAAGTCTGGTAATACTTAACATACTAGTGAGACTTCACCTCGAGCACTGTATATAGATTTGATGTCCTTATTACAACAATTATACAGAAAATTCTGATAAGAGCAAGACTGAAGGAATTTAACCTTTTTAGTTTAAGCAAATGGAGATTAAGAAGAGACATGATTAAAGTGATTAAAATAGTGAAAGGAATTAGTACAGTGGATCACAGTTGATATGACTGTTTATGCAACAAGAACACAGGGACACAATTGGAAACTTTTTAAGGGCAAGTTTTGTGAAAAATGTTAGAAAGTTTTTCTTCACACAAAGAACCATAGGCACATGGAATAAATTACCAAGTCCTGTGATGGACAGTATGGCTTTAGGGACCTTCAAATCTTGACTTAATGTTATTTTGGACAATTTAAATGAATAGGATGGAAAACTTCATTGTGCTGAATGGCCTGCTCTCGTAACAACTTTTCTAATCTTCTAATGTTTTAAATGCTTCCTTCTTGGCCAGAAGAAGTAACTTACTTAAAATAAAAGAGGCACAATAGAATATTGAGAAGAATAGAAGAATGGGAAAAAAACAAATAGCAGTTTATTATGAATGACTCAATGATACCTTAGACAAATAACTGACTGATACTTCAACAACTGAATGCAGAAATAGTTCTGGAGTATAAGCATGTATAAAATCTATTAACATAAAGCGAGGGCAAGGTCATTCAAAGCTCCATACAGTAAGTGGAGAATTCTGAAACTGTCCCTGACTTGAAGCAGGGGTAGAAATTTAAGAAATGAGGTGGGTGCATCTCCATGTTCATCCTTACATTAACATTTTAACTTGGTTGTAGAATCCAAATTGAAGATTTTTAGGAATCTTGAATTTAAAGCTGTTGTATAATAAATTTAACTTGAAACTAATGAATGATCCAAGTTTTATATCTCACTAAGCTAAAAATTCATAGCTAGAAAAAGGAGATGTGAATGTTAAACAGAACAAGAACTAAAAAAATTAACCCAAAACTAAAATGTATCCCTTCTGCATTAAAACTCAGCATCTTGTCGCTGTCTACAGAAGTTGGAGCCACTCTATTACAATTTAATTTTGTATCATAAATAATTATCATGCATCCACTTTTCCACCTTACTGCAACAATGAAATAATAACATAAGAAAAATATAATTTAGTAAAAAAAAAAGGTTAACGGTTGTCCACATACTGTACAAGTAATAATATGTTTGCAAAGGAGATCTAATGACAGCACAGATTGAGAAAATGGCATCATTATCTGTAATTACCTCTGATGAATATCATAGAGTATCTGATTTTAAAGAAGAAAGCTATAACAATGGAGGAACTAAAATGAAACTATGAAAATACTGTTTTTTTCAGATTTTAGAAAGAAGGGGTATGTCTGAATAGATCAATAATTCTTAAGACCACCAGGATCTAAATCTGATTTTTTTAATAAAGGTCTGACAATGGCAGCTTTAAAGGTATTAAGAAGAATGCTAGGCAGAAAACTGAAGAAGTTTTTCAACAGCTGAGTTGAAATGGGGTCTAAAGTGCCAGTAGTTTCTTTCATTTTCAGTGTGGGTCGTAGAATTTCTTGCTGTATTACGTGGCATAATCCAGGAATACTACATCGTGGAATTGAATGTTCAGCTTGGAAATCTGCACTTTCTATTGTTAGTGCCATTCATAAAATCACTTTGGGTGGGGGCTGAATGCTTAGTTCTCATTTTTTGAAGCATACTGTTGAATTTGCTATATGAATCTTATTTCTTTAATTGAGTTGTGTTCTGTTGTAATGTTTCATTCTCCAAATAAATGAGAAAGAAATCGCTACAGCTTATTTTACAGTAAATTTTACTTGGCACTTTCAATTTCCTATTTATCAGGTTAGCCAATATACTGAAAGTGGCATGATGACAAATTGGACCACGTATGGGGCATTTTCACACCATTTTTCCTAATTATTTTCTCTCTTTAGATGGTTTGTGTATGTTTATGTTTGTTTTTCTTATTTTGACTGTGTCTTGGAATTTTGGCCTCATCACCATAGCCTTTATGGAGTTAAACTATTACTTAAAGGAGAAATCTCAGTTTTCTTTCACAATTCTGTCACTTTTAGATATCGGGGTGGACATTAAAGGATGCCATTAAGGCTTAGAGAAAGGTACATATTTATATAATAAGGCCAGTATCAGGCATGGAATAAAAAAATGATGACTGCCACATTGTAATGCATTATATTAAATACCCCAATAGATCATCATTAACACTGTAAATTTCAATCAGCAAAACACTGGCAGCAAACTAAAAATTCATTATAGAATTATCTCACAGAAAATGTCTGTTATTAAGACTAAAGAGCAACACTAGAAAAGAAAAGAAATATATATCTAGTGATTACTTTTGTAACTGTAAGTCTTAAAAATACTACAAGGTAAACGTTTTGTTTATTCAAATAAAAGTCCATTACATCCAACACAAAATCATAATGGTAAACCACACTATCTTGCTGCACTGATTTTAGAAATAAATATTACTGTGACCTAGCTTATTTAATTTTGAGAAATTAATGCCGAATGAATGAACAGATGATTGGCAATTGGTAACTTATGTTACTGTTTTACTTGAGGTTTTCTACTTGTGGCATATTTATTCATAAGAATAACTATTGTAATGTAACAGCACATCAGCCTGAGGAGTCAACAGTAAGAGCAGGCATCCCATTATTCAAATAAGCAGCTTCAGCTTCAGCTTCAACGGCAGGGGAGCCTATAATAGCTGTGTAAAGAGCACTTCAGCATCATTAGGTAGTTCAAAACATACAAAAAAATATATTTATTTATTTTGTTCAAAAAACAACTCAAAATAAAAACACACGTGAATCAAATAATTGCAAATAAAATAATACGATTCAGAGCTAATCCATTAAACTCAACAGTCAGCATCCACCCAACTCAGAGAGCTATACATTAAGAACGTCCAGTTTAAAGTGATTCTTTACATACCGCAACACAGCGGATAAAAGAAAATAGTTACTTTACAACTGCATTAAGATTTTTTTTTTAAAAGGATTCTTGTGAAGAGATACAATTTACATTTGAAACTACTTCGATGAAGTGCTGTCACTGATTGAATCAAGTTCAAAACTAAACTAAATTTCTGATGTCGTCCAACTTTATCTCTTACCAAAAGCAGTTCTACCGGCACAAATACCTTAAATAATATATATAAGATTGTTAAAGCATCCTTACATAAACTTCATAGACAATACCAATATAGGTTCATACAAAAAGCAACAAAGAACAATAGATAGTCTAAGCCTGGGGTTTAGTTTAAATTGTCCACAATCCTTTAAAAATTCAAAGAAAACATAGGTATGCTTAGCCAATTGCTTAACCTTGTGAATGTTATTTATGTACCAGATATTTTATCTCACTGTACAAATTAAATCTGAAAATATCTGTGGCACTTTTAATACCTGAAGCACCCTTTTTCATTAGACCATCCAGTACAAGATGACAAGACCATTAGACTGTGGATAGTGCAGGATGTGAAACTAATTACTATCTGTTCAGAGCCTCAGGTACAATAATTGGAGAATGAGAGTGCCTGCAAACTGTCATCCCAGCACCGTTGGAACAAAACTCTTGTGAACTGTTAATGAAGACAAATGCATCCAATTGTTTCATGTGACAACAACGACAAATCTGTGTACAGAAGGAAAAGCCATTTTCCAAGCTGCACCCAATCTCCCTCTCTGTCAGTGCTTTTTCTTTCAGACAAGTGTGCTGGTCTCCACCTTTTTGTCTGTTTCTGGCCTCAACTGATAAGTTACCAAATGCATGACTTGTTAACAACAAATACACATGTAGCTCTATTTGTTATATGTTTTTTGCACATCTTCAACAGAGCAGGTCTTACAAAACATCATTCATGCTTGCTGAATGTAATTTGTATTTATTAATTAAGCAAGTATTATAAGTGAACAGCAAATTCAATTCATCTATCCTGGAGAGCTAAAATCTATCCCAGGAGCATTAGGTAGAGGGCAAGAACCAGCTCTGGATGGGATGCCCATCCCTAAAATCACATACTTAGTAAAGTGAAAATTGCACATTTTGGAGATGATAGTGAACCTACTTGCATTTCTTTGGACTATGAGCACACACCCTAAAGTGAACTTCTTCTTAGGATTCTTTACCTGTGTTCATTGACACAAACACATCTGTGATAGATCACAAGACCTTCATTTTCTTCATCAGAATGAAAGCATTTACAGTACCAACAAACTCCATCTATTCTTCCATCCATCCATCCATCCATCCATTTCCTAGAACTTGCTTATCCAGGGAAGGGCTGGGGGGAAGAGTCCATTCTAGAAAGCATTGGGGCAGCAACAACAACAACAACAATAGATTGACAGATAGATAGATAGATAGATAGATAGATAGATAGATAGATAGATAGATAGATAGATACTTTATTAATCCCAATGGGAAATTAATAACAATAACATTTATTTATACAGTATATTTTCATACAAATGATGTAGCTAAAGTGTTTTACATGATGAAGAAAGAGAAAAAAGACAAAATAAATAAGAAAATAGAATTAGGAAGCACTAATTAACATAGAATAAAAGTAAGGTCCAATAACCAGGGAGGACAGAAAAAACAAAAAAAGAACTCCAGACGGCTGGAGAAAAAAAATAAAATCTGCACTGGTTCCGAGGCCACGAGACCACCCAGCCCCCTCTAGGCATTCTACCTAACATAAATGACCTCAATCAGTCCTCATTGTATTCAGGGTTCACATGGAAGAACTTGATGATGACGGTCAAGGTTCTGTCCTTTAATCCATCAATGTAGGAAGGAAAGAATAACACCTTAATAGGCCACCAGCCCATCACAGGCTGAGCACATGCACACTGCAGGGGTCAATTTGGCATCACCATTCCGCCTAAGCTGAAATGAAAACATATAAGGTGCACTCATAAGAAGAAAAACTGTATTCTTATTATGAAAAACTCTATTCCGGAATAAATGCTTTAACACCACACACCTCTTTTCTTTTTTAAATGTAATGCTGTGATTTATTTTTGTACTTATGACTTGGCATAAGAAGAAGGGAAAAAAGGCAAACAGATTAAGGCCACCATGACATTGAATTGGATTATGAAGGTAAGCAGATGGATGGATACAGAGAAAAAAGAAGGACAAGTCCTTTGATTAAAAATTTCACTAGAATACATTTCCTAATGAAATTCTCAAGGACTAAATTTAGGAACCACTGGCTAAAACTGTTTGGGCCACCCATTTATCTCATTTAACTTTGTTTTCTAGTTTCATTATCATTTCTCACTCCACTAACTTTTCTTTATCTGGTTTAGTTGCTAAAACCATACCAAATGATTTTTGTCCAACGTTTCTTTTTCCACTGTTCTGACTGCCTGTACTAGCTTACGCATTTTCTCTTTATTTAGCTTTACAAAAATCAAACATTATAGTTATGGACTTTTAAAATTTCACACCAAGAGTTAAGGATCTCTACCATTTATATAAACATTAGAAAGAGAACCATTAGGGCATTTTTGCTGCATCTCATCCATTTAGTTCATCATGCTGGTTCTTAAAAGCTCACAGGATTTCCACATCAACAGCATAATCAGACAGTTGGTTTCTGATTCTCACTACACATCAGAGTTTTGAAACTCATTAAAATTTACATTTTAAATGCATTTCCACTTAGTTTACTCAGCTGTCTTTAAGTACATGGTCATTCAGTTTCCTTCTATGAAGATCACGTTTGTTGTTTTGCTATGACAAGTTAAATTGAGGGAATCTCTGTGCTTACCATTACTTCAAAGATCATAAAGCATTTGCTTACTGGGTGAAAGGTTTACAGATTCAGCTTCACATGAGCAGAATCAATTTACAAATAAACATTATTAAATATATCCACAGCAAAATACAAAGTATTTAAAGCATATTGTCACAGGTGGCTGGGTGTGGTCGGCATTCGGCTGCCTATAAAAGCGTCCGCCTCCCGACAATCAAGGCTGGAGTCGGGTGAGGAGGTGGACGAGGTCGGAGAGGAGGCGGCAAGGAAAGGCCTGAGTGTGAGAGAAGAAGAGACAGAGAACGAATACTGGACTTTGGGAGACTGTGGGGGTGTTTGGTGGCGGTGCACATAGTGACTTGTAAATAGTAGATTGTGAATAAACGTGTGGTGATGGCTAAAAACGTGTCCTCCTGTCTGTGTCCGGGCTGTACCCTTTCACAGTGGCGTAGTCGGCAGGATGCTGCATCTGGCTCAAGGTGCAGACCTGCATATCAGAAAAAGTCTGTGGAAGGCCCGGCACAGCAGGAACGCTCACCCACGTGCCGCAGAGGCGGCGTGCACCCAACCCAAGGGAAATGTAGAGCCGCGGACCATTTGCGGTCCGCCGTCGGATTTTATGTTTCAGGGGCGGCTCAAAGACGCAGCGGCAGCAGGAGGAGCTGCCAAGAAGGAAGGGCTGCAGCTTCGACAGCCGCAGCAGCCGCGGAGCTGCCCGGAATCTCGTCTCCCTGTGAGAGAGGAGGACGAGATGGCCGCCGACCAGAAGTCCCTCCTCGTGACAGGCATGGGATTGGACAGTGTGTCCTGTTTCCTCGCCAAAGATTGGTCGGAGGCGGGAGCAGGGAATGTCCGTCTCGTACCTCAAAAAAACCCGAGTGGGCCACAGGGAAGGGCCCATGGAGAGCAGTCAGCGAGTGCCGCTGCTTGAAAGGTAAGCTCACCGCCAGCTGTTTCTCTCTCCTTGGCAGCGGTTTTGCAGGAGCTGCAAGAAAAGCTGCAGCTTGTGCTATCGCTGCCGGCCGAGCGATGTGCCCTCTGGGCGGAGACGCAGGAGTCAGGAGGGATGGCAGTGGCGTGCGATCAGGAGCCGCAGGCGAAGGAGGATCGGTGCACTGCAGGAACTTCTGACCGGAGAGGCACAGCGGGGAAGGTAAGAGAGACCGACCCCGTGAAGCTCCGGATGCCAGCGGGGCTGGGTCTGCCCACTTGCAATGGGCAGATTCAAACCGTCACGGCGTCCCAAAATGAAAGGAGGAAGCGGCTTGAGAAAGCCAGTTCCTCCGATACGGGAGGACGTGCAGCTGTGTGCGCGCGTCCCTCGAAGGGCCGTCCTCTGCGGAGGCAGAGGAATTACCCGTTGGCTGGGAGGAGACGAGCACGTGTGCTCCCGCTGGTGGTCCCGTGGCGAGGACCGCGGACTTGTCGGGCTGGGAAGCCGAAAAAGGGAGCATCGGGGTGCCGATTGGGGCCGAGAGCGTTGGCCCAACAGAGGACGAGCCGAGGGGCTGCGTCAGGGCAACACCTCCGCCCTTGTTTTTCTGTTTGGATTTCAGGATCGGGCCCTAGGCTACGGAGTGTCAGCTTGCCGTCGAGGAAGGCCAGTCCTCGCGGATCGGTCCGCTGGCCCATGGAGGTCTCAGCTAGCGGGGGAGTACTGTCAGAGGTGGCTGGGTGTGGTCGGCATTTGGCTGCCTATAAAAGCGTCCGCCTCCCAACAATCAAGGCTGGAGTCGGGTGAGGAGGTGAACGAGGTCGGAGAGGAGGTGGCAAGGAGAGGCCTGAGTGTGAGAGAAGAAGAGACAGAGAAGGAATACTGGACTTTGGGAGACTGTGGGTGTGTTTGGTGGCGGTGCACATAGTGACTTGTAAATAGTAGATTGTGAATAAACGTGTGGTGATGGCTAAAAACGTGTCCTCCTGTATGTGTCCGGGCTGTACCCTTTCACAATATGTATTACTTAACTGGGTTCTTAAAGGAAATTTTGAAAAAATAAGAACATGTCTTCTGGAAATGTATGTATTTCTAGTTTTTTTTTCTGGTTTTCGTGCTCTTCTGTCTAATTTTGTAGCCAGAGAAGGGATGCCTTTTTAAAGTAGAGTAGATGTGTAGAATACCGTGCTTGTTTTATTCATGTTGAGTTATTGAGATTATGCATGTTAACAACAAAATGCACCATCTGAGTCAGTTCTGATGGTTCACATTTAACATCTATCTATAATCATGATAATTCTTCTACAACTCTGTGATGATCAGTACAATTGTCCATGCTGTGGTTTGTTGGGCTGGTAACATCAACAAGCTATTTAAAAGGGCAAGCTCAGTTATAGGACACACTCTGGGCCCCTGAAGGTAGTAACAAAGGAGAGAATTAAAACAAACCTGTGTGCCATTATGAACATTGCTGCACATCCTCTGACACACTAACACAGAGGACTTTCAGGCAATGAATTATTCAGCAGAAGTGTGACAAGAAACGCTACTGGGGCTCCTTTACACTAACAGCAATATGCCTGCAAAATGCCTCACTGGGACTGTGTCAGCCAAGTTTTTAATTTCCTTGCTTTCTAGGCATTCTGGTGTGTGTTTAGACTATAGTTTGTGCGTGTATATGTATATTTGTTATATATAAAGTGTGTGTGTCTGTCCAGCCCAGAAGTAAGAGTTGGAGTTGTGGTAAGGGCTCCATCTCCGAGGAAACAGAAAACTAAACGTCTATGCGTGGAAGTGTGTGTGTCTCTTTGTCCGGCCCAGAAGTGCAAGGCTACTACAGCATGAAGCTCAGACAGCCGGCAAGCCGGCCTCGAGTTAATGAGTTGGAAGAAGAAAACGACTCTGTTGCCAAAGTAAAACCACAGAGAAAAGAGAGAAACTTACGCAAGCAAGAGAAGCACATCAGCAAAACGGTATCCCTTTTACTTTTCCTCCCGCCACTAATACACAAGCGAGGCGAGCACATCAGCACAACAAACCCTAGGAGAGGGACGCCCAGAGTAGTTCCATTCAATTAACCGCCTGGATGTACAGAACTTTCACAAAATGAAATCCAATGATGCTAACTGCCCGGAATTTTATGGACTCCCAAAAATACACAAAACACCACTAAAATACAGACCAGTGGTTAGCCTAATAGGCGGACCATCATACAACTTGTCAAAAAGACTTTTCGAACTACTTAAACATTTAACGGACGACTCAGATTATTCCGTCAACAGCACGGAGTTGGCATTACAGCGCTTGAATGACGTATCCATCGCCGAGGACGAGATCATGGTCTCGTTTGATGTTATATCGCTATACACCATGATTCTGATCCAACTGGCCACAGAAACATTATTAATGAAACTGGATAGTGACCCCACCATAGAGACAAGAACCAAACTGTCCATCAAAAACATAATGCACCTAATATCACTTTGCCAAAAAACTCACTTTCATTTCAACGGCAAGTATTACACACAGAAAGAAGGCATGCCGATGGGATCACCGTTATCTGGACTCCTAGCTGAACTGGTAATGCAACGATTTGAAAACATAGCTTTATCCCAGATTACACCCAAAATTTGGATACGCTATGTAGACGACACATTCGTCATATTAAGAAAGAACCAGCTGAATGAGTTCTTCAATCATATTAACACAATATTCCCTGCAATCCAGTTCACAATGGAAAAAGAAAACAATTGACACATCAATTTCCTGGACATTTACATCAAAAGAAATAGTGACGCCACCCTGACCACAAGTGTTTACCGCAAACAATGCTACGCAGACAAGATCCTACACTACGCCAGCAACCACCCGGTATCTCATAAACGGAGCTGCGTGAAAACCGTATTTAAACGAGTCCACACGCATTGTAATACCAAGGAAACAAAAATTAATGAGAGACGCTATCTGTTTCAACTTTTCACTTCGAACGGATACTCAAAATCATTCATTAATCAGAGTCTACACAGCAGGCGCCAAAGGAATCAGCATACAATCGACGTAAATCAGAACCCCCACCCCACCTGGCATTCACTCCTGTATCACCATAATGTGTCAGAAGGCACGGCACGCACCCTGACCAAGTGGGGCATCAAAATAGCACATAAACCCACCAACAATCTGCGCATGGTCCTGTTTAATGCTAAAAACAAGAAATCGACAGCCGAAACACGAAACGCAGTTTATAGTATTCCATGCAATTCTTGCTCAGCTGTATACATATGACAAACGTCAAAAAAAATCTCAACACGTGTACAGGAACATCGCAACGCCGTCAGAAGAAAGGACGCACTATCTTTGATATATGCACATACTAAATCGATAGGACACACATTCAACTGGGACAACGTAAAAGTAAAATTTAAGGCCAGTACAAAAAAGCGCCAGAGAGTTGGCCGAGTCTTGGCTATCAGATGAAAACGCCATCAACAGACACTTGGACATAAACCCAGCATATGCCAACTTAAGAAGGACATATGCACATTAATTAAACGATACACCCCCCCCCTTGATCATACTGACTTAGTCACCGCCACCCCCCCATCCCCCATCCCCCATCCCCCCCCCAATACTGAATGTGTTGCTATATATTGCCTTTAATTCTTGTAAGTCTAAGCATTATCCTCTGATGAAGACCCCTGATAGGGGTTGAAAGCTCAGGAATAAAACTATTTTATGATACGCTGATTCGTTTTTTCTCCCTTTGTGGACCTCCAACTGCAAATATATATATATATATATATATATATATATATAAATATCTGTTTATGTTTTTATGGGGACAAGTTCTATCCATCTAAGTTCTATCTATCTGTTATTCTGTTATTAATTGGTCCTTATCTATTTGTTTGTATTTATTTCAAAGGATATTAAATACCTTTAGTTTCACTACAGCTCTAATCACTTTCCTTTTAACTTTGTTCGGCATATTCACTTCTGTTTAGGACACACCATGGAAACTGCATACTGTACAAAGGCGATATTTCATCCTTAAGTTGCTCTAGGCTCATGCAAACTATACTCCAATGGTGAGATTTGATCTTATTTTCAAATTCAGATTGACTAAAGAAACTCCCAAAATCTGTAATGTTCCATACTTTGCTGTTCTCGTTTTTTATTATCGGAACATCTGTATTTATAAAAAAAAAAAAAAAAAACACACAAAAAAACAATGCAAATTTGCATTAAATGGTATGTGGTTAAATAAATGCTGCAAAATGTACTCCGACAACCATTAAACAAATGAAAATTGGTGTGTAACCTGCTGTTGCAATGGCAATAAACTATTTACAAAGGCATTTTAAGCTGAACAAGTGCATGACAACAAAATTAACTGTGGCCATGAAATCCAAAGTCATCCTTAACAAAGCTTGAAAAGGAATATAAGCATTGCAGATATGTAGAAAACTGGTGGAAATAGCAGCTTATTGGAATGATGGGCTAATAAGAGACCCTGTTAACCTAAAGGATCAGATTGTGGGCACAGTTTAAGAAGTGCAAGCCCTACAGGTACATGAAGAATCCTCAACTGTTGATTGCTTAAATGAGTAATACAGCTTTCCCAGACTGGCAAAAAGAACAGACAGGTTGGAAAGCAGTTGTTTCCTAAAATGGAGTGACACCATAAGGACCAAACCGCAAACCTGATCACATTCCATCTTCACAGCCTAAAAAAGACAGCGTAAGAAAGATTTTCAGAAAAATGCTATATACAGTATAAAAGGGCAATTACCAGGAGGCAATAGGTTGAAGTACTAGCAATTTCAAATAATAAAGAAAAAATATAGTGTATTTATTATTTGAATTTGCATTGTCAAATGGGGACCACTGCACCTAGATTTGAATTTTACTTTGACAGCAATTCTGTTTTTCCCATAAGCATTTAAGTGCCAGTATTTTAAAATAAATAAACCGGAAGCCTGCTGAGGGATAAATTTTATATTTTCATTATCTTTTTCCTTGTATTAAATCTGTTCAAAGGAATATTCCTCCACACCCCTTTAACTATAAACTCCCTCTGCATTCTAAAAATTGAAAATAAAAGTGATAATATGGCAAAATAATATCTTCAAATATTCCATCCATCCTTCCTTTATCCAACCTGCTATATCCTAACTACAGGGTCACGGGGGTCTGCTGGAGCCAATCCCAGCCAACACAAGGCGCAAGGCAGGAAACAAACCCCGGGCAGGGCGCCAGCCCACCGCAGGGCACTTACACACCCACACACCAAGCACACACTAGGGCCAATTTTAGAATCGCCAATGCACCTAACCTGCATGTCTTTGGACTCTGGGAGGAAACCAGAGTACCCGGAGGAAACCCATGCAGACATGGGGAGAACATGCAAACTCCACACAGGAAGGACCCGGGAAGCAAACCCGGGTCTCCTAACTGCAAGGCAGCAGCGCTACCCACTGCGCCACTGTGCCGCCCATCTTCAAATATTGAATATCCTTATTAAAACTACACTTAAAAAAATGATAATACAATAAGTCTTTCCCTCTTCACCTCTCTCTCTCTTTCTGTCTGTGTTGATGTATCAGCCATTTTCTTTATTAACTCAGGTTGGTCGGCTGCTCTGCAAATTTTGGGTGGTGGATGCATGAGTGACAGTGATCTTATTCTAACCCGTGGTTGCAAGTGTAAAGAATAATACAAATAGTGTGAATGAGTAATTTATTGAAATTTATTTTAGGGTTTAGTGCTGCTGGTTCTAACTCCTGTAAGTTTGTATATTCTTTCCTTGTACTTGGAGGCTTTCACCGGTTTCATCCAACACTACCGAAGAAATTCAGGTTTGAAGGAGGGTACCTAACAATGGACAAACTCTAAACACTTTATTGGAAAAAGCAGTCTCAGAGAAATGTGTAGAAATGGATTGATAGAGTTATTTCAGACTATATTAATTGGACAAGTCCCTGAAATAAGTATTACATTACAACTATATTTCATCATTTTATTAAATATTTACTGAAACTGTTCAGAATTGACACTAAAAAGGTTCTTTATGAAATGCACTGCTAAAATGCCATCATTAGGTTTCAACAGTAATAGCATAAATTATTAAAATGACATTAAAATGCCACTATAAGGCTTTACTATTCTTTTGTGATTTTCAAAACTCAGTAGAGCTATTACTTAGTTAACTTAACTACATTTATTCACCTTCATTCAATACTTACTGTATGTAAGGTATGTCAAATATAAAGAAGGAAAAAAGATTTCAATTGACATTTATTAAATTCATTTTAAAACTGTACATAGTTAAAATTCCCTTTTGGGGTTCATAATAAGTGTTTAAACAGGATGATTTTTTAACTCTAAGGCTCTTATTTTTGACACATAACTGTTAAAGCACATTAATTCATTTTCATGCTTGATTCCATCTGCAGTGCAGTGTATGAAAGGCAGGTAACAGAACGAATACTAAGGAGATTCTCACCAAAATAATTATTGCATGTTGACACTCTAAAGTACAGTATAATAGAATGTTTAAAAATCCACTCGCTTCCATTGTTTAATCTATTTTAATACAATGCACACAGTCTAAAACACTTAATGAAAATCATAAAACATTATGAATCCATCCTTCCATGCATTCCACTTTGAATTATCCAGTTTAGGATCATGATCTATGCCGGCACCATCAGGCCTGAATGTGGCGGCAGTCGATCACAAGGCTACCCTGACAACCAAAATTACTCATATGGAGGCCGTGGTGACCTTAGGACCCTTAAGGCTCACACCATAACTCAGAATATCTGAGTCTAACATTTATTGATGGGGTATTAACAGTTGTCAGATACTGATTGCAGGTTTTAAACCCTTATCATCCTGTACTTCTTAATCCTAACATTTCTCTACCCTTCAGTGATGCCAATAGGTTGTTACCCTCCACCTGAACCATCCATCCACCAGAGAAACCTTAAAGCCTATGCAAGATTAATGATAAAACACTTTCACTTGTTTATGTATTCAGACAGCAAAACACAGTATAAGGAGATTACATCATATTAAAGTATAAAACATACCGTAAATAACTCTAATTCCTTTACTAATATATGCCATCTATAACATGATTAAGGTATAAATGGTAAAACATAAGTCTTACAGTCATGAAGCACTAAGCATTGAGAATGAGATTCTACTCTTTTCTTTTGTCATCAAAGGAGCAATGGGTTTGAACATGTACAAAATATAAAGGATATTTTTTACTTCATGATTTCTTTCTAAATTACATTTTCTTGCTCTTTATCTTATTGTTACAGTTAACAAAAAAGTCTGTCATTTAATTTTTCTAAAAGCCATACCTATTAATTATACTGAAGTGTATAATTTAAAAATTTCATTAATATGCAAGATTGGGTGGAAGGAGGGCGTGGTACATCTAAAGCAGAAAAGGTACTTAGTAACACAAGTAGCAGAGAAAGCAAGCAATAAATTAGACTTGTGGATTTATATACTTTGTCAAGACCAACTATCTTAGGTTCTTTAAACCTTTCCACTGAAATTCTAGTTCCTTATGTTCTAATTTTACCTTTTTAGATCTTGACAAACGACCTGTTCATTTATAAACCAGATTGATTGTTAGGTCAACCTTCCTCTGTTAATATCAAGGTGGGTTGTCTTCCTGGCCTCACTCTAATGAGATGTTAGCTTAATTGTTTATCACATTACAACAATAGAAATACTTAAATGAAAATACACCATTCTGCCCAACAAAGCTTGCCAGTTCTATCCACTTAAATCGCCAAAAATAACAACAAGTTTTACAGATCCCTAAAGTCCTACTGTCTACCACACTGCTTGTTAACTTATTCCATATATCTATAGTTCACTGTGTGAAGGAAAACCTCCTAACATTTGTGTGAAATTTATCCTTAAGTTTCCAACTGTGTTCTCGTGTTCTTGCTGAACTCATTTTAAAGCTTAAATAACAGTCTCACTCTACTGTACTAATTCCCTTTCATAATTTTAAACACTTCAATCATGTCTCCTCTTAATCTTCTTTTGCTTAAACTGGAAAGGCTCAGCTCTGTTAATCTTTCCTCATAACTTATCCCCTGCAAAATAAGAATCAGCCTAGTTGCTCTTCTCTGGACTTTTTCTAGTACTGCTATGTCATTTTTGTGGTCTGGTGACTAAAACTACTCAAGAGTTCTCCAGATGAGGCCTCACCAGTATGTTAAAAAACTTGAGCATAACCTCCTTTGACTTGTAGTCTACACATTGTGTTATATAACAACATTCTATTAGCCTTCTTAATGGCGTCTGAACACTGGTTGAAAGTTAAAAGTGTCAAGTTCACTACGACTACTAAATATTTCTCATTAGTTATACTTTTACTTAAATTAAATTTCATCTGCCACAAATCTGCCCAAGCCTGTATGCTCCCCAATTCCCACTGTAATCATTCAATGGATTCTAGATTTTCTTTCAATCCACCTAGCTATGCAAGGAACATTACAAATGCAGGAAACAGTATACCTGGCCACGACCCTGCCTGACTGCTGTGTCTGTGTATAGGAGAGTGGTAGATCCCACTACAACAAATAACTGTGCTGTTCCTATTTCAAGCTGAGTAAAGCTAGTTTTGCTAAAGTACTGAGACTCAGCCTTGTGTTTTGGGGTATAAGACAGAGACTCAAATGTCACAATATATTACAGTACATTTTAATATCATCTCCTGAGAGTTTTCCCTGCATTAGTGGGGTTCATACTTTATTTTTGTGTTAGAAGCACAAGGATTAGCAGTATGATATCTACCACTGATTAGAAAAGACCCACTGTGATCTTTAACATAAAGCTGGAAGCAACACAGATAAAATGATTGTGTGTGTTATGTTACTTTTATTCTTCAAAAGTAAATACAGTGTATTTAAAGCAAAACTAATATCATAAAAAATACTACCATTTTACTAGAGGTCATAATGTGAAATATGCTGTAATGTACTTAGAAAAGTGATGTGTATCAATTCAAGGAGTCCTAAGAAAATACTAAGTTGTTAATTAACTGTGATTAAGCCACTTTCCATAGCAAAATATTGTTTATCTTTATGACTGGAATATTGTGCTATTTTTCTTCTTTTTTTTTTTTTCAAAATAAAGTTTAACCAAAACTTTTAATGACCTCTTTGAGGTAAATACCTTTTTGCAGACATATTTTCTTTACACAGCTTTCCTCAAGTAATTCGAAAACAAGATATGTTTGCCAGCAGCACCCTCCGTATACATATGTGCATGTTTAAGTAGTAGGTCCCAGAAACCATCTTTAATCCCTTAGGCACCCTGCTTCCGCTCCACTTGGATTACCTGTCTGGCATTCAACACCTCAAAGCACTGAAGCTCTGTTGTACATCCACTACAAACCGAAAGCAAATTTAGCAAGGTAGGCATCTATACAGATATTTCCTGGGGCAAAGAAATAACACATTTGTTATTATAGAGAGAATGGAAAATAGACTACGTTTTTAAAAAGTGTTGTGGCATTTGTTGCATGAAAGATGTGAGACATCCTCAACAGACATTTCCCTGTCGATAAGTCTACCAAGTCGGAATTTTACTTAAATGACTAATCAAATTATATTTGGAGGATTCAGATAAACATATTAATTATTAAGACACCTTTTTCAAATTGTAGGGTAATATAATATTTAAAGCTGAAAAAAATAAAACCCACTAAATACTGCTGGGCAAGATATAGAAATGTTAAATGACTTAAAGAAATACTCCACCAAAAATAGTAATTAGTTTTATCAGTTATTATTATCCCATGTTGTTTGTAGTGAAAAATTTTCAGTCTCATGTTTTAATGGAGAACAGAGATAATAAAGTTTCTGATACAGTTAATTTCAATAAGGGCAAGTGGGAGCCAAAGATGACCAACAATAACCAGCACTAAAACATCCATGAGAAAAAAATCAAACGTTACCCATATCACATAATCCTTGTGTTAGTTATCCTTCATATGCTCACAATGTTTAGAAACACATGCTTTTTTTGCTAAAATATTGTTAAATGAACACGTTTGGAAAATCAGAGTAGTGCATGAAACTGAAGTGTGTTTAAACCAGATCTGGGTGTTTGAGCTGAGCACCTGCCTCCCCCTCATTCACTGATCAACAGCCTACAACAGTTTAAAAGCTTACTGCATCAGAAAGTTTACCACTATCTTGAATGAAAACATGAGATTAAACATTTATCTTGACCATCACTATATACAACACAAGGTAAAAAACAGATAAAAAATATAATTTTGGGGGTTAGCATTCCTTCAAGGAACTGACATACACATTTTTTAATTCAAGGTACTGACATTTATATTTTTTAGTAATATTACTGTCACTTAATCACAAATGACATCTTTGGATCTGTGCGCTCAAACACATAGTTAAACAGAATGCATTTATACACAAATGATTTCTGTTTACATGCTTTCATTTAAGTCAACTTGATATAAGCTCATTTTGCATGAACTGTTTACAATTATTTGGTGGAATGAATTTACTTTATACTTGGTGTTTTTGGAATAGGCTTTGACTGCTTAACATCACGTACTGGAAAAAGTGGCTTCAGAAAACGGATGAATGGATTTATTAGTTCATTGTAAGATGCCTGCATAATCATTTCCATTTTATATACTGTCGTTTCTGGCATTAGCATATGAAGAATAACTACAAAGCTATTACAAGAAGGTAAATACAATTTACTGAACTGCTGGAATGTTTAAGTTTGATTTTTATTTGAAAATTATGACTGCAATTATGACATTTTGAGTGGGAAGAAGAAAAGTTAATATTTTCAAAGCAATCTTGGATGAGAAGACACATAAATTTAAAACAGGAAATGTTTCACATTATACTGTGAAAATAATTTAAAGAGGGAGAAATTTCACAGGATTCATTAATGCTGTCTTGTTTCAGTCTGACAGCAGTTTAACTTTGGACGATTTCAGCATACACTTTACATTGGATTTGTATGCTAAACTTCCTTTTACAAGTTTAAACATCTATATAATTTTTCTCTCATATGTAGACAAAATAAGTTGTCTATCCATGTTCAGATCTGCTTAATTCTGTGCAGGGTTGCAGAGACTTATGCCTCCCATCACAACACTGGATAAAAGGGAGGAACCAATTCAGGACAGGACAATCTCTCACACACACTCACTTGCTGCACACTTGTACAATTTACAGTTGTCATACTAAACGTAATCCAAATGTACAGGCACACAGGGAACATGCAGAGTCCAAACAGACTGTGACCAAACTAGCTCCTAATAATCTAGAGCCGTGAGACACTAGTACTAACCATCAAACCAGGGGAGAATATATATCCTCCACATTGACATGGACCAGTTCCAGGATGCTGGCTCACTGACACACCATGCCACACACATCATATAAAGTACTACTATGGATTTTACAAATGTGGTCACATTTACAAATGCAACTCTGAACATCATGTGAACCTAATAACAAATTAATAAGGTAATCCATCCATCCAATATCCAACCTGCTATATCCTAACTACAGGGTCACAGGGGTCTGCTGGAGCCAATCCCAGCCAACACAGGGCGCAAGGCAGGAAACAAACCCCAGGTAGGGTGCCAGCCCACCACAGGGCACACAAACACACATACTAGGGACTATTTAGGATTGCCAATGCACTTAACCTGCATGTCTTTGGACTGTGGGAGGACACCCGCGCAGACACAGGGAGAACATGCAAACTCCACGCAGGGAGGACCCGGGAAGCGAACCCAGGTCTCCTAACTGCAAGGCTGCAGCACTACCACTGCGCCACCGTGCCACCCTAAATTAATAAGATAAACAGAAAAATTCAGCTGGTCATGGTTAGCAGTGCATTCTTCATTTAAATAGATCACTGGCTGATATTCAGGACCTGTTGTTTAATTCATAAGCTCACAATGTGTGTGTTTCTGCAAATCTTCATATACACAAATATAACTGTACATGGCTACGTAATGACAGCCAGCTCATAGGCTTCATCGGCTCATAAAACAGATGGCTTGGCTCTGCTACAAAGAATGTCACTAGTGAGTTGCTTTTCCACTGTAAGACATGAAAATAGAAAGAAATGCATATACTTAATGTGTACAAATTTAGAAGGTGGAAAGAAGTTACTGCCTGTGTAGTTCAGCAGATGGAACACTGTAAGAATTTGGCAGCTTTGCTGAATAAAAGTCAGAATGTGTGAATGAAATGAATGGATAAAATGGGAAAAAAACAAGCCTCTTTACAAGAATTCAAAAAAGGCAAATGTACAACTGTTTGAGAGTGGTATGGTGTTGTGGTGGTTAGATTTAATGTCAGATCTCTCTGCTCATCTCCAAGATTCACAGAGTATGTACAAGAGCCTTCAGTTCACACCCACTGCTTGGGTAAGTAGTGATGATGCATTGTTTATTTGTGCATGCATATGGACGGGACACCTAAAACTCGCAATTAAACTTTGATTCTATTGTAAATTTTCTTTAACTTCTTTAAAAATGGTAATACAATATTTCTGACCTATGTCATCTTTCTTCTCCTGCAGACATCTTTAAAGAATCACAAATGAAAAAAAAAAAAATAGAGTTAACTAAAGATAACCCCTCCAGGTAAAAAGTCCACACCAGGGTCATGTCTATATGTGTGCACAGGTGCCCAGTAATGACTCCTCCTGGGATGGGCATTTTTAGGTATCCACTTATTTCATTTTAAGAAAATGTGTGTACTGTATTGTGCGAAAAACATACAGACATTTTTAGTAACCAGTAAATCTACACTAACATTGGAATGGTTAAAGTGTAGGAGAAGGAGTGGTAATTGTAGTGTCTTTCTGTGCTTTGCTGGCTGTGTTTGTTTCTTGGGCAGAAAGAGGGGTGTTGGCTAAGCTGATGATCAGTGTGAACAATGTGATGTAGGCACTGTGGGAGTCCCTAGCCACCCTCCAGAGCACCTTCAAGGCTGATTCCTAACATGGTTCTCCAGAGAGTACCATCAAAATATGTACTATACCAGCTGGCCCCAGACTTAACAACATATCCTGTGGCTAGACCATGCTTTCTGTTATTTTCATATGGTAATTTTAAGAAGATTACGGATATTATATTTCTTTTCTTTGTAGACTTAAATATATTTTTACAAGATTCTATGTCTATTGCATCTGCCTTTAATTTTTGTAGGCTGCTGTAACACTTCGTATTAGTAAAAATTCTACACAACAATAAGAAAGGCATGATATGAAGCCTGAAACAGATAGATAGATAGATAGATAGATAGATAGATAGACAGATAGACAGACAGACAGACAGACAGATAGATAGATAGATAGATAGATAGATAGATAGATAGATAACTGATGTTAATTTGCCCTTCTAAATGAACATTATCACAGAAACAATTAGTTTCTTTGTGTTTGAAAGAAAGTGGATAACGCAACCTGCCACAAGACCCATTTCACTGAATCTTTAAAAATCCTTAAAAAAACAAACAATCAATACAGAACTACTTATGAACATTAATGTTAGGCAAAATTCCAGTTGGGAGCTGGGTGGTCTTTTTGCCTTGAGGCCCTGCAGATTTTATTTTTTTCTCTACTTTAATTAGAGTTTTGATGTATTGTTTCTGTCCACCCTGGCCAACTGACTTTATTATAGGACTGTCATTTAGAGACTTACATAAAAATTCTATATTTAAGGACTCTATTTCTCTTAGTTATACAACTATCTTATGTAAATGTGTATTACTTATTTTTGTATACTATTTAAGCATTATTTTTCTCATTTAATTTTAATTTGTTTTTCCTTGCATATAATTACTTCTTTGACATCTTGTAAAGCATTTAAAGCTACATCATTTGTATGAACTGTGCTATAGATATAAATGTTGTTGTTGTTTCAGTAAGCATTGAATACTTCAAAATAAAAACACAAGATCAGAGGTTCAAGAAACTGTATGTAAAATTTACAAGTTAGGTAAAATTGCCAGATTAGCAGATCAGGCAACATAAACTTTATTGCATTGTATTGCACCAGAAATCCAAGCATTAAATTAATATTAATATACAATTCTTCAGATCTTATCAGCCAATTCTGATTACTGCATTATCTAACATTAATAATACAAAATACAGAGACAACAAAGCAAACATTTTTGTCACACTAAATTAAATAACGTACACTAAATCCCAAACAAGCAAACCAACATTTTTTGTAAAATAAAGCATATTGTACAAATTTGTTCCTGTATTTATTTTCCTATGCAGTGCAGTCATATCAATATGCACATTTTTATTCAGTACATATCAATTAGTAAAAGTGAAGAAATCACTTAAAAAACTGAACCAAACCTGTTATCTATTTATAGTGCGTTATACAGCCTACATATTCTGGCACAGATGACAGTAAAACTACATATTATAAATATGTAGTTTAAAAAGGAAAAAAATAAAGGCATACAAAAAAATTAGTTTAAGTCAAAAGTAAAGCATGGTGTTTGTTATATTAAAATGAAAAAAAATAACAGTCACAGACAGAAATAGTGGAATGCTAAGTCACCAAATGAAAAATTGAAAAAGGAACATAAGAAAAGTTTACAGAGATATTAATATTTAAGTTTGTCCATCCATCCATTTTCCAACCCGCTGAATCCAAACACAGGGTCATGGGGGTCTGCTGGAGCCAAACCCAGCCAACACAGGGCACAAGGCAGGAACCAATCCCGGGCAGGGTGCCAACCCACCACAGGACACACACAAACACCAAGGGCCAATTTAGAATCACCAATCCACCTAACCTGCATGTCTTTGGACTGTGGGAGGAAACCCATGCAGAAACGGGGAGAACATGCAAACTACACGCAGGGAGGACCTGGGAAGCGAACCCAGGTCCCCAGGTCTCCCAACTGCGAGGCAGCAGCGCTACCCGCTGCGCCACCGTGCCGCCCCTATTTAAGTTTGTACTCCTGTTAATGTATAAGGATAGCTTAATAAAAGTATTATAAGGTTTGGGTTTATTTACATTTATCATTTCATTCAGTCATTCTGTAGTTTGAACATGACAACTAACTTAGCTATTAAAATGTAGATTTTCCCCTATACAGGTAATGGCAGTTTGTTATGGTTATTATTTATAACTATTCAGTCGAGGCAACCACAAGGCCAGGAAGGGGGCTTGACCCCCCAAAACATGTTGGCTAATTAGTTACCTACATAATTGAACTTGTTGATGGGTTATTGGAACCCCTTTATGATGATGAAACTAACTAATTTCATTCAGTTTCTTCAATATATATTCTTATCTCTGTTGAATGTGCAAAAGTGGTCTGTATATTATATACAGTACATTGTAACAGCTAGCCCGGCCACAGACAGACACAACTCCAGATATTCAAACGGACACACGTTTATTCCACTATTTACAATAACTATTTACACATTTGCACTCAGTCCTTGTTCTTCCGAGCCACCTCCACTCCTGTCTCTCAAGCCCCGTTCTCTTCCACCCGACTCCGGCTCCCCGAATGGAGTGAGGCGGCCCCTTTTATAATGCCAGGATGTGCTCCAGGTGCCTGATGATGAAATACTGGCAGCACTCTCCAGTGTGGCGGAAGTGCTGCCCTTGCACCTGGAAGCACTCTGGGCGCACACCATCTCTGGTCTGTCAGCACTTCCTGGTGTCCCCCAGAGATCAAGGACCGTCCAGGTGCCCAGGGAAGAGAAGTGCCACTCTCCTGGTCCCTCCTTCCTCCAGGTGTCCCAGCGGGGCATGGTTCCTGGCCGTCTATCACAATATATATACCAGTGACGGCACACTGCATGATAACGTGCAGTGAATACACTAGACTTGAGCATCCATAGCTTTCATACTCTTTCTCTGTATGATTAGCATTTGTTTGCACAGAGGTTGATGTGCTTGCTGCTTCCTGAGCAGCTCTTCTTTTCTCCACCCTATCAGCCCACTTCTTCTCTTCTTTCGTCAGGATCTTTTCATGTTAAAACTGATTAAGTTAGTGTTTGTGTTTTAATTACTTAGTACATTTACCTTAATTTTTCACTTAAGCTGGCACTTAAGTCTTCAGTCTGCCTCAAGAATGATTTAACATATGAAGAGGTAGGGGAAGTGACAGCGAAGGTGGTAGGGAATGATAACGGCATCTGTACGCATGCGCTGCATGGCCGCCCTGCTGGCCACTGCCGAGAGTTGATTCTAAAATAAAATAAAAATAAAAAGGTGAATAACCTTGGAGGTCAATCATCACCCCGAAAGTGGATAGTAGACGTCACGTTGTATATGCGTACCAAATTTCAGGTCAATATTTCCAACGGTTTGTGAGCTACAGGTGATTTAAAATCTTGGACAGACAAATGGACAGCCACGGTAGCATATTATATAAGAAGATATGTTTTGTCCTTCCTTTTCACAGTCATAATGAAATATTCCTTATATATCTCTATTATAAAAAAAAATCCTGTACTGGAAAGCAAAAGCAAGGCTACGATACGTGATCTTCTCGGAAGACATTTAAAAGACCTGCGAGACCAAAGAGACTTGCCATGGTGCATCTCGCACGTAGAACATGAGATTCTTGCAAGACACGCCCTACTTACAATCTATCAAATAGGACAACGGGGCAGCAGAACATTCAGTCTTGTGAACAAAGTCATTAAACACATGTCTCACTGACCTCATTTAAAAGATTCAGCATATTTGGACTCAAAAGATTCCAAATATTGTTTTTACAGAAGTTCTGAAATAAAAGTGAAACTAATTAAATAGCAACAATTCAAAGAAAAAAAAATCTTAAAAGTGTGTCCGGAAAACCAAACATGGGAGTTGGCGAGCGAAGCGAGCAGGGGGTGAAGCTTCCTAGTAAGTATATATATATATATATATATATATATATATATATATATATATATATATATATATATATATATGTGTGTGTGTGTGTGTGCCAACTTTTTGTTTTTTATTTGTGTCATGTAACATTTTTTTGTTTTAGAAATATGGAATTCAACCCTCTCTCATTATGACAACCTTTATGTATATTTAGAAAATTAACTGGTCTCCTTTGGCACTTTCAAGTGAAAGTTAAGTGAGATGCTTGGATTTACAAAGTGAATCAAAAGCAAGGGTCCACCTGACCATTTTCACTATTTAGACAGGCCAGATCAACCCTAGTTAAGCCAAATGACAAATGGCCAAAGGAGTAAATTAACACAATCATTTTTTTTCTTCAAAGAAATCAAATACAAATATTCCTTTGTAAAGTGTTTAGGCAGTTAGGTGAACTATTAGACAAATGAGCTTAATCAGCTAACCAAGAGTACATATAAGGCATATGCATGTCAATATGACTTTGAAGGAAAACTAAAGTACCCACAAATTAACATACAAAACACAGAGAGAAAATGAAAATCCAATAAAGTAAATCACTAGAAAACTGAGCCAGATCTTTGAAGGGGAAGGATGAAGTGAGTTTGGGTGAGTTTCAGGTTGGTTATCATCTTGCTTCAATTTTTCTGAGATACTCTTTGTGACATTAAACTGAATAAAAAGGTTAGAAAATGAATGACTAAAGAGATATAATACAAATGGATAGACCACCTTAAAAAATAATCCTCAGTTACTCATTATCTGTGTAGTAGTTGAGGAAAGTCCACATAAGCTTCAAATTAAAGTGAACCATCTTACCTTCTATAATTATAAATAATATTATCACATACACAAATAGAAAAACCTTCACATATACTGGAAGTTACAAATTCAATATTATAAAAATAAGAATGGACACGATGTGTAATAACTAAGGTGTAATATATTTTCGTAGTGCCGCTTTTCATACAAAACCATATTGTAAAGCACAGCTGTGTTTAAAAGAAAACTTGACGATATTCATCACGCCAGATTTTATGTATTTAGCCAACAAATGTGGCAAATATGTTCAAAGAACAAACTGGAGGTGCAGAAAAGGAGCTATGGGTAACACAGCTGGCAGATGGCCAAAAAACAAATTTTTTTTAAGATGTCAAACCTTAAAAAAAGACTGTTTTTGGGGAGGCTCCATTTGTAACTTCAGTGGAAGTCTTGCCAGAGTCGAAATAATAAGGGCTGCATGTACATTCTTCCCTGTGGTTTGAACTGTCTTAATGGTAATTGTTTACTATTCACCATAATTCTGTGGCTTGTGTTTCTGCCATCTAGCAGCTTCAGAAGAAGACAAAAAGATGAGCCACACCGAAGTTCAAGACAGCAAAAAATCTATTTATCCCTGTTGTTAGGGATGTGTATATTCATATAACCCAATGCACAATAAGAGGAATACTTCAGCTAATAACTTCTTTCAGTCAAAGAGCATTTTATGCCTTTAGGAATAGTACTGCAAATCCATTGTATTGAAAATGCAGGCAAAGAAAAAAGGTAACTCTATGACAGATTTGTATTGCTACCAGTTAGTGTATGTGCTTTTACTTTTACTCATCATTAAGAAATTACAGTCATTGATTGATTTTGAATTTCATCTTGCTTTATAGTTTTATCTGAATCCTCTTCCTTCAAGATAATAACAAATCTCTAGAGCTCAACACTGTTGCTTCACCAATAAAAAACAAAACATGAAAGAAATTGGTTAAAAGAACACAAACAATAATCTGTTTTCCTTTTGTAAGCAAAGCACTGCAAGAAGTGGCCTGCCTATCAATAAAATGCTCATCATACAAGGCATCGCATTATGGAAGAAGTGAAAGCAGCATACTGAATAGCACTGCAGCCATTACAAAAGTATTTCTGAAAAGCAGAGACTAATCCAATGCAGAATGAGAAAACCAAACATCACAGTTCTAAAAAACTAAGCTAAAATATGAAACTGAAAATGAGATGGGTCAGCTCGAAGCTGAATGTTGAAATTAAAAGTGATTCTTGGATTGAAACCAAAAGAATGTGGGTTAGGATTAAATATACAAGTTAAAAATAGTGAGAAGGAATTCAACAGTATTTTCTTAATACAAGGTGAAAGGAACAAAAGAAGCACACCTGAGAAAATCTGGAAAGGACCGACAAGGACATGACAAGAGCATGATTTTCATTCTTTAGAAAGAAGGTCAATACATTGTTCTGTGTAGAGGATGATTTGAACAACAGAAGGTAATTTAATAAAGTGTTCCTGGTACTAATAATTAGACCCTTCTTTTATAGAACAGAGGAAGGACAAATCATTATTTAACCAATAAGCTTTGGAGATGGCTTGCATGGAAATGTCTGATACTCTTAAGTATGAAAAACATGAAATTCCATTGTTGTACGGAGAAAAATAATTGCAAAAATGTATAAAATAATGGGAAGTATGACAATTATTTATGGATAAGTAACATAAGTGGAATGGATACTATAGAAAAATCATCATACATTTGGACATCGTGTAATATTAAATATTAACAGTACTATTTTAATTGTATTTATTAATATACAGTTCAGTGAAATGTTGTTTGCCCACTTATTTTTTTCCTCTATTATTGTAAATGTTTCATGCTGAATATATTCAGGCCTTCAAATCAAAAACTAATATTAGATAATGACAGCCCCGGTGAACAAATAACACTTTTTAATACTTATGTCATTTTTTGAATAAACAAAATTATCCTATAGCATATGAGCACTGTATGAAAAAGTAATTACCCTCTTCCAATTAAGAACTGGATCTATCTTTTACATTGTTATGGGGAACTTTTAGCCAACTCTTCCTTGTAGAACTACTTTAATTCCGGGACACTAGTAGTTTTTTGTTTCAGGAAGTGATACACATCTCTACTGGGTTAGGCCTAGACTTTGACTACGCCTGTTCAAAACTTCAGTTTTGCTTCTTTTCACATTCTGACCCACAGATGATTTTGTGTTTTGTACTAGTATTTTTGTCATATTGAGTGATATGTTTCTGCTTCAGTGAAGGAGTTAATATTTTTTAATGGCTACATAGCTATGTAAATAGATAGATAGATAGATAGATAGATAGATAGATAGATAGATAGATAGATAGATAGATAGATACTGAATAAAAGCATAATAATAATAAGAGTAATATTTTATATTTAATTTTTATTTTGTAATATAAGGAACTCAAGACAAAACTCCCTGCATTAGTAAAACCTCAGCCATCCTTGTCTCACATCTTCTTTCTAGCAAATGGTACAAGGCACTTTGACACTCACACCAGCGTATTCAGGGACAGTTTCTATCCATATCGCCTAAGGTTACTTAACAGGCAATCAAAACAACAGATACTGTAACATTAAAAGCACTGAGTATAAACAAATCGTAGCAAATATATATGGTATAAAATTGTTGCATGCTTTGCATTACTTTTTGTGTATGTCTTTGATGGTATTGCATTTCAGTGTATTGTTGTTCACTGAAGAACTTGAACTAATTTCACCAAGTTTTTGAATACATTTTTACTTCATGTTTTATTTGCTCTCATATATAATAAGTGCTCTTTAAGTATAAGAAATATAAACCTAATCAACTGTATCTGCACCAGACTGTGGTGGTCATATTTTGTCATTCATCATTCATCTTTTGTCATTGCATTATGCAGCAGTGCTTTTTCATCCTGAACTATGACTGCTCATTATCCTTGTTGAGGTTGGTTTTTCCATCCTAATCAGGCCTGTCAGGCTGTTTCCACTTCCAACCTAGCAGACCATTACATTTTCTTAAGCTGTGATTGCTAGGTTGCCACACGCTCATATCATATCTCAGCAAGTCTCTGTCTGTCTTTAGGGACAGAGAGCAAACTTTCTCAAAAGAATGTTCATTCTATAAAAAAAAATACACATTAAACTGTAAACTGTAAACTTTTTGTTTCCTTTCAGTGTGATATACAAAGCATTATACTTGGACAATGGTGCTACTTTAATAAAAAAGGAGGTTTTCAAATGTTAGGTTTTCTGATAGCTTATTAGATGTTATTTTAAGGCATGTGCCACTAATGAAGAGTCATGTTTACATCCACATGCTACTTCATTTAAACACCATTATAATTCACCCACCAAATGTCTTATCTATTTTTGGAAGTCACTTTGTTTCCATTAAAACACCATTTTTGTAGGAAACTCCCCATCATTTACTTTAATCTTACAACTCACTTTGTTAGCACAAATCATACTTCAAATGAAATCATCACTTCTGAATTATTGATACTGCATCAGTCTACTGTCAGGGACTATCATACTCTATTCTGTTCAGTTCTATGCATTAGAAAGACCACCAAAACTCTTCAGAACTCCTCCATGATAGCCTTCTCATTTTATCTTGCTTACTGTCAGTTCAACTGTCTTGTCATCATTTCATTAAGACATGCATTATTATCTTGTAAAAAGACTTGTACTAAACAAGACAGTATTGACTTAAAATGCTTTATGATGGAGAGTACGTCATACAGGAACTTGGGACTATGGGACCACAGTATAAAAGACAGCTTTTATGTCTTTTTTCTTTCAAAACACTTCCATTTCGTTCTGAAGAATGAATGACTTCATACTTAAAAAAAAAAAAAAAGAACTGAATCATAAGAGATGCTGCACTGGGTTTAGGGAAATGTATCTTATTGGTTTAGGATGTACGGTAAGGGAAAATACCAAGTTCAGAAAGCTTTCCAGTTTTTATGGTCCATCCATCCATCCATTATCCAACCTGCTATATCCTAACTACAGGGTCACGGGGGTCTGCTGGAGCCATTTTTATTTATAATATTTAATTTCTATTTTTACTTTATGTGTATTTTTATTTTTATCTGTTTTAGTATTTTAAACATATAGCTGCTGTTGTCCTTTTAAATTTTACTTTGTAAGGTATGCTGCAGTGCAATAGTGACAAGTGAGATGAATGATGGTTTCATATAGTCATGAAATATATTTACACTGTACTTACACACTTTTTGCATGTGGGTGTGTATATAATATAATATATATATATATATATATATATATATATATATATATATATATATATATATATCTTTTTATATAATACGCTATCGTGGCTGTCCGTTTGTCTGTCCAGGATTTTAAATCACCTGTAGCTCACAAACCATGTGACCTATTGACCTGAAATTTGGTACACATATACTACGTGATGTCTACTATCCGCTTCCAGGGTGATAATTGACCTCCAAGGTTATTCCCCTTTATATTTTTATTTTATTTTATTGTAAAATCAACTCTCTGCAGCAGCCAGCAGGGCGGCCGTGCGGCACCTGCATACAGTCACCGTTCTCATTCCCTAAAACCTTCGCTGTCACTTCCCCTACCACTTCATATATTAAATCATTTTTGAGGCAGATTGAAGACTTAAGTGCCAGCTTAAGTGAAAAATTAAAGAAAACGTACTAAGTAATTGTAATACAAACACTGACTTAATCAGTTTTAACGCGAAAAGATGCCGACGAAAGAAGTGAAGAAACGGGCCGCTAGGGTGGAGAAAAGAAGAGCTGCTCAGGAAGCAGCAAGCGAATCAACCTCTGAGCAAACGAATGCTAAACGTACAGAGAAAGAGTATGAAAACTATGAATGCTCAAGTCAAGTGTAGTCACTGAACGTTATCGTGGAGTGTACTGTTACTGGTATATATATATATATATATATATATATATATATATATATATATATATATATATATATATATATATATATATATATATATATATATATATATATATACAGATTTTACTTGGATGATTGTTTCATATAATTCAGTTGGATATTCATGCTGCATAAATAGCATAGGTTAGAAATTTAAGTTAGCTCATAAGTCTTACTAGAAAATTGAAATAAATAATCTAATTAGGTAGTGTCAGACCTATTTAGTCTAATTCAGGCTCACAAGGGAGTTGGAGAATATTCCTGCAGCACCTAGGCCAAGACAGAACTCAGCTCTGGACAGGATGCCAGTTTATCATATATACTCTGCAAATCAAGCAACAGTTTCATTAAGCAATTAAAATCTTTGAAATTCAAGTAATGTTTTTATACAGGAAATGCATCCAGTAATACTGGACAAGAAAAAATAAGTAAGTTTACTTTACCTAGAAAAATAAGACAATGACAATTTCACCAGTGCCTTTGCCATAATACCTGGCTGCCAACTCTTTGTAAAATATGTGTCAAAATGTTATTCATGAAAACTAAATATTTTTTGCCCCTACTGATCACACAATACTCATTGTTTTTAACAGTATATTAATTCAGCTTTTCCCACATAGGCTAAAATTAAGGGTTTACAGGAGAGGGTTCCAGGAGAAACAAGGAGAGTCACATATATATTTACTCCACACTTTTCTAGTCACTAATCCAAAAAGATCACTAATTCCAGTCTGTCACCATCTAACTCCCTAGCCTCATCCACACCCACAGGAACTCCTAATAATTGGACTATAAACACACCATTGCCGTGTCCAACACAATTTGGAAGTTTTATAATAATTGACAGTGGTATCCTATTGCACCCACCAATATCTATATCTTTAAACTCTGTAAATGGGGTGTTCTTCTTGGCAATCATTAAAATTATCTCCCTGGGTTAGTCTATTCCACAAAAGATAGTTTGGTGGCACTCCTTCTTCCACAGGTTCAGGGAATTTAATGTGACTGCAGCATCGGCCACTGCTTGACTATGCACTATGTCTGTGATTATGTGTGTTTTCTCTGGGTACTCTGAATTCTTTTCATATCATAAAGACTTGCATTTCAAAACTAAGTGATTTCTCTAAATTGACTCAATATTGGGTGTTCTTCCTGCTATGGATTTCTAATTGCTAAAAGATGAATATCACAGGTCACAATCATAACCATATCCATGTGTGGTGAATCTTAGTGATACTTGGACTATCGGACTGAAGTCCTTACAACAAAACACAATTATTCAAAATGCAGGTCACCAGTCCATCACAGAGCACACTCAACACATGCCCATAATGGAACTGCTTTGCAGTCTCCACTTATTCATTTAATTAAGTGATATTTTTATTGTTATTAGTGACTGTGTAACAATAAGTAAATTACAATCATTGAGATATACTTCAAAACAGATCTAATGCTTTGTCCTCTATTTGTCCTGAGAGCAGAGAATGAGGAAACATATTATGAAGTTGTGACTCAGAGAATGATTCAACATTCTCAATTAATTAAGGATAATATTAATCAATGTCTACCAGATTCTATAGAGCATTCAAAGTGATCATTGCACAATAAACATTTTTTAAACTTCTAAATTAAATAGGACTTTATCCAATATGGCAGGTGGTTAGGATTCTTCAAAGTAAGCAAAACAACAAGACATGCTTAGCATACTACAAGTATAACCAAAGAACGCAGGTACCTCCTGACTCATAATTAGAATTATTTCAATTTTTTTTGTTTTTTTAACAAAACAAAGTCCCTAACTTGATGTAGTAAACATTTTGATGATAGCTTACATTTGAGGCCAAGTTATTGAAAGGATGCAATCATACAGTGCATTTCATATGTAAATGTTACACACTTTAGGGGATGGTGAAAATGTATGGTTGTCTTACAGGAGTGCCAACAAAAGAAACGTCTCAGCTTAATTAACATATCCTCATGTCTTTTAGATGTGGGAGGAAAATTACAGCACTTGAGAAAATCGTGAAAGTGTGTTGTCTGTTCATACACAAGGAGAACATGGAAAAACCACACGTGGTGAGTAATCTGGCATCTGAATCTGGTCTTCTTAAAGTGTGAGCAGTACTAATTACTGTACCAATATGCCCTATACAGACAGTGTAACATAAAATCATACTGTCTTAATGTAATTCTGGGTAACAGGAGGCTGGAGTCTATCCTGGAAGCATCAAGTACAAGGTGTGAATTCACCCTGGATGGGGTAAAAGTCCATCACAGAGCCCATTCACACACACAGGGCCTATTGAGAATTTTCAATCTACCAGATACATACCTGGTAAAAAATTAAATGTAGACACAAGAAAAAAAGCGTGTAAACTCCATACTGACCAGCAGTGCATACTTGAAACTCGGAATGGTGGATACGTGAGAACACAATAGTAACAACTCTACCTCCCCAGAATATGTAGTTTGATTATATACATTGTATTCATTCATTCTATGTGTGCTTAGATATTCCACTGGTTTACTATTATTTCATTTCTTTCTGCACTGTTGGTAAAACCCCCTTTTCTCTAGAGAATTTGTTGTCTTTATTATATTTTACATTTGCAAGGCAACATTCCGAGTCTACTATTTTAAATGTCTTGAATATGGAGTTTATTGTTTTTCTTGTTTTTCTAATTTAGTTCATTTGCTAATCACTGTTTTTTAAACATTTCACAACTGTTTTGAGACCTAATTGAGTTTCTTTTTTCATTTTAATTCTTTTCCATTTCATATAGAGTAATTGCGGACATTGCAATGTGTTCTATGCACAGACATAACTAAGCACATAATATATGTTGATGACACTCATTTCACTTTGAATTGAGCAGTTATTTAAAAACAAATCTCCATAAAGGAGGTGCCAATTTTTAACGACTGAAAAACTAGTCATCTGTGACTTGGTCAGGTGAACTACATGGAGGGGAGTGCTATGCAAGACCGAGTCACAGAGTCCGAAGGAACAAAATGAAATCAGCACACTCAGCAATGTGGCATACATTGCCAATTCTGAAAAAGGGACACAAGCAAAGGGCAGCATGGCTTACAGTAATTCTAGAAAGAGTGATCTGGAGATAATCATTCTGTAAGCCCAGAAATAAAAGATACGCAGGGGAAGGCAGAAAATAGATTGACGAAAGAAAACCAGGTCAATAGGTGGTGGCAACAACCTTGTCCAATGGAGTATAGAATATACTACATATTATGGAGTTCTAACAGAAACATGTCTCCCCACCCAAAATACAAATACAGTTTTGTACTTAAGGTTATAAGCCCAGAAAATTGGTGTAAACTCTTTATTCAACTCTTTATCATGATACTGTACATTAGACAAGTTATTCAAGCTGAAATGGAATGATAACATACTATCGTCAAATGAGAGTTTTATGGGGGAATAGCAGCATTAGATAACTTATTACATTCTTGTATAATTGTTAAAAGATACTACACATTACAAAATATTAATAGGAGTGTGTAAAAATAAAATCAGATTTCAACTAACAGCGAACCTATACATTTTATTTGCATGTATTACATAAGATAACTAGAGAAAAGTGGTAAAAGGAATAAGAAAGCTCAGAGATTTAGCAGCCACCCATTCACAGGAGTCATATGATTGTTTTTTTTTTTTAATTTTCTATATTTTCTCTTAAATCTATTTAGTTCCTTCAGCAGTCCTTTCTCCTGAGTCAGGGATTTAAGTTACCGATACAAAAATATATGTATTTTTATAATTAATTAGTTTAACCAATCTTTCAGTTTTTATGTTTTAAAAAATAAAAGAAAAAATCAAATCAAATAATTTAACTGCTTTTCATGAAGCATTAATGACACTTTATTTTAAACAATTGCTAATATACTTGTATATTGCAAAGACCTTTGCATAGCCAATATTGCTTAAAAATAAAACTGATGTATCATTGGCACACAGATATCATACAGTCATACAGTATGTGTTTATTTATTTAACTCCCTATTTCTATTTTTTTCTGCCACAGTCTTTGAGCCTGAATAAGGGTGAACAGTCTCTCCATGTTAGCATGGAATATCTGAAAGCTCTGACTTTGTCCCTTAATTCAAAGGCATGCTGCTTGGTCATCTAAAAATATCTTCTGTGCCTGGTGCTTGTGCCTGAAGCTGACTCTTTTACACTAAGAAAGGTTGCATAATTATAATAACTGACAGAATCTAAGCAAACAAAAACCACTTTAAATGTTATAAAGAGAAGAATAAATAATAATTGCATTTATAGAGGATACATTTATTTTATGCAGGACATAGCAGAACACCCGAGAGCACAGAGTTCAAGATGACAATTCTATACAGACTGTATAATAAAAAGGACAAATGACAGAAAAAGAAAATAGGTTCAGAAACACTCATCATCAAAGTAATAATTAGAATATGAGGCCCACAGATGAAAAGAATAATTTAAAAAACCTCAAGCTTAAACTCTCTTCACCTGATCCACAAAATGAGTAATGTTTCATCAAAATGCATTAGAAAAAGAATTATACTGGATATTGAGGTCACTGGAATGGTCTAGTGAAGAAATATTTAAAGACTGAGAGATGATACTTGATCTCTGGCTTAACTCTGACATGCAAATTTTTTCTGTTGCATTACGATCTCCTTCATTTGACTCAGTTTTAATGCAGCATCCTTTCATTTTAACTCACCCACACACCTCTAACACTTTAGTGTACTTACGGTACACTATGACATGGAATGCATCAATAGAAAGCTCTTTCATCATCATATAATTCAATCTCTATGCTGTGCATTTGCATGCAATTCTGAAATATTGCTTCCCATGTAGTTCTTTGAAAACAAATGTGCAGGCACTGAAAGCTGTAACTTAACAGAAGAGTGCACCCTGAATAATAAAATCGCTGTACCATGCAAGACCACATTTTAACATCGAACTAAATTCTTTATCTGATGTACACTTGACTCACAAGAAATTCACTGCAGCTTTTTACTGTGTTCTTTGAAAAGTACACCTTCCTAAGAAAGAAGTCTTAGCAAAATTTATTAGTCTTTTCTTGTGACTGCATAAAAGTATCGCCAAGGGGATCGCTTGCTGCCTTTTAATATGGCATATTATTCAGAGGCATGAAAAGCTTTTAGTAAAAGATTTCAAAATTGGCTCTTTTTAATACATCAAAAGATGAGCCTTATTTCATTTTTTGATGAACTGTAACAGGAATGTTGATCACATCTTTGCAATCAGATACCAATTAACCAAAACGTATTGTAAAAAAAAAAAAATCAGCAACTCTGTAGTTTAAGAATTGAGCATCAACATATGCTACATTAAAATCAAATTATTTTACTAAACTGGTGTGGTATTATTTATCATAGAAGTAGTTATATAAAAACTTAGTAAGCAGAAAATGAGTTAAACCTTAGAAAATGACAATTAACTCTAGCGATGAATTTTGAACTAAGAAGATCTTTTTTTTAGCGCACCCTGGTAAAAATAAAGGTTACAAATCACCCACTTGATCATTTCTGTATGCTCTCTTTTGAATTATATTGAAATAAGCATTGTGTTTACATATTCTCTGCATATCCTCAGAAAACTCACATATTCAGAAGTTTTATTCTTTTCAATCTACCTGTGTGATATTTTAATGCAATCATTGTTGTTCATCTGCAGAGTGCCTGTTTTGTCACATTGCAATTTGGAATTAAAATTGATTTTCATTTAGATTTTATGTAATAGACTTAACAATGTAGCTTAAATTGTTGAAGTGGAATGAAAATAACATATCTTGAATATATATACTATATATATATATATATATATATATATATATATATGTATATATATATATATATATATATATATATATATATATATATATATATATATGTAATATATATATATATATGTATATATATATATATATATATATATATATATATATATATATATATGGGAGGCAGCTAAAGGACTCAAAAGAAGGTAATTCCATGCCAGGCCAGTGGGTGGCAAAGTGCAATAATCCTTTCTCTTTTATCCCTGCAGACCAAACACGGGAAATTCTGCCTGGACCCGATGATGCCATTTTTGATTCCAGAGCCGATGACACCACTTCTGTTGACCAACCTTAAAAACCCGCCATCTTTCTTTTTTTAGTTAGTTCTGTTTTGGAGTCAAATCTGTAAACAACCTTGCATCTAATTACCTATATTTGTAGCCATATTTCAAGTATACGGGTGGCTGCCCCAAACCTTTTTCTTGCGTTAAGGCATATTCTTCCACTATATACTATATATATTATCTCTATATATATAATCTTCATTTAGATCTTGATCTTTGTTTGTCCGCGAATGAATTAGAAGAAGAAGCACTAGATGGCAGTAGAGAGACAGCTAAAACATAGGCATTGCATTAAGAATCTCCTCCAGGCTTATACTACTGAAGACTGTAGTACTCCAGTCACACCTCAAAACACAGACATTCAAACTAAACAAATTGTTGTGCTTTAAATTAACTAATCTTTATATATAATCTTCATTTGGATCCTGATCTTTGTTTGTCCGCGAATTCCACGCATGCGTAGACCACCTTCCAGTTTAGTACGTTGTTGTTACTCACAGATGTCAACAATGTGCCGGAATAACGAAAGGGGTGGTGGACAGTGTTACGCTGGTTAGCTCCTGAGGCCTGGTTAGAGAATGAGATTGCCGAAGATAAAAGGTACGTGCCTACGTAACATATGAATGTTTGAAAGACAGTGGGTAAAATGAATGACAACGTAATAGCACGTTCTGGAAATTATTATTGTTACGTTGTAGCCGGCGAGTGCTGCGCGTCTCACAATTGTACCGTGGCTTGCTCACATGTCAGTGAAGTGATCCCTATTTATGCTTTAAAGAGCCTGGATACCTATGTGTCCCCCTTTTATAACCACTGCTCCGTGTATATTGCCTTACTCTTTGGATTGCCACAAAGCAACCTGCCAGATTGGAGAAAGGTTGAGAAGAAATCGTGAGAGGAAACGACAGCGTCGTGAAAACGAGACAGACTGTGAACGGAGAGAAGCAGAAATGCTCCTACACCACCACATAATTACTATTCGGACAGTGATTCCGAGTAGGCCGTTCCTATCGAATCAATGTCCAAGGGTTTTCTTTTGTAATTTTGTTTCCCTTATAAAAAATCATAATGCTGTGCGACGAACAGCCCAGTTCACGACTGGCAGCCGCGTTTAAACAGGGAGCCCTTCACAGACAACTTTAACACGCGCAACGTAGTTGGGCGCACATGGCTAGTTGTTATATAAATAAGCAAGCAACAGGAAGACCTATGAGCACAACAAACAGGTCAAAGACAAAGTTGTGGACAAGAATAGATCAGGTTTGGGTTATAAAAAAATATCCCACCTGAACTTTGAACATCTTACTTCTTACGAAGCACCATTAAATCTGTTAAAACAAAATGGAAAGAATGTGGTACCACTACAAATTTGACAAGAGATGGTAGCTCACCAAAACTCACAGACTGGGCCAGGGGGGCATTATTTAGAGATGCAACAAAGACACCAAGGGTAACACGTAAAGAGCTGTAAAGATCCACAACGGAGATGACAGCATCTGTCCAGAGGACCACTTTAAGCCGTACACTCCTCAGAGTGGGGCATTGCTTAATGAAAAAAAGAACAAAATGCATTTGGAGTTTGACCAACACCATGTTGCAGACTCCCCAGATACACAGAAGAAGGTTCTCTAGTTAGATGCAACTAAAACTAAACTTTTTGGCCATCTTGGGACACATTATGTATGGTGTAAACCCAACACTTAATAATAATAATAATACATTTTATTTATATAGCGCCTTTCCCATGCTCAAGGCACTTACAGAATATAATAAAGAACGGCAGAATATACAGTATATAGCATTGTACAAACCAGATAAATAAGTAAAGAAGATTAAGACAGTAAATTCTGAAAAAAAACAGACAACATAATTGATGGTCTAGCACACACATACAGGTTACATTGGCATCTTGACAGAGATGTAAACTGAGAGAAAGGTAATAAAGTCAAATAGAGCTAAAAGCCTTCCTGAACAGATGAGTTTTGAGTTGTTTTTTAAAGGAATTCATGGAGTCAGCTGACCTGATTAATTTTGGTAGGTCATTCCAGAGTCTGGGCGCTATACAGCTGAAGGCCCTGTCACCCATGCAGTGTAGATTAGTGAGGGGCACAACAAGATTACCAGAATCAGAGGACCTTAGTGGGCGGGCAGGCACATAGTGATGGAGAAAGTCACTGATGTAGTTTGGCGCGAGGTTATTTAAAGCTTTGTAGGTTATTAGTAGGATTTTATATTCGATTCTGTAGGACACAGGGAGCCAGTGAAGACGGAGCAGGATGGGTGTGATGTGCTCGCTGCTGCTGGTTCGAGTAAGGACTCTTGCAGCTGAGTTTTGAATAAGCTGGAGCTGTGATATAAGATTAGAAGGGGCACCTGCCAGTAGGGAATTACAATAATCGATGCGGGATGTGATAAAAGCATGGACAAGTTTCTCAGCATTAGAGAAGGAGAGGAAGGAGCGAACACGGGATATGTTACGGAGGTGAAAGTAAGAAAGTTTCTTAATGTGATTTATGTGGGTGGAATAAGTGAGGGAGGAATCAAAAATGACACCAAGATTTTTTACAGTAGAGGTAGGTCTGATGAGATCACTGCCAAGATGGACTGGGAAGGAGCTCATTTTATTAAGTTGCATTTTAGTCCCAATTTGCAGGAGTTCAGTTTTATTGCAATTTAATTTTAAAGAGTTCTGCTCCATCCAGGTTTTAATTTCACTAAGGCAGGCTGTGAGCTGAGAAAGCTCTGATGAAGTTCCACTTTTAACATTGAAGTAGAGCTGGGTATCATCTGCATAAAAATGATAACCCAATCCATAACTACGGATAATATGGCCAAGGGGAAGCATATAAATACAGAAAAGCAGAGGACCAAGGACAGAGCCCTGAGGGACTCCTTGTGTGACTGGCACGGAGTTGGATCTGCTGTTGCCAAGACTAACAAACTCTTGCCTATCACTCAGATAGGACTTGAACCACTGGAGGGCAGTGCCAGAGATACCCAGCATGTTCTCCATTCTGGACAGTAGGATGTCATGTCTAACAGTGTCAAATGCTGCACTGAGGTCTAACAGAATTAATATGCTAGTTTGTCCAGAGTCTGCTGCCATAAGCAAATCATTGGTTACCCGTAGCAGAGCAGTTTCACAGCTGTGCCGCGCCCTGAATCTAGACTGAAAGGGTTCCATCAAATTATTAGAGGTTAGGTAATTGGTGAGTTGGGAAGCTACAACACGCTCAAGAACTTTTGACAGGAAAGGTAAGTGGGAAATAGGCCGGAAATTGTTAAGATTGTCAGCATCAAGGCCAGACTTTTTTAACATTGGGGTTACAGAAGCAATTTTAAAAGTGAGTGGCACGGAGCCAGTGTCAAGGGATGAGTTTATTATTGTTGTAACAGTCGGGATTATGGCACGAAGGCAGGATTTAAGTAGTGTGGTGGGGATGGGGTCCAGTACACAAGTAGTCGGCCTCATCTTACAAAGCAGGTTATTAACAAACGCAGAGGTGACTGGTGAGAACTTAGAGAAGGAGCTGGATGGAGTGGGAAAACAGGGAGAGATATAAACAGATGATATATTTATGTTAGTTGAATTATTTAGATCTTTAATTTTGTTACGGAAAAAGTGGAGGAATTCCTCACAGACTTCAGTAGAAGAGGTAGTTGGACCAGATGCGGGTTCGAGTAGTTTATTAACTACAGAGAACAAAACCCTTGGGTTATCATGGCCACTTTCTATTATTCTGCCATAATGGGTGTTCTTGGCAGAAGTTAGTGCTTCTCTGTAAGCTCTTTGGTGGTCAGAGAAAGCCTGGATGTGCACGGTGAGGCCAGTCTTACATGACATTCTCTCAAGGCGTCGGCCAGCTGCTTTCATAGATCGCAATTCTGAGTTATACCAAGGAGCTGAGCGCTTAAAGGAAACCTCCTTATGTTTTAAAGGAGCTGTTTTATCTAATGCTGAGTGAAGGGCTGAGTTATAGTGGTCAACAAAACTATCTAGTGTTGGTGGAATAGGTGCAGACAGTAAAAGATCAGAAATGGATCCAGAAAGGATAGAGGGACAGATATTTTTAAGGTTTCTGTAAGAAATTTGTCGTTTACAGGTAAGAGGTGGGATAGGTAATGAGACAGTGAAAAATACTGCTTTATGGTCAGAGAGTCCCAAATCAGTGCTGTAAATGTTGGCAACAGATAGTCCAGAAGTGCAGATCAGGTCCAATATATGACCGCCAGAATGGGTTGGAAAATCAACATGTTGTGTCAAGTCAAAACAGTCCAGTAAGGACAGGAATTCATTTCTCAGTTTAGATGTAGTAATGTCAATATGGATGTTGAAATCACCAAGAAGCATAATTCTCTGAGAGTAAGAGCTTAGGTGGGTCAAAAGTTCAATCAGATCGGATAAGAAGGATGCATTGTATTTTGGGGGACGATAGAGAACAATGAGTGAGACAGGACCTGATTCCGTTATTAGTTTAAGAGCCAGGCACTCAAAAGACAATGGGCAGTCAATTGGGATTCTTTTAATGTTTAAGTCTTCTCTGATAATTACTGCCAGCCCGCCTCCTTGTCTTGAGCTGCGAGGCTCTGAGTGGAAAGTGAAACCAATTGGAGTCGCCTCTGTGAGAGACGCAAATTCATTCGGTTTTTGCCAAGTCTCCGTTAAACACAGAATATCAAGTTTGGTGTCAGTGATGAGTTCTGACAGCACCAATGCTTTGCCATTAAGAGACCTCGAGTTAAACAGTGCAACATTACATAATGAGGCTTCTTTCTGCACAGAGCCGCAATCAGGGTTTATTTCCACATAATGCAAATTTGGCACACCGACAATTCTATTTCCAGGGTAATGAGAAGGACGGCGTATTCCTGAGCAAATGCTGCCGGTGGTCTTTTCATTCGCAGCCCGGCGGTGGCGGCGACCTGACCCGCGATGTATATATTTCGGGCGCTGCAAAATACCGGCGTCCTTTAGGATGTTGCAGTCAGACCATTTGCTCTGGACAAACTGTTTAATAAGAAGGAGTTTGTCATGAGAGTATTTTAGCATGATACTGGGCAATACTTATCTGAATAGCAGTGGAGAAGCAGCACAGCACAGCGGAACCGGTAGGACAGGCGGGTGTGGTAGAGTAGGTGAGCGGCGATAGTAAAGCTGCAGAAAGCATAGCATGAGGAGGTAGCAGGAGTTGGAGGTTCCAATACACAGCCACAAACTGTAACGCTTGGTAATTTCAGGCGTGATCGCCCCGGAGCCAAAAGCCAGATTAGTATGAATATCAGATCAGTTCCCAGTCGTAGAGTATTGTAGGATGAAACGGGAGCAGATCAGCAAAGCGAATTTAATATAATCACAGAGACAGATCATCCCAAGGTCCTAGATTGCCAGGCACAAAGAAATGCTTGTAGGTTCTCGTCCCGTGATCCACAGACTCAGCTGTTCCCAGTCAAAGTAAAGTCCATAAAATCTGTAAATATAAGCCAAATCCATACTATTCGAGTCAGCTGTATCCACGAACTATACGTACAATAAAAGAAATAAAACAAACGTAAGAAAGTGTAGAATTAGGCGAATTTTGCGAAAAGTGTTGTTTACAGGGAGGAGCGGCAACAACATGCGTGCGCCAGCGTCCCCTCACCCTGACTGCACCATTCCCACAATGAAACATAGTGGTGGCAGCATCATGCTTTGGGGACATTTTCATCAGCAGGGACAGGGAAAATGGTCAGGATTGAAGGAAAGATGGACAGCAATAAATACAATGCAATCTTCAGGAAAAAACTTTTTTTGTACGCCAGAGATTTGAGACTGAGACAAAGGTTCACCTTCCAGAAGACAACGACCCTAAATATACAGTACTTTCTAAAGCGACACTGGTGGGGTTTAAAGGGTAACATTAAATGTCTTGGAATAGCCTAGTTGAAACACAGACCCCAATCCAATTGAGAATCTGTGGCATGACCTGAAGATTGCTGTACACCAATGCAACCCATCTATCCTGAAGGAGGTGAAGCAGTTTTGTCTTGAACAGGGGGGCGAAAATTCCAGTGGCTTGATGTGCTAAGCTAATAGAGACATTCCCCAAGAGACTTGCAGCTGAAATTACAGCAAAAGGAGGCTCTACAAAGTATTGGTTTAGGGAGTGAATACCTAAGCACACTCATGATTTTTGTTTTTTTTTTAGCCTTAATTATTGTTTGTGTCACAATAAAAATATTTTCCACCTCTAAAGTGGTACAGATGTGGTATAAATCAAATGGTGCTACCCTCCCCAAAAATCCACTTTAATTTCAGGTTATGACGTGACAAACAGGGTCAAGTGACCAATTCAGATCAAAAACATTTGAATTCTAGGGCTCAAAATCTTTGATGCTTCAAGAAACATGTTTCCATTTATATTTTGGTTGCAGGTAATTTTGTGTTTAACATTTACTGTATTACATTTATAATAGCGAACAGACATTCCCACTAATTGTTATAAGTGTGCTTTTAAACAGAACTGAACAATTTTACAGGTCAAAATATTACTACCCTGTGTTACTGAGTATTATTTACTTAAACCAAAATAAAGTATTCTGTACATTCTGGTTGACAACAAGCAGGCAAAGTTATTGGCAGTAGGGTATCAAGCACAAGGTTTAGTTGTATTTTGTGTCCAACTCAATGTACTTTTGTTTTTTTTTCCTGTAGCATATTTTAGTGATATTTTATTATACTGTATATACCACTACATACTGCATATTTAGTGTTGTGTTAGGAACCTAGTTCATGACATGAAAGCAGAGCTCAGTTAGTTGAGCTGAGTGAAAATAATAAAAAAGCATATGATGATTCTTTAAAATTTTCATTGTACTGTGAAATGTGTATAGAATGCAATATATAAAGAGACTGTTGGTGGTATCCTGTTATCTCAGAGTGACAGGACTAAATGGCACACCCTATTTCTTCCTTCAGTGCTAACAGCTATGATTTTTGAGAGATATCTTAACATCATTATTCAGGAGTGAAATTGGTCTGTATGATACACATTGTAATAAGTCCTTATTTTGTTTAGGAAAGACAGTGATTAATGCTTGGCGAAAAGTTTGAGGTAGAATTTGATTGTCTCTAGCTTCTGTAAATGTTGTTAATAGGAGGGGAGCTAGCTGAGGGGAGAATTTCTTATAAAATTCTGCAGGGTAGCCATCAGGGCCTGCTGCTTTCCTGCCTTGAAGTGACTTTATAGCATCTAGTAATTCTGATAGCGCCAGAGCTTTATCCAGTTCCTCCACACTAAAAGTATCTATTTGTGGTAACTGTAATGTATCCAGAAATGCATTAGATTGTGTGTTGTCTTCTTTAAACTCAGTAGAATATAAGGATTTATAGCAGTCTCTAAATGTGTGCATTATACTTTTATGGTCAATGATTTTGTCTCCGTTCGTGTTGGTAATTACTGGGATTGCATTGCGAACTTCTTGCTTGTGGATTTGTTGAGCTAAAAGCTTATTAGCTTTCTCTCCGTGTTCATAGTAATGATAAATGCATTTATATATTAGTTCTTCAGTTTCTTTAGTTGTCAAGAGGTTGAGTTCTGAATGCAGAACCTGCATTTTCCAGAGTAAAGCCTCGCTTGGTTGCCTGGCATGTTCTTCATCTATTCTAGTAATTTCGCTTTTTAGTTCTGATACTTTCTTGGTTTCTAATTTATTCCTGTGGGAAAGATATGAAATAATCTGTCCTCTTAAGAAGGCCTTTAGAGTTTCCCCGAGTATTCCTGCAGAAACCTCTGAGGATGTATTTGTCTCTAGGAAGGAACTGATTTGTTTGGATATAAATTCTGTACAGTTCTGGTCTGCTAATAGAAGTGGGTTAAGACACCATCTACAAGGTGAGTGTGTGGGGCATAGTGACTTTAGCTCCAAGATCAGAGGTGCATGGTTGGAAATAACAATAGCATCGTACTTGCAAGATTTAATCATAGGCAAGAAACTATTATCTATAAAGAAATAATCTATTCTTGAGTAGCAATGATGTACTGGTGAGTAGAAAGAATATGTTCTTGAGTTTTGGTTTAGAAACCTCCAGGGGTCTGATAAGTTGTGGTCAGTTACAAACTGTGTAATTATCTTTGCAGTGTTAGGACTGCTCTCACAGGGGGGATGACATCTATCTAAGACTGGATTTAAAACACAATTAAAGTCCCCAGCCATTATAATTTTATGAGTGTTCACATTGGGGATGGATGCAAATACTTTTTGTATGAATTCCTTATCATCGACATTAGGTGCATAAACATTTATCAAAATCATTTTACAGTTAAATAAGTTGCCCATGACCATCACATATCTCCCTTCTGGATCAGATACTACATCTGATGCTACAAATGACACTGTTCTATGTATGAGAATTCCCACACCTCTAGTTTTCCTTGTAAAGCTAGAATGGAACATTTGGCCAGTCCAGTCCTTTTGCAGACACAACTGATCCTTGCTTATTAAGTGGGTCTCCTGTAAAAATACTATTTTAGCATTTAAACCTGTTAGGTGAGAGAGTGCTTTCTATCTCTTTAATTCGTGATTCAGGCCTTTAACATTCCAGCTCACAAAGTTAACTGTCCTAATGGAGATATTGATTCTGAGTTTTTGATGTCATTTTATAGTCTTAACTGGAAGTGAGACAGCATTAACCTTAATTTCCTATTTCCCCAAGAGTTATTGCCATGCAGCCTATTGTTACGTTGGTAGTTATAATTATAAGGATTAAAAGGATAGATTAGATATAGCCTCTTCCTCTCTCTCACACACACTCACAAAAACACTCTCTGTACGGCTTCACTGGATGACTCTGCCCTATCTAATAGCATCTCCTTCTCTCTATCTGTGTGTCCCCAACCAAAATGTACATGCCAAAAATACTAGTTAAAAATATGAACCAAACTCCTGCCTATTGCACTTCAGTCATATTATATTATAGTACCAATAAAATCCATTGTTTTGTTCTCTTTTTTACACCTCCTAAAAAACATTCTACTCCTTCTAGAATTCTACTCCTTAATTATTTTTCCCATCTAGGACTTCTGGTCTTTCATTCAAAATTCAGCATGCCTCAAAAGGAGGCAGCCAATTACAACTGGTTACTGGACCACTTCCAGGTTTAGGGGTAAACACAAAGTCAAAATAAGAAGCAGGTAAAGCCACCTTCTGTTGAACCACACGCTATTTAAAGGGCTGAGACATTGTGCTACTATAGACCAGTCGGCTCCACTGGTTGTGTCTTCACTTTTACTTCCTGGGTCTTTTGCTCAAATGATTTGACACTCTTCAATATTAAATCACATCCTTTGGGTAAAACTGTTAGGCAAATACTATATGTTAGTAAACTGCAAAGAAAAACAAGAAGAATAAATTAAATAGTTCCAAGTATGGTAAACCTGCGGTGGGTTGGCACCCTGCCCAGGATTGGTTCCTGCCTTGTGCCCTGTGTTGGCTGGGATTGGCTCCAGCAGACCCCCGTGACCCTGTGTTCGGATTCAGCGGGTTGGAAAATGGATGGATGAAGTATGGTAAACTGGGAGTCATGTACCTTATGCAAAAATCAATAACTTTGAACCTTCTACTACTCCTGTTTAATTCCTACTAGTATTATTGTTTTATGCTTCACCCAACTGCATTCAGACATTGTGTTCAAGAAAAACATTTTATAGGAAAATGCATTTCAGTTTTCAACCAGGCCTGTTTAGTTAAGAAAAACATTTTCAGACAAAATGGAACAATAAGTTACATTTAAAAAGTCACTAAAGAGATAATAAAGGTTTGCAAGTAACTATTTTTTCAGTCCACTATTGACTGTAAGACTGCAAATTTACTGTAACTATTGTAGCCAAAGGTAAAAAAATGCTCGCCTAAAAACAAAACAAAAAAAAATCAAAAGTTCTGGTAAATTTAGAACCAAAAAAGATTATGCAAGAGAGGGGTTGTTACATCAAAGCAGACGCCTATACCAATTGGAAAAGAATCAGCAAATAAAACTGAGACTTTAGTAGAAAGTAAAAAAAAAAATGACATTGAACAGATCCAGATAAAGAAACCTCTCCCTAAGTAAACTGAGATTGCAATCCAAAAGCTTGGACGGTGTGTGTGTTGAGTTTCACCTTCATACATAACATGATGTGATGTCACGTGCAACACTAGAGTCCAAAGTAGTCCGAAATGCAGACAATCACAAAGTTTTCTACAATGTTAAACTGTGATAATGTCACAAAAACAATGTCAAAAAATATACAATTAGCAAAAACAGAATTTAATAATCATGACTGAACTAGAATGATTATATAGAATCCCACATCAAATTATGACACAAACTGGATCATTCAAATGAGGAGGGGGAAGTGATCAGGTTTGGCATGCTACAAATTTTGATTGTGCATATTACAGTTGCATAAAGTTAAGGTTTTTTTTTTTAATATTGATGAAATTTTAGATATCCATTTTGTTTGGTGACATTGATTTATATCTTCCTCAACTGAGCAAATATTTTTAGAAAGGCAAGTATACCAACATGATGAGCGCTTGGTGAAAACAGCACACAAGCCCATAATGATTCACACTAATAATTTAATCTATTTTATTGAATGTCATACACTCCACAAATAAAGAAGGATAACTGAGCAATGTGACTGGCATAATTTTAACAATCTACCATAAGCTCCAACTTACTGTGTAATTTACTGGTCATTTTGAAGGCCATTGCACAAATGATCTAGATGGAAATAAACAAAATAGAACAAAAAAAGAAGGGAAAATTAATATACACATAAGCAACAGGTACCAGCTGTTGAAGAGCTTAGTCTTCTAACAAAAGAAGCAAAAGATGCAAAATATATGTAAGGGGAGAAAATAAATACACAAGTACAGGAAAAAATTAACTTTTTGTTCATTAAAATACCCTTTCTTCGATAAATGTTTTCAAAAATGCAAATCAACCATCTGGCAAATTTAAATGGAGTGTCAAGTGCAAAGTGATGAGAGGAAAGTTTCTGTTATACTTGCAATAGTTCCAAATTAGATTCATTTTTTATAGTAGCTAAATATGTGGGTGGAATTTTGGTAAGTGCTTCAATATAACTTCTGGCTCAAAAGTAAATACTTGTATGATTAAATACAAAGGTCAGCATTATTCTCAGAGAACTACACCTGCACTTTCAGTTTTACAGCCATAAAAATACAGTATCTTTCTCCATTGCATGATTTCTTCAACAACATGTGTATTTGTAGTGCTCCATTGACAAGCAACAGACGTACGAACTTTGCCTTGATCATCTAACCTGACCAAAACGATACATTTAAAAATGTGTTCTGCAAATTAAAGCAAATATAATAGACCAAATTGTCCTTTAGTGCAGTGCATTAGAACACAATACAGTTAGTAGCAATAATCTATTTAAAGATAAAAAGATATTTATTTAGATACACAGAATGAAAAAAGCAAAAAGATTTTAAAGTATTTTATTGGCTATCTTTATGGAAGAGTCTGAATGTGAATGTCTACCAAAACTGGAGAATTATATCCAGCAGATCCTTATTTAATGTTCCCATATATAAATAAATGGAACTATATTCAGTACAAACCTTAACTTAGGGGCTTTACTTAATCATATATCCTGAGCAGCAGACACAAACATCGATATATGATGTGTTTGAAGGAAAAATAATTATAACTTTCTCATTAAACAATCTGTGACATACATTACTGTACATTTATGATAAGAATAGTTGTTGGCTCTTGGCAGAATACATTTTATTTTATAGCAAAAGGCTCTGGCAGCTCATTATTATTCCAATGATGCATTAACACATTCAACAGTCGTCCGTTTGGCAGGCAATTCATTTCAGTAGCTTTAGGAAAACTGCCCAAAGGCTGCAAGTATATTTTATGTTTTTTCAGTATTGGAGTTAATATGTACACCTGTTCTAAGATATGTGTTTCCTACCTTCAATTCAGCTAATTACAACTGAAACATGATGAAGTGGTAAAAGTACAATTATTAGTGAGAGGTACACACATAAAGAATAAAAGGGTGAAGGTTTAAAGCACTGCAATACAGTATGTGTTTATAAAGAATTACAGATAACCAGTACAGGTTAAGCTAAAATATGTTTTGACCTTTAGAACCACATTCCCCCCAACCCCAATTTAGTTTGCTAATTACAACATAATTGACTGGATTCAAAATACTGTAATACTTATTTGGTGTTTCGTCTGCTTATTTGTGTTCGACCTGCAATAGCCTGGTGTCTACAGAATATCTACATTTTAGAGTTACACCACAATTCCTGTGAAAGGCCCCATCTCTTTAGCACCGTAAGATAGATGAGTAGGTCATAAATAACAAACTTATGTTTTCAACTTAACATTAATTTCCAACAATATTTTGCAAGTAATGTAAGTAAATGTCTATGAACAGTTATCAACTTGGTCCAATGAAATTTATTAAAAGTGTCCTAAAGAGTACAGTTAATTTCCACATGTTAAGTCATGGAACATATCTTGAAATTGAAGAAAAAGATGAAAACATGAGTAACTTTCTCAAGATTCTTAGGAGATAAAAAAGGCTTAACCTTGGCTAAAAGATGAAGCTGGAAAAAACAACTATTGACTACAAAATTGATCTGTTTCTCAAAGGAGAGGTTACTATCAAAAATAACCCAAGATTCCAAACAGGAGGTTTGCAAAAGTCTGTGAAAGAGCCAAGGAGTTCAAAACCAATTTGAGCTTTGACAGGAGGGCCAGATATTAGAACTTCCCAGTTTATTTTGATAAAGATTGAGAAAAGACAATTCATTACAGAGTTACACACAGGAATATAAACCAGCGTGTAAACAGCATAACAATGAAGAGAAACATTAAACTTCCTAAAAATAGCTCATATAGGATGAAGATAAATAGAACATAAAATAGGACCCAGAATGGATTCCTGGGGAACACCATATTTAACAGGTGCAGTAGATGAAAATAGGAATTGAAAGTCACAGAAAAATGTCTATCAATAAGATATGACCTGAACCAGTTAAGAGCAGCCCCTTTAAGCCACACCAGATGCTAAAGCTGCAACAGCAAGATCTCATGGTTAATAGTGTCAAAAACTGCAGTAAGGTCTAGGAGGACAAGACCTGCTGCCCCATCTGAGTCAGTAATAAGAGAGATGTCATTAAATAAATTCAGGAGGGCTGTTTCATCACCATGATAACTCCTAAAGCCAGATTGGGGTTAAGACAATCAACCAATTGATTATAAATAATTCTAATATTTTAGCCAAAAATGGCAATTTGGAAATCAAGTGAAAATTAGCTAACACACCAAAATCTAATTCTGGCTTTTTAAGACAGGGTTGCACCTTTGTATGTTTAAAAAAATAAGGGCACAACCCCCACACTAATAGAACCATTTTTAATAGCCAACAATGCTGAACCCAAGATATCAAAAGCTTCCAGTAATAGGCACATCAATAGTACTTTTTAGCTGTGAAAGTGAAACAACATCAAAGGATTCCAAAACAATGCCATGATTAACAACAAGAAGTACAGAAACTGTTTGAACAATATCAAACTGGATAGTATTGATTTTGTTGACAAAGAATGAAAGAAACTGCTCATATGAATGAACAGTATTATTGAATATTTATTATTTATTATTATTAATAAATATTTTATGTAGCACTTTGAGATTTACTACTTATGTAAAGTGTCTTATAAATAAAATGAATTATTATTATTTTATTATATAGCCGTCTATATAAACCCAGGGTCTCTTTTTAAGACCCTGGGTTTCTTAAAAAGAGAGGATACCAAATCTGAGAATTAATTTTATATTTCTTAACTGCCTCCTGGAAGTTAAACAGAGAAGTCCTAAAAATCTGCTTCGATACATTCAGCCTGCCTTTCTTCCACCGTGTGTTATTAAGCCATGGAGCAGGTCTTCCCCTTTTGCAGCAAATCTTGAGGTGAGCAATTAAGTCTAAAACCGTTTTACATGATAAATTTAAAGCAAGGACAGAATCATCAATACTATTTCACTGGCTTTGTAGATCAAAACTGGAAAACTTGGTTTTAAAATCAGATATAACAGAAGAATTTAAAAAACAAGAATAGCATAGGGCACGTCTTGCAGTAGTACCATCAACAGTAATAATGAGAAATACGATCAGTAAAACAAACATCACATATATCGATATTATTAACTTAAATACCATGTATAAGAATGAGATCAAGGGTGTGACAAAGAGAATGCGTTGGGGCATTAATAAGCTAGATAAAATCAAATGAATCAGTAATAATAAAAAAGTTTAAATTGACAACAAATGTGTATGTTAAAACCGTCAACAATAAGTACTTTGTCATAGAACACCATTATATTGGCCAAGAGATCACAAAATTCAGAAACAAACACATCATTAATTACAAGATGCCTTTAAATCACAGCACAAAGCAAAGTAGAAGAGCTACACACTTTGAAAATCTGCAGTTCAAAGCTACAAAATGGACCTCTAGTAAAACTCCAACACAGACACAAATTTTTAAAAACAGTGGTAAGTCCGCCCCCCCATGATGAGACAGCCGAGGAGAGTTAAAAATGAATAACTTGGTGGTACCAAGTCAGTAAAACAAGAAGAAACCCCATTAACAATACGGGTCCCTGTGATGAAAATGACATCTAGTTTCTTTGAGGTAATAAAGTCTTGCAGGATATGAGTTTTATTAGACACTGACCTCACGTTAGAAAAGCCTGCTGTTGGGCGAGCTCGGGTGAGACTGTGAAGATAAGCAGCATTAACTCCCCTACAACACAGAGAAAAAGTGATGCTGCCTTCAGATGGGGAAATTAAATCAGTTTTCCAGCTCCCTAGGGCCAGGGCCAGCATCCTGAAGAGGAGATGATGGGTCAAAGATGACTCTCAAGCATCGAGAATCCAAGCCTGGTGAGGAAAAACTGAGCCAGTGTTGTTTAACAGCGAAGCTGACACATCTTCCATGTTGGTGTCAGGAGCATCTTTGTTTCCAAGGGGCACTCCGTCCATTCATACAGGATATTAGTCATTTACATGTGCTTAAATAATCTGGTGATTTACAGAAAACTAGTTTCTGAAATGCCATATGAACATTTACTCTGGTTAGACAAACCAGTAAATTGGTCCCTGAGAAATGAGGTCAGCACATGTAGTTTACTCCACAAGTAGCCCTGTTATTTGGCCATGTAAACCCTTAACCAGCTTACACTTAAGGATCTTGTAGTCGGTACTTGTTTGTTGCATCCACTCAGCCTGTTCATGTTTTTGCTTTGCACAAGCTTCCAGCAGCCACAGGTAGAAAATGGTGGAAGTGTTCATATTGATACATTTTCTGGGGCAAATGCTTGTGCAATCTCATTATTCCTTCTCCTGGTTGAAATAATCTGTCTCAGTATTTCAGAAACCACTAAATTAATGCTGATGAGCCGAACATACTTCATCCTGGTTTTTGTGTGTGCATGTAAACAAACCAACTGACAAACAAGCATTGTGTATACATGTTTATTAAAAGATACTAAGTTAATTGCCAGGTTTAACAATTTCCTGAGCCCATCTCCTAATTTGTTTTGTGCATATTTTGTTATTATTTTTTTGTTTATTTCTGCTGATCTCACACACCAAAATACAATGCCATGCACACATATTAATACTTTATTTAGATTTGTAATCTGAAGAATCATACTTTCTACTCGTATGGTGACACTGTTTCTATTTCACTCAGCTGTGTTAGAGAGTTTGCAACCACTTAAAAGAAGTGGTGAGGCGGCCTTCTGCTGTTATGCACCTAAAATCTGGAATAGCCTGCCAGTAGGAATTCGCCAGGCTAATACAGTGGAGCACTTTAAAAAACTACTAAAAACACATTATTTTAACATGGCCTTCTCATAACTTCACTGTAATTTAATCCTGATACTCTGTATATCCAATTCATTATAATAACTATTCATTCAAAATCTGTACTAACCCCTACTCTCTCTTCTGTTTCCTTTTCCGGTGTCCTGTTGGTGGTGGCATGCGCCACCACCATCTACCCAAAGCACCATGATGTTCCAACAATGATGGATGGATTAAAAGCCAGAAGTCTGTATGACCATCAGCATCAAGTGACTCCGTGAAAAACCTGAACTACAAAGAGGTCTATTTCATTTATGTTAGGTAGAATGCCCAGAGGGGACTGGGCGGTCTCGTGGCCTGGAACCCCTACAGATTTGATTTTTTTCTCCAGCCTTTTGGAGATTTTTTTTGTTTTTTCTGTCCACCCTGGCCATCAGACCTTACTCCTCTCTATGTTAACTAATGTTGTCTTATTTTAATTTCTTATTTTGTCTTTTATTTTTCTTCTCTTCATTATGTAAAGCACTTTGAGCTACTTTTTGTATGAAAATGTGCTATATAAATAAATGTTGTTGTTTCTATGAAAAAGGTGGCAAGTGGAAGGCCATCAGTCATTCTTTAAGTCTTTATTTTTAGATGCAAATAATATAAAACAAAAACACTTAAGCAACATGTAAGCATACCACTACATCTGAATCTGTTGCATCGTACATATATATTGTAGGTGTAATGGTGCAAGGACAGAGATCTTTGCCAGGATAAAGGCGGGATTCTTGCCTGGACAGGAGGTGATAAAGGATGGACTTGGCGAACAGGCATACTGGAAGCAGTTCATTACCCCACATGACTGTTGGCAGTATTCCTCTGGGCTGAACCCAAATAAGACATTCACACAGTGGCATGGGAGATGGAGTCCTGAAACGCATCACCGTCAGGGTCTTTGATTACTGCCTGAGGGTGCTGCCAGAGGAGGACTGCCCTTGTTTTCACATGACCCATAAGTGCTCCGGATGACTTGGGCATGACAACGAAAGCAGGATTTAAAATTTAGCCCTCAGCCTCACTTATTGGAGGGCGTTGTGGCTGGTGTTTCTGTAAGAAGTTTGATGGAAGTGAATAAAAATCTTTTATTTGAACCCAGAATTGTGCTTGGGCATTACTGTGTCTGGGGTGTGAGGCACAATGGTGCCCCCTTGTGGTTACTATATATACACATACAAATACACACACACATTAATGTAATATACTCGTCTGTCAGCCAAGTGTTAATACAGGGAGTACATTAATCCGGCCACTGAACTGGCCCGCTTCCTCCTTACTGTATATATTTGCAAAAGGAGGATAAACTAAGTATTGATGTAATATCTCTGTTGGGGTGCCCAAATTTATGCACCTGTCTAATTTTGTTATGTTGCATATTGCATATTTTCTGTTAATCCAATAAACTTAATGTCACTGCTGAAATACTACTGTTTCCATAAGGCATGTCATATATTAAAAGGAAGTTGCTACTTTGAAAGCTCAGCCAATGATAAACAAAAATCCAAAGAATTAAGAGGGGTTCCCAGACTGTATTATTGATAGACACCTTATTCAATATTATTTTTTTGATAATTCTGAATAAAAATCTGGTAGATGTTCCAATGCTTTTTTTGTAAGAATTCCCTCCACATACTGTATTTTATGTCTCACATTTTATATTACATGTTGTTTCCATTTTTATCACAATTGCCACCATGTGACTTTTAAACTAGAAGTTAAACTAACAGTAAGTGAAAAGAAACAAGGGGACAGAAAAAGTTTTCTTTAATTTACTTGATCAACAGATTTGTGTCATGTCAGGTTTTAAATACATTCTTGATGCCAAAAAATGTTCCACCTCAGTTCATTCCCATAACTTTATTAATATCACCAAAATTGAAATGAAATGTTAGATGTATAATTAATTTTCTTCAGCTTTGTTTTGTGCTATCACTGTGCAGGAGTCAAATGAATAAAAATAACTTTAGTCTTCATACAGAAGTAACATTTATGAGATAAGCGTGAGGGAGATGCGGCAGGAATTTAATTTAATTATACTGATAAAAAAGAAATTTGGCTGAATATGTTTGCACATATCTTAAGCTATAAGAAATGTTCTAAAGTTAGATTATTATACAGATAATCTCAGAATATCAATAAAACCCTTTAGCAAATCTAAACAAAATGCTGACCAAACTAATAAATAACATTTATTTGCCATATAATTTAATAGCATCTATATATTCATCCCACTGTTTGATTTATGGCATCTTTCACTGTAGTGTTCTTAATTGATTTGTAAAGCAATAAAGCGCTTGCCATGAAATGTGGTATGTAAAATATGCAGTGATTTATTGATTGATGAATTAGCAGCAATCTATTTTATGAACTAACTAATAAAACCATGAGCAGAGCAAAGCAAAGATTTAAACAAGTTCACAATCGTCAATAATCTCAATTCAAGAAAAAAGATATATTTGCAAATGGAAGTGGTGAGAAGTCAAGCAAAATGACACCTTTTATTGGCTAACTAAAAAGATTACAATATACAAGCTTTGAGAGGGTTGCATATGATATTATTTAAAGGAATTTGCCGAAACTTCTGATAAGGTACCACATGAGAGGTTAGTTATTAAACAAAAAGTGTGAATTTAAGGCAAAAGGAGATGTTAAAAATGGAGACCCACAGGGATCAGTTACAAGGCCACTGCCCTTTTCAAAATACAGCACCTAGACAGGAATATAAACAAAAGGCTTATTAAATTTGCCGACAATACCAAACTAGGTGGGATGGCAGATCATCTTGAATCTTGAATCAGATGAATCACCGTAGAGGGATACTGGGCAGAAAACCGGTGAGGGTAGATTTGTGGCAGATAAAACAGAATATAAAAAAGGTAGTATTAAATATAGGAAATAAAAATATTCGATTTGAATATACGATTGGGGGGGTTTGTAGCTTGAAAATACACATTATGAGAATGGCCCAGGAGGCAAAGTGGACTTGTCATTATGTACATTCAGATAGCACACAGAAGTGATTAAGAAGGCTAATAGTGTGTTAGTGTCATAATTCTTGGGACTTTAAAATTTTATCTCCTGAAGGAGTTTTTTTGGGTTTGTTTATACTATGCAGAATTCAGTCTCTTCATTTTGTGATGTGAATTTAAGGCAATTTTTATTTTTGTTTTATGAATGTTTACCACATCACCATTTTTTGTGGTGCTTTTGTCTAATATACTATGGTCTGTTGCTCTAGACATGGTTCTGTAGGATATTCAATGTTACATCACAGATTGTCGTCAGCCATCATCAAAGAATTAGCACCGTCTGAGACTGTCAATAAACTAAACAGTGCAGTTTATATTATTTTCACAAATTCTAGTCTAAAATAATACAGCAATCCTTCTTCACTTCGATTTTTTCTTAGTGTTTGACTACAATTAGTTTGACTAGGTACAACTCTTTTCTTGAATTTCCTTCTCCCGGTCTGTTTAACATCTTAGATCTGCTCAGTTTTTACTGGCAGAACAAGTAGGTTACAAGCATGATGTGTACAGTACAAGTCAAGGGAAGTCATTCTAAAGTTATATAACACACTAGTGAGTTCTCATCTGGAGTACTGTGAACAGCATTGGTTTACATTTTACAATAAAAAGACATTGCAGTGCTAAAGAAAGTCAAGAGAAGGGTGACAGGATTTTTTTCAGTACTTCAAGGTATGAGATTTGAAGAAAGACTGAAGGAGCTGAACGTTTTCAATTTAAGCAAATGGAGATTAACAGGTGATAGGAATGAAGTTTTTAACATTATGAAAGTAGTTAGTACAGTGGAACCTTGGTTCACGACCATAATTCGTTCCAAAACTCTGGTCGTAACCCGATTTGGTCGTGACCCGAAGTAATTTCCCCCATAGGATTGTATGTAAACACAATTAATCCGTTCCAGACCGTACGACCTGTATGTAAATATATTATCTTTAAAGATTTTTAAGCACAAAAATAGTTAATTATATCATAGAATGCACAGTGTAATAGTAAACTAATGTAAAAACATTGAATAACACTGAGACAAACACCCAGGCTCCCTGCTCAGCTGCACCCACAGGCTCGCTCTCTCTCAGCTGCACGCACTCTCTCTCAGCAGCACTCAAGCCTGCACTCGCTCTCGCACTCTCTCTCTCTCTCTCTCTCTCTCTCTCTCTCTCTCTCAGGAGCACGTGAGCCTGTGCTCTCTCTCTCAGCTGCACGCGCAGGCTCTCTCTCTCTCTCTCTCTCTCAGCAGCACACGAGCCTGCACCTACTTTATTTATTTAGTTATTTATTAAAACTGGCCTTTTTGACGGGAGCTGTGGACCCGCTATACCACAGGAGGAAGCTGGGTTGAGAGGAGGTTACAGTTTTGAGGAAGAGTCCCTGTGCGTGATGCACCAAGAACAATGTACAGTACAAGGAGAGACTGAAAGCGTGCGGAAATCATCGGTGCGCACAAACCGAAAGGGAAACTGATTTGTTCGTATACCGAGTGCGTGGTCGTGAACAGATGCACAAGTTTGGCAAACTTTTTGGTCGTAAACTGATTTGTACGTGTTCCGAGACGTTCGTGAACCGAGGTTCCACTGTATAGTGAATTTCTGTTAATGCTTAAAATTAAGTTCTTCAACAAGAACACGGGCACGCAGATGAAATCTGGTTAGATTTTTCACAAACATTAGAAAGTTTTTGGTACTTTGCAGACTTTAAAAACTTGACATATTGTCATTTTGTAAAAATAGGCAAGCTTTGTTGGGCTGAATGTCCTGCCCTTGTCAAAATTGTTCTGATGGTCTAATATAAAGTATAGTGGCCCCTAGTGAGCAAAGATGGCAATTAGAGAAAGTATGATGCAAAAACTTTGTGAACAGAGATGGCATTTAGGGAAAAAAGTACAATTAAAAAATTTCAAGAGCCACATGCACAACAGCATGTACTGAACTGGTGGGGTGAATATTTAGCAATGAGGAGAGCTGAGGTAAGAAACAATTGCACTGTAGTGGAAATGCATGACAAAAATCACATGACCTGTACTGTATGTGGTCCAGGCTGAAACATAAACATGCTGCCCTTTTTATGCAAATTCCCATTATAAATAACTAAACAATCATCTCATAAAGTACTCTTTAAATAAATGATGTACCTTGTTGGAAAACGATCCAGATTTTTCCCTGGCTTGTTGTGTCATCCTTGTTTTTCTTTAGTTTTCTACCAAAGAATTTTCAATCAACAACTCTCCAAAACCCATACACACACCCTTTAGTTTAATCTAAAAAAGTTTTTTCTTTGTTAGTCACATTTGCCCATTCAGTACTGAAAAGGAACCTCTCTTATTTTTTTACACATTTTTTTAAGACACATAAAAGGATAACAGAAAAGAAATCTTTTTGCCTTGTACTGGATTTACACAGTGCTTTATGTTTAAGGTAAACAGAAGTACCCAGATACAAATGCCTCTCGTTTCCTAATTTCAGATTTTATTATGTTCTAAGACTGACAAAAGCTAAGTAAACATTTTAAAATGTAAATATCCAAGATCAGAATCTGAAATTTAAAATACATGAGGGACCTTTGACGGTTTGCTTACATTAAGTACACCCAGTAAGACTATAAATCATTTCAGAAGTTGGATTAGTTTCATATGAATCATGCACAGAAAAATAACAGCCTGAAGCAAATAAAAAAAATAAGCAAAACTTGCTTTAGTTAAGTTCATTTCTTACTTATAATTGTAGGGGGTGGGTTTAGTCCCACTGATTATTTCTAACCAGTTACATCTATTCATAAGGGGTTTTATGACCTGATGGCTTGCTATTTTTTCCAATAAGGAATTCAAAATGTAAATGAGAGGTAAACGATCAATAATATCAAAGACAGAAAGGGCTTCCATAACACAAATTATTCAAGTAATACAAAAAAAAAAGATTACTAGAGAGCAGTTAGTTTAACAAGAATCTACTACAATGTTCAAAGACCCCTATAGCTTTATTCAAGTACACTAAAAAAAATTAAATCCGCTGGCATTAGTCACAAAACAAAACCCTATGCAGGAAATGTGAACTTAGTATCAGCTACCTTTGCTTAAAAGAGTAGAGGGTAAAGGTGTTAACTGAACACAGAAAGTGCTTGAAATAGGAAATGAATCATTTTATTATTTACTTTGTCATAGTTCAGTATTATGCAGTGCAATGACTTTTCAGAGACAGGATATACAGTATTTATGTTCCATTTGCAATTGAATATATTTTTCTCATAATAAGAAAAAACTCCAATAAGATAAGTAATCATCCACACTGAATATAATAAAAGGATTTAATGTACAGTATATTTATTTGTTTCTTTTCATCAGAGCAGCTGCGTCTTTAACAGAAGTTTCCTATATCTGTCTCTAAAAATACCACCTTGTATTGGGCTGAGTTCTTAATTGGTCAATCAAGATTTAATTACTGCAGGAGCTTACTATATACACTACACTCCATAATGTTTGGGACACATACAAATTTTCTTTGATTTACCCCTCTGCTCCACAGTTTAAAATTACAACTCAAACAATTCAGAAGTGATTAAAAGGCACATTACAGACGTTCATTTAAGGGTATTTGCACAGCAAGTAGAAATAACAACACTTTTTAATCATGGTCCCCTCATTTCAGGGAACTATTATGTTTGTGATTACTCAGATGTATTTCATTGCTTCATTAGTGCAGGTATAAGATACCTCAGCTTGCTTCTGCCCTTTGGAGTCTGTAGTTTTCATTGTTTAACATAAGGACAAGAGCTGTGCCAGTGAAAGTCAAAGAAGACATTATGAGGGATGAAAACCAACCATAAAACCATTAGAGACATCACTAAAACCTTAGGATGTCAGAAATCTATGGTATGTAATATCATTAAAAAGAAGGAACACACTGGTGAGCTCAGTAATCGCAAAGCGACTGGTAGGCCAAGGAAGGCCTTCACTGCTGAAAACAGAAGAATCCACACTATGGTAAAAAAAAAAAAGCCCCAAACACCTGTCTGACAGATCAGAAATAGTCTTCAGGAGGCAGATATGGACGTGTCAGAGATTGTTATCCTCAGAAGACTCTGTAGAAATACAGAGGCCTAACGGCAAGATGCAAACCACTAGTTAGCCACAAAGACAGGATGGCCAGACTACAAGTTGTGAAAAAGTACTTAAAAGATCCTGCAGAATTCTGGAAAAGGTTCTTGTGGACAAATGAGATGAAGATGAACCCGTATAAGTGTGATGGCAAGAACAAAGTGTGCAGACGAAAAGGAACTGCCCAAGATCCCAAGCATACCACCTCATCTGTTAAACATGGTGGTGTTGGTGTTATGGCATGGGCATGTATGGCTGCCACAGGTCCTGACACACTTATTTCCAATGATGATGTACCTGTTGATGGCAGGTGCACAATGAATTTTGAGGTGTATAGAAACATCTTATTTGCTCAAGTTCCTGCAGATGCCTCCAAACTCATTGAACGGTACTTTATGCTACAACAAGATAATGATCCCAAACTTACCTAAGACAACACAGAAGTTTTTCAAAGCTAAAAAATGGAACTTTCTTGACTGGTAAACCAAGTCACCTGATTTAAATCCAACTGAGCATGCCTTCCATATGCTGAAGAGAAAACTTAAAGAAACAAGCCCTTGAAACAAGCAGGCGCTGAAGAGGGCTACATTAGAGTCTTGACAGAACATCACCAGAAAAGAGGCTCTGCACTTGGTGATGTCAATGAATCACAGACTTCACACAGTCATTGCATACAAGGGATATGCAACAAAATACTAAATATGACTTCTTTAATATACCGACTATTATGGTGTCCTAAACATTATGGTGCCCTGAAAAAGGGGGACCATGTAGAAAAAGTGTCATTTCTATATGGTGTGACTGAAATGTATGCAAACACCCTTAAAAGAAAGTCTGAAATGTGTATTTTAAAATTACAAATCAAACAACTGAGACGTGATAAAACTGTGGAGCAGAGGAATAAATCAAGAAAATATTTCTCTTTGTCCCAAACATTATGGAGAGCACTGTATATCACAAAGTCCAGCATCAAACCATTCATTATTAAACAAGTTCATTCTAGTAAAAAAAATGTACAGGACATTACGAAATATTTATGTATACTCAAAAACATGCATTAATTACATTTCAAACTTTTGCAGATGCATTTTGTAGACAACTCATTAATTGAGGTTCATAATATCAGATTTTAAAAATGCAAAACAGAACTATTATTTGATTCAGTTTAAAAATTTTAGAGAGCACCACAAAACCAAATGAACTTTTCTTCAAAGTGTTAAAATATATTGTTATCTGATTTTTTGTTACAGTGGATGAATGTTTATATTTCTACCTTCAGCTATTCTACATTCAGAATGAATAGGTACATACAACTACCATTGACTGACATAAAATTACCAGAGGTTATCCCTTGCAAATGAACAAAACAAAAACTGGTTAATAAATGTAGAGTTGCCAGCAGTATTCATTTTTCTACATTGTTAATGAATTCAATGACACTTCACTAATGTTACTTAAAAGTCAAAATATCTGCTGCTGTCCTGTTAGTGGAAAGTATTATCTTGTATGTGTTATATTTTAAAACCAACTAGATGTGTCACACACTGTTAACATTTGTAAAGTGTCAGAAACTGCTCAGGACCCCAACCCCCACTGCTGCATGTCCTAACACAGAGGGCCAAATTATAACCTGGGGTCCACCAGCGTACCTAGCTGAGCTAAACTGAGCTTGTCCACGTGAGTAAGTGGACTTCTAACTTCTAAAATTAAGGACATGTCATACTTTACAGAACTTAAGGACATGTCATACTCTGACAGACTCAGAATTAAACCTGTTTTAGTCTCGAGCAGGGAAGATTGAGTGGGGACCTAATCCAGGTCTTCAAAAATCCTTAAAAGCATTGATAATGCAGATCCAGCAACATATTGTTGATTTAAGGGTGAATCATTTACTCGGGAACATTAAGGAAATTCAGGGGAAGTACACTTAAGACTGAAGCCAGGAAACATTTCTTTACGCAAAGAGTTGTGGAACAAACTACGAGACATGCAGTTGAAGAAGAAACCTTGACATCATTTAGGAAGAATGTGGATGAGATATTGGAACAATTTAGCTATTAGCTAAACAAACAGGCTTGACAGACTGAGTGATCTCCTCTTGTTTGTCAAACTTCTTATGTTCTAAATGGTCCTAAAGACTGTAATCCTTGAAATGAATTAAGTAAAATATCTTTGCAACTCGTTATCTTTCAAAATCCAAATTCCTGATCACTCTCCACTTCCACAGATGTGGTGGATTGGGACATTAAACTATCATGACTAGAAAATGAAGTTTTTAGATGTGTCACATGAAAGGTTGGACCGAAAAACAAGAGTGATTTGGTCAGGCAAACTTTTATGATAACAGACCAACCTTCTTGAAAACAGTATAATCTTCAAGTGGATGTCTTGTTTTATAAGACACACATTCCTGCCAACTTTAAACTCAGAGTGATATTTTGCGGGGGTTTCTGCCATCAAAAGATTCTCTCGGACTGTCTCCCAGTTGTGTTATAGCTGTTCAAGACATTCTACTAGACTGGGAATAGAACAGCAACAAGGAGTGGGGGATTTCATTAATATATTTCTCAAAAACTTTGCTAGGGAAGTAATTCAGTCCAATTTTCTGAACAAAAATCTATTATACACCTAAGGAACTATTTTAGGTCATGATTCACCCATTCTGTCTGTCCCTAAGAGATTCATTGCGACCCCTGTCTTATAACAGAAGTACTAGAAATAATGGGTTTTGAGAAACCAGCCAAATAGATCCATTCTGTAATAAACATGTCTGCTAACTGGAGCTTTATCAGATAAATGAAATATGAACTTTTAGAAAATCTTTTGATAATGTCTAAAATAACAGTGTTCCCTTAAGAGGGCAGAGCTTGGAAAAAAATTATAGATATTTGGACTCGGGTGGTGAGGGAGGGTATTTAGGTTGAAATAATCTCCAAGAGACAATAATCTCCAGGGTGTCTGGCCATCACAGTGCAAACACACTTACACACAAAGATACAAAACACAATTTAGTGTCTCTAATCCACCTAACCAGCATGTCTTCCGACAGTAGAAGGAAACTGGAGCACTCAGAAGAAGCCCATGGAGACACAGGAAGAACATGCAATCTCCATGCAAGGAGGACCCAGGATGTGAACCCTCGTCTACTTACTGCAAGGTAGCAGTGATAGTACTGAGCCCCGTGCAGCCCAACCTAGGAAATCAGTCAGTCATTTCCCAACCTGCTATATTCTAACACAGGGTCACGGGGGTCTGCTGGAGTCAATCCCAGCCAACACAGGGCGCAAGGCAGAAACAAATCCCCGGGCAGGCCGCCAGCCACCCGCAGGGCACATACACACACATACACACCCACCAAGCACATACTAGGGACAATTTAGGATCGCCAATGCACCTAACCTGCATGTCTTTGGACTGTGGGAGGAAACCCACGCAGACACGGGGAGAACATGCAAACTCCACGCAGGGGGACCCGGGAAGCAAACCCAGGTCTCCTTACTGCGAGGCAGCAGCGCTACCACTGCACCACCGTACCACCGCCAGTGAAATCAAAGTTTACTAATACGGTTGGTTGGAGGTTGGAAGCTGGAGGTCCAAGTTTAACAGTTCCAGCATCAGACTACTGTTTATTGAACAAATGATCACTTTGCATTTTAAAGGAATCATCCTAATTCCTCATTCAAAAAAAGATCAGACAAGATTCTCTGCTTTACCCTCATCTATCTATTATAGCCAGAGAATCCAATGATTTTATCATCTGAGGCAAACATAAAACATTCACAACCTGAGTTGGGTCAGCTGTCTCCACATTTACCTCTAATCTGGATGCAGAAGCATACACATCCACCACAATAGTAACACAGCTTCTGCTTAATTCAGTTACTCCATTGCTGTGTTATTTAGCGTCCCCCAAAAGAAAGTATAAGCAGAAAAACATTTTAATTTTCTCATTCTTGAAGCCAGAGAAACAATCTCATCAAAATGCTTTGTACTATAGCAAAATGATTATTTATTGGATTATTGTGGTTAGCCTGTTCTGACATTAGTAATTGTATTATTTCCTCCATTTAAGAATGGAAGGGAATAGACTAAAAATATTTCTAGTTAGCTTGAATCCTTGTACCAAAGGAAAAAGCAATTGACCAGAAAATTAATGTGCCAAAGGGAATAAGCTAGTGGTCAGTAGCCAGACCTGGATTAAAACCAGAGAGTCAAAACAAAACTAAACAAACAACCAAAACTGATGTGTGATAATTACTATTAACATCTTATCTTTTATCCTTGTTTATCCATATATTTTGACAATGATTTTTTTCATTTTCAGCATATTAATCAGTTGCACAGCAATAATGCCATGCATCGAACATCCTGCCATCATGTAATGACAATAGGTTATTGTTGTTAATAATAATGGACCTACAGAAATACAGAAAAATTAAAAATGGTGATGAATGCAACACAAAGCAGACCACAAAATTGTTCTGTGATGACTTCACAAAAACTAACAATTATTAACTAAAAGGGAAAAAAATGAAAGTGCAAAATCATAACAAGGATTCTCTTCTAATATTTTTGGGTTATGCAAAAATGACAACTTGTTAGGTTGCGTGCCAGTGATGTACTTTTAATTTCAAATTCTGAAGACTAACAGCAGAAGATGATTCATTCAACTTCTTGTGAGTATGAAACAAAACAATTTATACTATGATAGATGTGACTTAACAAAAATTAAGCAATTCTTAATGTTTTTATTTTGCAAAAGTTTGGTTGTTAACAGCATGATGGGAAATTAAAACTCCAAACAACATTCTGTTCATGTACTGTATATACTATTGGGGGCACTTCCACCATGAGCCATGATCAGCGCACCCCTTCCACTTCTGCTTCACTATTTAATGCCTCCGGCTAACAGAGAACATTTTCATTTGTGATCCTGCCTTCTTGAAGACTGGTTCCCAGAAGAACAAAACTATATTTATTTCAGAGCACATCCACAGGGGCATAGTTTCTACATATACCATATAACACAGTCCTAATTTTCATCTGGACATTAAACAAGGTTGCCTATTGGTCACCCAACCCTTTATCTTGTTCTGTTCTTATTTTACTATATATACTGTATGTATATCTGAGATTGTAGAGCATCTGAAGCTTGAAGGATCAATGGAATGTGAAACCTGGTCTACATTGGCATATATTTTCAGTACAGCTAAATTAAATGCTGGTGCACATTTTTAATCACATATACTCATAATGGTCTGACAACAGTGTGCTCAAATCATATCATTTTTTTCCTAAAGTGTTCTTCATTTACTGCTATATTAGACACTTGGCACACTTGGTGCAAGGCTGCATCAAGTATTGTAAACCAGGGTTGAACATAACCATTAATGAATGGTTATTCCCAATGAAATGTTGATGCCATTTCATTTAATGTAGGTCTAGCAAACCTGAAAAGTCTGACACCAAATTTTGGATAGGTGCTGGTATAAATGACAAACATATACTAAACACAATGCCCTATTTGGAGAAAGATCCCACTCACTTACCAGGAAAAGACTGTATGCAACTGCAGTGATGTGACTTGTGCTTTCACAGACAATAAGAGAAATGTTACTGCTGACAATATCTGCAACTCTTTTGTGGCATATAAGCTATCTGCCTAAAAGATAAGCCTGTTCAACACCAGGCTGTGAATAAAATGAAACAGGAGCTGCCATCCCTGTGTGAAGAGATGATCAAGGAGGCAGACACTGATAAAGTCTGGTTGCAGTGCCAGGTGAGAGGATGCAACAAAAGTAGATGAAGTGCCACTGTTTTGTGTATGGAAGCCAGTGAAAGAGTCCAAAAATGAGTGCACACCTGTAATATGAACAATTTTATAATCATTGTAATCATTGATTTTATAATCATGATTATAATCATTATAATCCTTGTGGTTTATATACATACTCTGTGAAAAGGTGAGTATGGATATAATTTTTATAAATTAAATAAATAAAAAATATTAGTTTGCACTTTATTATTTTGTTTCCAGCGGATTACAGGTAAAGAGCATTGTTTTGCTTTACATGACTGAATATTGAAGCAGTTTTATGTAAAACAGTAGCATGAAGTTTAAAGACCTGCTGGTATTACAGCACCCCTTTGGGTCTTTCTCAATCCCGGTAAAACCATTCAGTGCCAGGTGGGAAGAGGAACACACAATAAAAGAAAAGAAAACCATGTTCAGTGTCACCACAAAGATGCCAAGGATCTGTGCTGACTGATGATACACACTGCTTCGTATTAAACATATATGCCACTTGCCATTTATAAATCTTTGCATATCCACAGAAATCTGTGAGTATGGTTGTAAGTTTTTAAACTATTTGTGCAAAAAATTAGTTTCTGCTTGTTATTTCATTTGCCCATTTGATAAAAATGTGTTATTTTTTGCTTGTTACTAATAAATAGTGAAGCAGTTTTCTGCCAAGCAGCAGTAAAAATCAAGAAAAGTTTTTTTGTTTTATTGGAAATATATGATAAGTGAAAATACATGCACACAATATATGCAGTGTGTAAAGAAATTCTTACTTTCACTCAAGCTGTTTTAGGTTATCTGTTTTTTTGTGGGATGGGCAGTAGAGATGTGCTCTTTAGTAAGAATAAAAGGATTCAGACACCAATTGGTATAGCTTTGGAGGTTACAATACTAAAAATGTATGGCGGCTCTAGTGTTAAATTCCAATAACTTCAATAAGAAAAATCAAAGCTTCAATTAGTTAAATAATATACAAGCTGCCTTTAATAACTCGTCCCATAGCTCTACAACAAATTATACACTAAACAGAATAAAAATAATTGTTTTCATAAACATTTTCATTTTAGCTTAACTTACACCTCTCATTTAAAGTTTTTTGTGTCTAGTTTATTGTATATGCAGTTTTTGCAATGTAGTGATTTGGTTTTTGTTGATGGTCATGGCAAAACACAATTTTACAGGAAAAGGTATTCTTTTGAATTGAAATGGGTAATCAGTAGGAAAAACGTGAAATTTGAGTTAAGTATTATTACCTTAATTAGATGTTTAATCTTCACTTGTTTACTGTCAGTTAAAAACAGGGAAGGTTTAACAGTGTACAATGATTGATCATTTTAAGGTAACACTAGCTACATACTCTAGGTAATCAAAGACCTTGTTATCTCAGCTGGTTAGATCACTTGTGTGTCCAGACTATGGTGGGCTTATAAAAGCAAGAGAACTGGAGTTCAAGCCACCATGGGCACAGAAAAACAGCCAAAATGAATTACATAATTAATTTCTCCAATTCAGTTCTTCATATAATCTACTTTTTTCTTGACTCTTCCCCTACAACTAAAACAGTGAAATAAATATTTTTTCTGACCTTTTCCATTATTAACCATACTTTTCTCCAGCTGCATTTCTAATTTTCCTATTTAACAGTAGGTCTCCTCTGTTTAAAGACCTTAATTTTAAACTGTTGTCATGTTTCTAGAATATGTTGCAGAGTTCTAGTATATTTTTTGCTTAATTGCTTTATTCAGACAATGAGGAGAACCTACTGGTATGTGTTATTTTAGTAAAGCAAAAAAAAAAATTAAATACTGTATATAAATGTTACACAATTTCAATTTTGCCATTTAAAATGCAAAAAAAGTCACACACAGTTCAGTTCACATGAACCTCTACATATTTGCTCATAAAATGTGACCAGTTGATCCTTTTCAATTTACTTAATTTGTCTAGGTAGGTACTTCAAAAGAGAGACACATGCAGGTGCATCCTTTCACTGCAATGTTGTGCTAGACTGGAAATTCATTAGGCCTGCATCCAGCTGAACATACTGGATCTATCTGAGAAAAAATCCCAGCAGAACTGAGGTAATAAACCCTACAGCTGTGAAAGTCAAGCTTTTAAAAATTGGTGTGGGAGGACATAGTGCAGATTGATTGTTAATCTGTCATGCAGCAGGTGCAAAATATATATCACACATGGCAGGTTTGCCAAACATGTAGAAAATTCTTTGTCTACAGTACAGAATAATCCCTTTCATTTCATTAATCTCATTCCATTTTATTTATTTTTTTTATTTTACAATTTCCAACAACCAAAATGTGAAGGCTGTGTGAGTGACAAAAAAGCAACCTGTGACTCTCAGCTCCTCCAAAACACGTCAAACATTTAATATGATTTGAAAAGGTCACCCATGTGATTCTCACTTCTCAATCTCAAATTCACCAGTTCCCAGAGGGTGATCATTTCTCTGTGTTCAGATGGTGTTGGAGGAGGGGAGCAGAGAAGTAAGGGAAACCTCTTTTATTACAAAGAAGCTTTCTCTGAGCCTTAAGTAGAAATCATAGCTGGAGTCCCTGCTTTGGCATTTCAAAGCCCTGAACTGTCTCTAGCAATTATGTTCGTTACCTCCTGAGCTACTAATCATCAGCCTTCATGGAGAACCACAGATGACTGAAAATCATTTATTTTTGGTTCTGCAGTATTACTCCTGGGATCTTAATTATTTTATACCCTGAAGCATTAAAAAAAAAGACACAGGAATTTTTTTAACATGTACAATATAGTGTGACATTTATGCCACGCTTCTAGCTGTGCTTTTAATTATCCACTGTGATTCTGAGTTGGCTAACAAAGAAATAATTCCAAATACAGAGTAAATAATTAAAATAAATACCTATTTTCTATATTCCCATAGAATATAGAAAATATGTGAATTTCTATTTCCGTTTTTTGTGCTGTAGAAAATATAATAGCTCCAAATAATTCCTTTATTATTATGTCTAACAGGTCATTGACCACAAGTCTAGTTAATGCTGATGCAAAAAAACTGCTCTCTCTTCTGAAGAACCAGAATAGAACAGGTATTTAACATCTCCGACTGTTAACAGTCAGGAAGTGCTTTGTGTACCCAAAACACAGGAAAGAGTCCAAATAACTTAAGTAATCATAATAAAAAAGTAACTTTGAAAACTGAGTTATCAAATTAATTATTCCAGGCATTGCAGTGCATATGTATTGCAGCTTGCAAGGCAGATGTATGATATGCAGTAATAAGCGGTATGATGACTGTTTTTTTTATTCTTTTCCTTCATGTTAGTATCAACATACCTGCTTGTGGATAGAGTTGAGCACAGGTCACAGGCTGGCATCTTGCTGGGTGCACGTCTTAATAATGTTTTTTATGTGTTTGTCTTATTCCCATTCACTTCAATGCAGGCTTATCTGTCTATTTATTAGGTTGGTGAGATTTTGTTTTTCAATGAAAAGGACCGGGGGAGGAATATATTTGAAACTTCACACATGCTTATATAGGTTTCAGCCCAGCCACTGAGAAACACCAAGACACACAATGTCCTAAAGCACACACATTTATTTTACAGTTCTTTTCCTTACGCAACACAGTGCACCAAAACAGCCACAACAGCTCAGTCTTTTACTTCACTTCTATTTCTACTTTCTTCCTTCTGCTGCCTCCACTCCTCCAGTCGCAAGATTCATCCTCTTCCACCCAACTCCGGCTACCTGAATGGAGTGAGGCTGGCCCCTTTTATAAGGCACCCGGATGTGCTCCATGTTGACCTTCCTGCAGCAATCAATCGATTGCAACGAGTGCAGAATGCAGCTGCCAGAATCTTAACTCGGAAAAGAAAATCCAAGCACATCACCCCAGTTTTGATGGCACTACATTGGTTACCTGTGCCATTTAGAATTGACTTTAAAATAGTGCTTATGGTTTACAAAGCCTTAAATAATGCTGCTCCATCTTGGAATGTCTTACACCTTATACTCCAAATCGTAACCTTAGATCTTTAGATGCGTGTCTACTTACAATTCCAAGAGCTAATCTTAAAAGAAGTGGTGAGGCAGCTTCTAATCAAAGCACCGTGATGTCCCTACATTGATGGATTAAAGGCCAGAAGTCCACATGACCGTCATCATCAAGTTCTTCCACATGAACCCTGAATACAATGAGGACTGATTGAGGTAATTTATGTTAGGTAGAATGCCTAGAGGGGGCTGGGCAGTCTCGTGGCCTGGAACCCCTGCAGATTTTATTTTTTTCTCCAGCCGTCTGGAGGTTTTTTTTTTTGTTTTTTCTGTCCTCCCTGGCCATCGGACCTTACTTTTATTCTATGTTAATTAGTGTTCCCTAATTTTAAATTAATATTTTGTCTTTTTTCTCTTTCTTCATCATGTAAAGCACTTTGAGCTACATTATTTGTATGAAAATGTGCTATAGAAATAAATGTTGTTGTTGTTGTTGTTAAGGATCCATTCTGTTCCATTTAATCCGACACTCAAAAGATCCTAATAATTAAAAAAAAAACTGTGGTTGTGTGGGCAAGTGAACCACTCATGCCAAAATATATGTAGGATACTTTATTGGTTTGCTAAAGCGGCAAAAAGCACTCTGAATTTTGCTACTACTGCTACTACCACCAATACACCATGGATTAATGTAAATGTTGCTTATACTGATTTAAAGTAATAATAACATTTACTTACATTTATGTAGCACATGTTACATGGGTAACCAGGGCGATGACACTGAAACAGAATCTTTTATGGGCTGCTCTGGGCTTAGGGGTGCAAAACCTGTATCAGCCACTACAAGAGTGTACCCAGTGTCCGTCTAGCCAAATCTAGGCCATCCCTGACAGCGGAAATAATTCTGGGACTTATCTTGATATAAACCTGTATGAATGGGATTTAAAGCTGTCTGAAGCTACTGACTCTATGAATCTGGAGTTGAGAGGTGTCCTACTGGGTAAGGAGGATGAAAAGCCAGGACTTGAGAGAAGAAGAATAAGAGGGAGTGGGAAATGGTGACTTTATTTTATGTGAGAGACAGGCAACTGGGCAAGCAACCCAGCCTGGTAAATAGGTGACAACTTTTGAAGGTAGGAGGACAGGGTTCTGTTTTACTTTTAAGTGCTTCCACTGTATACTGTAAGACCCTCCCATGCATGGCTTTTGAGAAAAACAAAAAAAAACATCATTTTTGATATGTATTTGCCTTCACATTATCACTAGTGTGGACAGTTGTCACAAGGCTGTAATCCTTTTATATTTGCTGACCTGTGCCTAAAGTAATTGCACTGAAAATCACTAATCTACAGTGTTACTAACATCTCACAAAAATATTTAAGTATTTGTTGTTTTAAGTACTATGATGTAGCTAATGTAAATAATCATAACAATTACACCTTATTTATAGGCTTGGGTTTTTCAGTATTAGTGATGTCTCTCTAGTTTCTTTTTAATATCTTCATTATTTAGTGTAACAACTCTTATTAATTTCAGTTATTCTTCAATTCTATGCATAAAATTTAATTAAAAATTTGATTTTTGTTTATTTATGATCTGTTTGTAGAAAAACAGAGAGCTTTGTAATGATTAGGACCTGGAGAAGAAACAATGTCAAAAATACAGGCTATGATCATTTCCAGAAAGTGACAAATACTGTAGACAAAAAAAATTTAAATAAAATGTGATACAACAAATAGCAGTCAAGAAACACAGGGAGCAAAGATTAGGACACGAGTAGGCAGAGTTTCCAAAATCCTGGATATGGGATGAACGTTAACAGCAACTCTTTATCCTTTAGCGCTGATGATACAAATGTCATGAACTCCAAGATACCCCACCAACAGCCAGGAGCTGTATCCTGGCAGCAGAACTCATGAAACAGCAGCATCTGCATACACAGTGTACCAAATACAAAACAAATACACATGAGAGGGTGTTGGAAATGTAGCAAAATAATTTTAACTGTAAATGACAGGTAAATACACAAACCAACATCATGTCTAATTCCCCATACTTCAACATCTTAAATACAAAATTGCATGAGAAAAATGTTTTTAAGGTTTAGTAGAGTCAATACTATGGAATCGAATCACAACAATTTACTATTATTTCACTTTATGATTGTGACTTTGTTCCACCACCATTTTGAATCTTTGTCACTGCTCACATCATTTTCGTTTACCTGTCACAAGACTGTGACTGTTATGTCACATCGGTCACCTTCCACTTTGAGTCTTTTTGATTTTTGTTCTCAAATGTATGGTCTACTGACCTCACTACATCTGCCCTTTTAAGGATACCAATTTTTCCAAATGTTCTTTTTCAAACACAAATTTTTCAAGCTATCCTTTTATAAGCAAACTTTTTCTTAAACTGTCTCTTTTTAGGACAAATGTCTATGAAAGAGATCATTCCTCCGTTTATTTATTCAGTGAACCCACTTGGGCATAAGGCAGGAATCGTTTCTAGACAGGGAAAAATTGTTCATTGCTGGTCAATCAATTACATACTCACACTCAAAATGTTGTGAGTGACAAACCTGTAAACAGGGTTCATCACTATAGAAAAATCACCAAATGGGTGGCACCAGAGTCTAAATTTCAAAACAATTACTTTAGTATTAAGAACAGCATCTGTGTCTACCTCTGCAATTTGTCAACACCTTATTTCAAGTCAAGAAGAAGTAATGAAAACATACATCCTGCACCATATTCCTCCAAGTGCTCGATGAGTATTTAGATAGTTTACAGTCCTTCGTTTCTCCTATCTTGCTTTTCTTTTGCTTCATTTTTTCTTGGGCTCTAATAATACTCCAGTCTGTTAAAATCAGCTTTCACCAATCACCTTCCCATTGCCTACTCAGTAATAGATATAAACAGACTGGATAACCAATTTTTTTTTACCTTTGGCGTACCAAAGCCAGGTCCTTTTTAAAAGCTGCTGGTGTCATGCTTGGCTTAATCATACTGTCTGGTAGATGGACAGTAAATGATACAGTGGCATGATAGGCCTACTGAATTTTGCGGGGTTTTTTCTATCAATCAAGAGCATTAGAATCTCATTGTTAATGCAGCACGAACAATATATTATTACTAATATTCTCAAATTGGAAAGCCACAACCATAAAATAACTTGTTGAACAAAATACTATCATTATTTTCATTCACCTATTAAACATGTAAAGACAGAATTCAAGGTATTAATTAAAAATATCTCACTTTTGAAAAGAATCTGGAAGTAAATATTTTAAAGGAATTGACAAAAAAAATTTATTAAAGTAAAAAAGAATTGTTAGATTGATGCACACAACAAGACTGAAAAATGAATAACTAATACAATAATCTGAGATATTAATCAAGCCAAAGTCCCCAAGATCCATAATTAAAAATTATGATTTGCTCAAAAATCAAGAATACAAAACTATAATTCAAGATTAAATTATTTAAAAGCACCAAATTAAAGAGCAGGTAAGAACAAAGAGAAGCAGAAGAAGACCACTGCTGCATAAATGAAGCTAATGCCACGTCAAAGGGGCAGTAGCAACAAGGATCTTAAGTAGTCCTTAGGTAACTGCTATTGTGAGATTACAAGGCTGACACTCAATGAAATGAAAAGAGAGACATTGAGAGGTACAGAGAAAAGAGAAAAAATGAGGTTAAAAAAATTGTGCATGAGTCATAAGCACTTCAAGCTTGACAAATGCACTCCAATCAAAAAAGTAAAAATGTTAATAATAGCACTAAAAATACAGTATATATTAAAAAAAAGTGCACATGGGTCAAACATATACATAGCACCCAGAATAGTTCACCTATGTTTGAATGAATTTCAATATATAATTTTTTAATAAGAGGACCCAGAATTATAATTTTAGGCTAATTTAACATCCCTACTTCAAATCATATAGCCACCAAACTGTGAACAATTAATGTCTGCAAGTAGCAAATTTTAGAAAAACTAATTGGTATTCCCTGCAGTGGGCTGGCGCCCTGCCTGGTGATTTGTTCCTGCCTGGTGATTTGTTCCTGCCTTGCGCCCTGTGCTGGCTGGGATTGGCTCCAGCAGACCCCCATGACCCTGTGTTAGGATATAGCGGGTTGGACAATGACTGACTGACTAATTGGTCTTCCAGACATCCCAAGTTTTAATAACAGGTTTCTGGGACAAAGGACTTTACGCCATTCCTCTTTTATTAACTTTTGACAAATGAGGTTGTAGATGACTCCCTAACTTACTTCTTTATAGGCTGCTGGAGAATGTTGTGTGTTGAAATCTAAGCAGTTGTCTGCACACATGCATCCTAAAGGGATCCTTAGCTGTACCCTAATTAAATGTACTGCTCCGGATACAAAAAAAAAACAATCAACTGAGAAAAACAGGTAAACCAAATCAAGCAAACTCCCAAGGGAATTAACTAACAAATCCACCTGAATAAAAGGACACACGTCTGTGTGTCTGTCTGAAAGTCTGTCTGGTTGCTATGTCTCTGTCATTTCAAAAGATGGCACATCACATTATTAGTAATAATATGCATTGCATTTGACATATTTGACATATGGTGCATCACAAACATTAACACTGCTTTTACAAATTCCAATACCAAAATGCATATATCGTAACATTGACATATGCACCGCAAACACTAACACGTCAACATTAATTACTTAGCTGTCAATCCATCTTAGAAGGTTAGCACAGCCAGTGACAAAATAAGTAGTAAAGCAACAACCACAAGGAAAAAAATAAGAAAAATGGAGAGAACAAAATAAAAACAGAAAAACCTTAGATACCGTATGTGTGGCATGAGCAACCTGACTGAATTTTAATTATGATGATTGCCAAGCAGACACTTGAGACAGTGTAAGTAAACATTTTTTAATTAAATAATTGTATCTTTTTAGCTTGACCACACATAAAGAAGTATTTTTATTAATTACAGGGCTGGGATGGTCACTTGATGATTAATATAAAGGCCACAAAAGAGTGACACAAAGGAAAAGTAGGAAAAAAAAAGTTAGCACCTGTAAATAATAACAAAACAATATACATAAAGCTTTGTCTCATTTCAATTATCATAAAGCCAGGACTTGAAGTGCGCCAGTATGCATGGGTATATGGCGTACCAGCAGTTTTCTATTTTTCATTCGGCAGCAAAGAGTTGTGCACTGGCACCTCCCACTCTGACTTTCAAAGTGGCTCCTCCCCAATGTCTGATAAAATGTACATGTATAGTCATGCTTGAAATTCCAAGGGGGACCTCTCCCCTCTCCTATCTATCCCATTTAATGTCCCAATCAAAACTGCAAGGGGGACAAATTGGGTAAAATTTGTTACACAATGGGAGGAAAATCAAGAAGTGCACTGGCACTTGTTTCCACTTCAGGCACCACTTGTTTCCACTTCAGGCACTACATAAAGCCAAGTCCACCTTAAATGTAAAATCATAAATGTAAAATCAAAAAATAAGTTTTCCAAAATGTTTTACTGAATGAAAAGTTTAAATTACAATGACATAATAACATAATATTACCAAGAGAACTTCCAGTCTTTGAAAGAATGCATTACCTGCCTTAATCAGAATCAGAATTCACTTTATTGGCCAGGTACACTAATGTGTACTAGGAATTTGTCTTGATAGTACTGGTGCAACATACAAGGAAAACACAGAATACAAAAGAAAAATCTAAGAAAATATAAAATAATAAAATACAATGCTGCATACAAGGGCAATACAAAAAATAAAGAGATTGTAGGATTAAAATTTCCAGGCAGCCTAGCATGCAGATATACTGTATATACTGTAGATACTGAGTAGCAGATCAGCCCTGATTATTAAGTATGCACCTGGAAAAAAAAACTGTTTAGACCAGGGGTGTGCAAAGTCATTCCTGGAGGGCCGCAGTGGCTGCAGGTTTTTGTTCCAACCCAATTGCTTAATAAGAAGCACTAATTGCTCTAGAAACACTTCTGCTTCATTTTAGTTATCTTCCTCGTTAAGATTTTGAACCCTTATTGCTTATTTAAGTCTTAAACAGCTGCATTCTTGGTTTTTAATTGCTCCTTATTAGCAATAAGATGCAAATGACAAAAGAAACCAGCAGTTATCCATTTTGCTTGTTACCCTTTACGCCTGTGTGTATTTATCAGGCACTATTTGGTTTAATTAAATACTTGGAAGGAAAGAGAAGAGAAAAAAGTGAAGGACTGAGAATTACCCATCTGTTTTACACTTCAAAATATTTGGATGATATCTTTAGAATGGAAAAAAAAATCTAGGATTTGAGAATGACTTGAAATAGCAGAGTTAAAGCACTAACAAGCCATGAAATGTAATTATTGGCAAGGATTATTTTCTAATTAAGCAACTGGGTTGGAAAAAAAAACCCGCGGCCACTGCGGCCCTCCAGGAATGATTTTGCACACCCCTGGTTTAGACGACAGGTTGTTTTAGCTTTCACAGCACAAAGACATTTGCTGGAGAGAATTTTTCAGAACAGGTGGTGCCGTGAGTGAGTTCAGATCAGGAATGATCTTTGCAGTCTTCTTCCTTACCGTGGACGTATACAGGACTTAAATGTGTGGTAAGTTACAGTCTATGATCCTTTCACAGGCTCTGATGATGTGTTGCAGATTGGTCTTATCCTGAACAGAGGCAGCACCAAACCAGACAGTGAGGTAAGACTGAACTTGATGATGGCTGTGTAGAACTGGATCAGTATTGCTTAAGAAAGATTGATTTCCTCAGCTGACACAAAATTAACATTCTCTGATAGGCTTTCTTAATAATGCTTGTAATGTTGTTGTCCCACTTAATGTTTTGTGATGGCATAGTGCCCATAAACTTAAATGATTCTGTCATCCCAACAGCAGAGCCATTTGTAGCAAGTGATATGTGAGCAAGTGACTCTTTCCTGAAATCTGTGATCATCTCTGGAGTTTTTTGAATGTTAAGGTCCAAATTATGGCTGCACCACAATGTCAAATTTTCCACCTCTTGTCTGTTTCTGGACTCATCGTTGTTTGAAATTAGGCCTATTAGTGATATGTCATCTGCAAATTCAAGAAGTTTGAAAGACAAATCGCCAGAGGTACAGTCATTTGCATAAAGTGAGAAGAGTAGTGGGGCAAGGACACTTCCCTGGAGTGCACCAGTACTAAGGGTTAATGGGTAAGACATGTGTGTGCCCAACCAAACGTACTGTTTCCTATCTGTAAGAAAGACTGTGATGCAATGGCAGATTGAATTAGGCAGGTTAAACTGGATGAGTTTATTATCTAGAAGCTCTGTGATGACAGTATTGAAGGCAGAGCTAAAGTCCACAATGAAGATCCTCACATATGCCTCTGGCTTATCAAGGTGTTGGTAAATAGAGCTTTGACCTAAATTCATTGCATCATCTACAGAATGGTTGGCTCTGTATGCAAACTGAAATGGATCCAGGAAATCTTTTGTGACATCCTTGAGATAACTCAGAATAAGCCATTCATAGGCCTTCATTACCACAGAGGTTAAAGCTACTGGTCCGTATGGATTTAGGCCTGTGACCTAACTGATATGATGGTGGAGATCTCGAAGCAGAGACAAACAGTGCACAGATCCAGATATTGGTTAAAAATGTCCGCAAACACTGTAGACAACTGGTCTGCACAGTACTTGAGTGTGGAAGGGGAAATAAGGTCCACATCTGTGGATTTTTTAATATTTTGCTGTTTGAATAAGCTGCAGACGTCTTTTGCAGTGATGACAGGAGAGGGAAGCTGAGAAGAAGAGGAGTGTAGAGTAGTAACAGTGAGACCATCAGATAGATTTATGTCCCATTGTCTTTCAAAATAAATGTAAAACTGATTTAGCTGATTAGCCAGTCTGGGATCAGCAGAACTGTTTGATGTTTTTCTTGTAGTTAGTGACCTGTTTAAGGTCTCCCCAGGCTGATGCACTGTTATCTGTAAACAATTATTACTGAAGCTTATCTGAATACTTTCTTTTCGCAACTTTTGATCACTTTCTCCAAGACACACTTGGCTTTCCTGTATTCCTCACAATTGCCAGATCTGAAAGCACACTTTTTGTCCTTGTGCAGTCGCCTGAGCTCTGGGGTGAATCAAGTGCTTATCATTGCTAAACTTCACAATTGTTTTTGTTGGAATACAAACATTTTTTCATAATGAATATAATTGTTTTCACCCCAACATAAAGCTGAAGCTGAATTACTCAAAAACAGAAGTCAGCTTCCTTGACACCACCGTTCAACTGAAAGACAACACCGTTGTAACTTCTGTTTTTCACAAACCAACAGACAGATGGACCTACCTGAAAAGTGATAGCTTCCACCTCAAGCATATAAGGTGCTCCATTATTTTCAGCCAAGCAATACAGTACAATCGTATTTGCTCAGACCCGACAGACCGGGATCAACAACTGCAGGAGCTCAGACAAGATTTCATCAAACAAGGTTACACCCCCAAAACAACAGATACTCAAATAAGAAGAGCTACTCCCATACCCAGAGGCAACCTTCTGGAATATAAAAACAAAGACAACAAGAACAGCATCCCCCTTGTTGTCACCTACAACCCACATCTTGAAACACTTCGAAAAATTATAAAAGAACTTCAGCCAATACTAAACAATGACCAAACACTGAAAAATGTATTTCCTGAACCTCCCCTCCTGGCATACAGACAACCACCAAACCTTCAACAACTAATTGTCTGAAGCTCCCTAAGTGAACCAACAGAAAATGGCACATCTCCATGCCTACAGAAAAGACGCAAAACATGTGCCCACATCTATGATACAGACCGTATAGTTATACCACACTGACAACTTGAACATCACATAAAGGGATCATTTTCCTGCAGATGATCTAATGTAGTCTACCTAATTTTCTGCATGAAATGTCCTGACACTGCACTCTATGTGGGAGAAACTGGACAAACACTTCGCCAGAGAATGAATTTACACAGGTTCCACATTAAACATGGCAACACAGATGTTCCTGTAGTGGCCATGGACACTGTAAGAGGGACTTTAAAGTCACAGTGCTTATGGGCAACTTCAAAACACAGCAAGAGAGAAAAGAATGGGAAGTTAAACTCATGCTAAAATTTAATACATTACAACATGGATTGAACAGAGATAAGAGTTTTATGGCCAGATATGAGGATTGTTTACATCTCTCAGAATGACAGACAACCTGTCTACAGATCCATATTGTTTTGAAAAAACTCATTACAAACTTCAAAAGACTTTGTTGGACAGTTATCTTATCTTATTGTGAGCATTAGCACGAGGGGAAATGTTAATCCCAGTTAGAATTACTGGGGAAAACTTGCGTGGTAAATAAAACGGCTTACAATTTATAATAAACAATTCTAGATCAGGACAGCATGATTTAAAAAAACAACTGTCACATTGTTACACCAACCTTGATTAATGTACAAACACACTCCTCCTGTTTATTGCAAATTTCAGTAACACAGTCCACTTGGGACAACATGATGTCAGACAAGTCTAATGCAGTTAGACTTACAGTTATTCTGCCATGCAAAAGTAAAGCACACAGCAGATAACAAAGTCAGTTTTAGTACATATTAACAGCTTCAGTTCATCATTTTGTTTGCCAGCGAGTACATGTTAGACAGACATATTCAAGGCAGTGGTTTCTGTAGTCCTCACTTCCTGAATTGAACCTGGACACCAGTTCTTGTGCCTCCGGTCCTCCAGTGTTGGGCTACCTGTTCAGCTGTACGAACACCTGTGATCAAAAAGTTGTTAGATCCACAGATTTAGTTATACTATCTGGGGTCACATCAGGTGGCGTACTGCCACCGATATTCAGAAGCTCTTCCCGTGTATATGTTATATGTCTTTGCATGATTACAACGAATTTAACACAAAAAGTGGGACAAAGACGGAACACCAAACTACCGTAGCTGCCATCCTAAGCATCATCACAGTTATTTCATTTTGTTCACCTTAATTAATAAGTATTTTGGAAAATACAAACTTATCATTTAACTGACTACTGAAACATTCTTTCTGTTCTTATTCTTTTCCATTTTTTGTCCTAAAACCACGTTCTTACTTTGACTTCTTGTTGTTTTAAGAACAAAACACCAAAGCTTCAGCAGGAAAGTTGACAGAGGATATTGAAGGTGCATTGAGGGCACAGATGGTCATGCAGTTCTTTTTTTTTTCCAAATACTGTACCTGCTTTTTTTAGTCTAAATTTAGGTCTAGGTGAGTCTGTCTGAGAATTGCCCTTAAGTCAAAGAGATTAGAATGTTTCATGTTTAGAATATTGATTTAATAAATATGGTAAAATGCCTGTTTATAATTCTTAGGACTATATTACAATATGTTGTCATGAGATGTATATATATTAACACCCAATGTATTTACCCTTTCATATACAAGGGAAACTATTCAGCTCTCAAACACTGACAAAACTTTCATCTTAATTAATTTAGGAAAACAGCCTGTAATGTTTCATTCCTTACCTTTTTTAAAGGTAATTATCTGTGTTCTATTTTGCTTGGCCAGTCAGGATTTGGAGCAAACAATATGTCTGTAAGACACTGTAACTACTTTAGGCAAATGTGATGCAAGATTTCAGCTGTGGTTTCCTGCTTCACATACCTCTTATTGATTACATCAGTTTGTACATTTCTTCTTCATCATAAATCAGCCTTTACGTTTCCCTCTTTGCTAGAGTTGGGGAGACAGTTCAAACTTGTATTATGGCAGGGTATTTGATTTAGGTATGACAATTCTCGCAAACTGAATATGTCACCTTATGATCTTTTTGGCTGTAAAACCAAAATTAACCCAAATACTTGACACTTCACATAAGGGTGAATACAGCATTTGGTAAAAGAATCTCTTCAGCATTTTGAACATTTGTATTATACTACCTGTAGGAATGTAGAAGCAATGAATTGTAATATTCAACTACTAACAAAGTGTATTGCTTATACATTTGCACAGAAGGCGCACCACAGATGTTAAAATTATTACATTGATTCCTATAAGTATACTGTAGCTGGTGCAAAACATGCAAAAAATTACACTGATGCTTATCCTTAGTAGGTTGATGGTATATATAAATGAAAAATATCTAGCAAATATTTTCACATGTCCACTTTTTGTTTCAATATCATAATTTGGGGTGGGGTGGGCTGTAATGAGATTTTTATATCACAGCTTCCTCACCCATGCTCACATGTTCAGTTTCTGAACTGAAATGTTCCTTTTAGTAGCGACAGGTAGAAATGGCTTTGAAGTGGTTTTGAACACTAACAAAATCCACATTCAAAAAATGCCCTACACACTCAGCAACACAAAGAGATTTCAAAGAATTTAGGCAAGTATAGCTGCAACTGTTTTTAATTTACAAAAAAGACAGGTCAAAGAAAAAGTTTTAAGCATGAGTAATTTGCTTAGTATTTTTCAGAATATGAGAATGTTCTAACGTGGTTCAGAGCTGCCTACCTCAGGCTCAGACTGAGGTTGTTGCTACCGGCTCCTTTAATCCTTAACAAGTTGTAAGTATGTTGTAAGATTCAGTTCAGCCAGACTGACCAGCTCTGCTATTCATGACAACACATTCACTAACTATCAGGATGCACCACAGAATACATTTAGATTTTATTAAAAGATAGATAGATAGATAGATAGATAGATAGATAGATAGATAGATAGATAGATAGATAGATAGATAGATAGATAGATAGATAGATAGATAGATACTTTATTAATCCCCAAGGGGAAATTCACACCCAAGGGGAAATTCACAAATTCATAATATATAGACATCTCTTGTCATTGGAGGTTTCTGATCTGGCAGAAAATCTAACAAGCCATGACAAGAAAGAAGAAAAAAGAGTGAGAGCCTGATACTGCTAATACAAAATTCAATTAGCTTTTTGACATAAAAATAAATCGGTCTGCATTGTTGAGAAATCTACAGTGCAGACATACAGTGTATTTATTTATTTATTCTTCAACAGATCTGTGGAATACCCAAACATGGTGATCAGTACACTTTCAAAATTACAATGAAATAAAAATACCTCCAATAAAGCAGAAAGGAATCTGATTGTTCCAGAAAAGCATGGGTATAAGTTTAGCAAGAAACTTACCAAGGTACTGCACAATATATCTTTAAAAAATGCACCACTTACAAATAGACAATCAATATTTCTACTGTGGTGTTGTGAGTTCTATCACTAGCTTGATCTGTCAGTTTGAGATTCAAGCAGCCTTGAGGTGCATTGAATTTTTAGTTCTTTAGGGGCCGAGTGACTGCTTCCATTGGCAATGCGATAATAAGACTTTCTACTTAAGGTCACACATTTAAAATTTTCTAATTCCTAGTTTCTTGAACATCACATTCCTATCTATTTTATTTAAAAGAAGTATTGGAAATGTTCAGTTACCATATGCTCAGCTATTTATGCTCTGATTAAGATTTTCTGCAACATGAAAAATTATAATTAGGGCAAGCAGACATGGGATTCTTCATACTATACATTAGAAGCACATAACAGAGGAGAGCATTGGACAAATAATTGCTTATCTTCCAACTTAAATATTTTGTTTGTTTCACAGCTTTGAAAAAAGTAGGAAATGGAGACAATTGACTAAAAATACATTTTGCATATCGAATATTAATTTACTTCATAAACTAGATTTATTCCACTTTTGGGCCATTGCGCCAAGAAAGTAATTTTTTTTTCCTATATGTTATTTTGTATTACTTTTCATTCATAATTTAATTAAGCTATGGCAGATTATTAGAAGTTATCAGAACTTTGTGTTACAAATTAAGAAACAGCAGACTGTAGAAGATTCTCCTTTTATCCCTATTTAATGGGGTGACACAGCGCTTCAGTGGTTGCTGACTCTTCGATTCAGAGCCCTAGCTTCAAAGTCCTGCCTGGGCACTTACAGTGTGGAGGATGTGAATTCTTCCCATATCTGTGTGAAATTTTCTTCAGATATGCTGACTAATTTGTAAATTTGTCACTTTTCATTTGTTTTGTATGAGAAAGTGTTGCTTTGTATGTGAGAAAGGCTCCACCTCCCTGAAGTGGATTAAATGGGTTTGACAATTGAAGAATGGAAGACATAACACATTTATTGCCACACCATAATGATCCATCTAGTTCTAGATTATGCTGCTCTGACATTTACAACCAATTATTACTATCATTTCCAGGACTAAAATTACAATAAACACCACAATACAATGTCTCATGAGATAACAATTCACAATAAAGGTCAAGGATATAGGTCAAATGTTTCTGTTGTGCTTTGAGTCACCTATCACACAAGCTGGTGGCCCTCAGAAACTTGTTTCTGACTGGGTTGTAACTTTGGGTCTGCCAGATCTCTTCCTTTCAGAGATTCTTCCAGTTTCCAATTACCTTTGGAATATGTAGGATACCATACTCGCTCACACTTTCTTTTTCTTTTTTTCTTCTTCAATTTCTCTAAATGAAAGGCCTACTACACTTCTAAGGGTAATAATGCTATCTCATTTCATTTGTTAATTGCCATTTTCTTGCAGTTATCCCTGGAATATTGTCCAAGTAGTACTTCAGAGGGTGTTGTAATAGTCTGTTCCAATTCTGCTTTAAGACAGACAGAAGGTTTTTAAGTAATCAACAGAAGTTGGGACACCTGTGCAAATTGTTTGGTTCAACTTGCAAGGTTTAATTTACTTTAATAGCTGTAAAATGTCTGTATCTTGCAACCTATCAGTTGTTCCCTGAAGAAGGCACACTTTAAATATTTTTCATTTTTGGAAGACCTAAACTTTTTTTATACCTCTGGTAGTTTACTGTTTACCCTTTCACCATTTCTGGTCATTCATTGCATTTCAACTGGTTAAATTTGAAAAAAAAAAATGGAAAAAACGGATGTGTTCTAAAACTTTTGACTGGTAGTGTATGATATTTATGACTGGTATTAAAATGCATTTCATATGAAACTGCATTATTATGATACTGATAGGTGGCTATATTGGTGCTTTGTATTCATTCAAGTATAAAGTGAATTTCATTAACTGCATTCACTGCTCTCCCCAAAAGTGTCTTCTAAATGTACCAAATATAGGGTTGAAATAGTACCTCCCCTACCCTTTCACCCATAACACTTAAAATTTCAAAAAATTGAATTAATTTAAGATCGATAAATGTAGACACAAACAAAAAACATGCTACACTGAACACATTTTATATTTTCTATGATCCTACTGCATATTATCCCAAAATCCCCAGGGAATATTTGACCTATTGTTCAGCCACAAACATGTAGTACTAAAGAAAGGATGGTGAGAATGAAAAAATATCAAGGATAACCATTCTGCCTTAGGAAAAAAAAAAGAAACAGAGACAGATAGGTAAACAGTACCAGGAAAAGGACCACAGTCTGAAATCACATTTAGTCCATAAACACAGTCTCAGTGACTGACATGACAAAGCCAAAACACTATCCTAAATGGTAGTCAAAACTTAGAAAATAAAGAATTCAAAAGCAAAGTACAAGTAAGGCAGTTTTTAAATATACACAATCTTGGACAACTATAGTGAGTGAGAAGGAAGACACAGCTTTCAGGTATAAAAAGTGAACAGTATCCATTAAAATCAAAAGCATTAAAGTTTAACAGTACATTCAATAAAAATCTCCAGTAAATAACCCCACTGTAAAGTTTTGCCAATAAAACAAGTGCCTTCAAGAGTGCAATAATAAACAGAATTAAAATAAACCCGTCCTCAATGTATACTGTGTCATTCTCAGGAAACACAAAACAAAACCTTCCTGCGCAGACCTTAGCATTATGATCAGCCACCTCCATGGGTACTTGCAGACCTCTCAGCACAGTATGTTTACCACATCACAAACTCTTGGACAAAACCCTCAATAATCATCTTTAGTTCTGCCCTTTCCATATTAATTCCACAATGCTCTGGAATTTGTCCTGCATACTGTCTGTTCCCCCTTCCTGAGGCGATTATCCTCCATTTTGCTTTACTCTCGATCTGGGTAAATCAGCAGACTTGAATTCTGTCAAACCACAGAACTCCACGACAGCCACAAGTCCGGCTCCTCATATAGGCCAGCCGTCCATCCTGATGCTCTTGACAGGTATACCCCTCAAACCATTCTCTAATTTTAATTTGTCATCCTCTTGGTTTGTTTTCCTCTACTCCTCAGCACTTACCCCTCCTGACACATCAGTAATTAACTAATTCAAGTGATCACATGTATTCACATGCAAGCCACTTGTCAGTGGTGGTTAAGCCATCGGACAGTGCAATAAAAACCTGCTAGAATCAATAAATGATGTAACACATTAAAACACTTCATGACACCACCTGTCAGAAGGATAACTATGATTAGAATACATCTGGAACAAGTGAAAGGCTCTATGTATCACAGGTAAAAATAAAGAGGCATAATAATAAAACATGACATGTATCATGGAAGAATTCTAGGAAATCATTTTATTTGTATTTGACCAGCAGAGGTCTAAAATATGTTCTTTCTTAAAGATCAGAGAGAGTCATCACAAAACAGAGCTAAGGCTAATAGACAAAACATTAAATCAACCTTCAAATGCAAGAGTTAAAACAAAACAGTACTAAGAAACTAAGAGACAAAACAAGATGAAACCATAAGTCTTTTTCTAAACATTTCCAGGTCTGAAGGAAAATTTTAGAGAAGTCTTTCCTTAAATAAGTTTGAAGTTTGTATATAAGGTTTTGTATGCAGCAGAGTTTTAGATCATATCCACCAAGCTTTTACAAGTCACAATATATATAGTACATCGATCAAGCACAACATTAAAACCATTGACAGGAAAAGTGAACTATATTGATTATCTCATTACAATGGCACCTGTCAAGGGGTGGGATGTATTAGGTATCACATGAACAGTAAGTTCTTTAAGGGGATGTGCTGGAAGTAGGAAAAATGGGCAAGTGTAAGGATCTGAGTGACTTTGATAAGGGCCAAATTGTGATGGCTTGACAAGTGGGTTAGAGCATCTCCAAAATGGTAGGTCCTCTGGGATATTCCTGGTATGCAGTGGCTAGTACCTACCAAAAGTGGTCCAACGAAGGAAAACTGGACATGGGCACCCAAGGATGGGCTACAATGGGCACGTTAGTGTCAGAACTGGACCACAGAGCAATGGAAGAAGGTAATCTGGTCTGATGAATCATGTTTTCTTTTAGATTATGTGGATGGCTGATACATATGTGTCATTTACCTGGGGAAAAGATAGCAGTGGGATACACTAAAGAAAGAAGGCAAGTGACAGGAGGCAGTGTGATGCTCTGAGTAATGTTCTGCTGGTAAACCTTGGGTCCTAGCATTCATGTGGATGTTACTTTGACATGTACCACCTACCTAAAGAGTGTTGCAGTCCACTTGCACTACTTCATGGCAATGGCATTGCCCAATGGCAGCGGCCTCTTTAAGCAAGATAATTAGCCCTGTCACAATGCAGAAATTGTTCAGGAATGGTTTGAGGATCATGATAAAGATTTTCAAGTTGATCTCAATCCAATCGATCAACTATGGGATGTGGTGGAAAAACAAGTCCGAGCCATGAAATGGCCCACCTCTCAACTTATGGGACTTAAAGGATCTGCTGCTAACATCTTAGTGCCAGATACCACAGGACACCTTCAGAGGTCTTGTTGAGCCAATGCCTTGATAGCTCAGAGGTGTTTTGGCAGCACAAGGTGTGACCTACACAGTATTAGGCAGGAGGTTTTAAGGATGTTACCAATTGATGTATGTGTCACATGTCTAGCAAATATGCAAGATTATAACCATCAGAAACATACAATGGTGATGTCTATTAAAACAGCCACACGTAATAGTAATATGTTAAATGTCATCAAAATAACTTCAATAAAAATTATTAGCGTTTGAAAAACAGTGTGAAATACTAAAACAATATTAGTAAGGTACTCCTTACCACATGAATACTGAAATCTTTTGAAAGAAAGAACTAATTGTAGTATATCTCAATATGAAAGTAAAAGTGATGTTGGGAATAAAAGACAGTCTATAAAAAGGACATAAGCTTTTGTGCCATGGTGTTAGAGATCAATGCCCAGAATTAAAAGGCAGCATAAATTAATTAATATGGGGGTATAGAGGAGAGCCAACGCTGAAACACTTCAAGATTATACAAGTAGAAAATTGTTCTTTGCGGTATTACAGTTATATGGCATTAATCAAGACAGGGAAAGAAGAAAACTGAGAAGAATGCAATTCAACAATACTGTAAAATGGTGTAAAATGGATAACTAGAGATGGATAAAGAGATTGGTAGAGCACAGAAGGAAATGAAGAAGTGTGACTGTCAGCCTTCTGACAGAGGACGTCAGCAATGTCAACTATTCATGGCAGCAATGAGGAAAATATGATGTTTTAAATCAAGGTGGACTGAATATTGTGCTGACGGAGTACTTTATTCTTATCACTAACTATGCTAAAATGTGCTAGATGGAAATTACACCAGCTTTTTTCTTCATGTATCTATATTTGTATATCTACGGTCACAAAAAATTCCAAAAAAGCAGCATAGACTACGGGTCATATTCTTTTGCCACAATTGTACAGCTATGACGGATTGCCTTTTCAAAGCAATACATGGTGTATTCATAACAGATATTTGTATGGATGTAGTGTGTTGTATTCTTAAACAATACAAAGAAGCAAACCACATGGGACTAAACCAGGCATAGACTTTTTATATTGCACAGGGACTGAATAACTTTTAAATTACTCAACAACCTTTTGTATGGATTCACTGATTATAACACCAAATAACTTTGTAATTATTATGATAAGCAGGATAAATTGAGGCTATAGGGTCCCTAAATATTGGAAGAGTCTATCATTTAATTTAATGACACATCCAGGTCTGTAGAGCTCCTACTTAGTCCTGGTGTAGTCACCTGCTACAGCTGTTGATCCATCTGGTCAACTACAGTATCTGCCATTGACACCATCATGTCTACTGACATTAACTAAATCATTACCATCTTCTCTTTTCTTTGTCTCTTTGAGTGCCTTTGTGGCTTTTAAATCTTTGGCCAAGTGACAAAGAATAGGGGACACTGCACCTCAAGAGGTATCCATTGTCAGAATGACTTCTGGCTGGTGCTCTTTAGCCATCATCTATTTACATTTAAATATTGTTTTACACCTTATTATACACTTTTTATACTTGTTGAACACTGTTTTACTCTAACTTTTTGTTTTCTTCTAGATTGTCTGCCAGTTCTTTCAGTTTTCTTTACAAGTTAGCTATTATCACTATATTCAAAATAATCTTTTGAGTTTTTCATAAAATCAAAATATGGAAATGCATCAGTCTAACCTAATTAATGGAGTGAATTTTCCTATGCATCTCTCTGCTGCTTCTGAAAAGCATTTGGTGGAGCCTAAGAAGTGTGTGACATGCCTCTTAAAGGATGGAATCACTAATACTCTATTCTGCCTCTTTAAACTAGGCAATCACAACTGAAAATTCCAATGTCCTATTGACATATTTTAAATAAAGCAAATAATTTTTTTTTAATATATTTTCAATTGAAAAAGGTCAGTAAATATAACGAAGGAGCTTCCCTAGTGTTCTGGCTCTTTAAGGACTATATTACTGTATGTTTGAGATTGCAGAAATACTAGAAGTCACAAGATGGAGCTCTAGACTGGTGTTCCCAGTTTAGATAGATACCAAAGAATGACTAATGCAATTCAAAGAAGAATTGAGGTGGTCAAGGGCTGGACTTCTAAAAGGACCGTAGCCTCTTCAGCATTAGGTTTACCCCTGGACAAACAAGTTAAAAACTTTGAACATTTTTCAACAAGAAAAAATATTATTACTTCTGACAGATACAGTACATGTAAATCCCAAAACGTCAACATAAATACAGCAGGAAAAGTACAGTATGTTTAGTGCCCATTGCTGTACTGATGCACACATGAGTACATATCCTTTGTGTGAGACGATTTGAGACAGTCACCACAGCACAGCTTCACATTGCAGTCAGGACAGTAGAATCATGTCTCTTTGCATGCTTTACCACCGCATAAAGCTTAGTGACTTCAACATTTTCCCTCACATGAAAATTGACAGTTGCCACATTGCAAACAGTGCCTAGGAGGCTAATGTCTTACTTGTCCTTGCACTTTATTGCAATCATTTTGCCTTTTTGTCACGCAGCTACATGTCACACCATCACAGGACATTCAATGGCAGTTACATTGTACAGTGCTGTATCATGCATAAGCTTCATTTTCTGTGTAATGTCTGATACCCACTTCACGTCATCACCACTATAGCCAGATTCAAGCAATGGTTCAGTCTCAGTTCATTCTAAAACTGCCTTTACAGCTTTTTATTTGATGTTGTGCTTTATGCTGGATGCTCTACTCCACTGAGTATCGAAGAGTTGCCTTTAAGTTACAATAAAGTAACAGAATGCATAGAAATATTCTTTTTTTTTTTGCACCATGATGTTACTTTATTCACTAGATTTCAGCAGAATACTATCCCAAGAGGTATTGGGGCTTAACACTATAAAGTATATCCTTGCACAGAATTTGGAGCCTGAGTCACTCTCAAAATTAAAGTCAAGGAGGCCAAACAGGCCAGATAATTAAGGCCATCGAGCTTAGAGACATGAAGAGTGGATATTGATAAGATCTTGACTGAATGATGGAAGAAAAGCAATAGAAAATGAGAAGGTATGGGAGTTGTTTTGAGGAGTCTTTTTAATATGGTCTGAGTAAATGCATTAGGCATCCCACACTGACAGGCAAGAACAATGCCTAAAGAATGTACTCAGGCTGTTGCAGGTTAAAAAAATCTGGGAAAATATGAATGTGGGTATTTTCAAAAATAATCTTGTCTTCCTGTCTGCCAAGGGACATAAAATTGTTTGACCTGTAGTTTCTCAAAACAGACAATTAGGCTTTTTGGGTTGGAGCAATTCAATCCACATATACGGTAGGCTGCAGAGACCTCGATGTCCCAATTAAAGTCCTCTCCAGTTATTTTAGAGAATAGTTCAGCTATAAATTTCACTGGGTTTTTTTCAAGAATGTAGGCAGGCTTTTGGGGCTGACAGACTTATTTGTTCTTACATTACATTGTTAAATCATTTGCTTCTTGCTGTGCCTCCTTTGTGCATTTCATTTTCAGCACCTTTGTGTATTTCCATGGACTTTTTTGGAATCTCATTTTGGGAACAGGGTTGGCTCAAGTGTGCCTGCTAGAAGCCACGTTATCCATAAGTTGTCAAACTCGCTTGATTCAATTGAGTATCTCAGGAAGTCTACCGCAGCAGCATTGGGCACACTGTAGGAACCAGCACTGGACAAAGGGCCAGTGCAGTATAAGGTGCATACATGCACATATTCAAACTGTGCCAATAAATCTAGTAAATCACATCTTTGGCTGGAGGTATGAATGAACTGGAGGGTCCAAAGAAAAAAAAACCCACACAGGAATAAGGAGAATATGAAAATTCCACATTGGCTGTGACCAGGCAAGGGTTTTAATCTTCTACAGATGTGAAGCAGCAGTGCTGACCACTGCAATACCACAACACACTTTTTACGGTTCCCTATTTAACAGAAAACAGCAAAAAAAATAAAAATAAAAATCATTGAAATAGTGGTAAATTAATTGAAGCAGCTGGTAATCCTCCCTTGTTGTATAAAAAGATTAATGTATGTGTATGCTCAGTAAATTGAAGGATGCTCACCCAAGTGAATTGGAATAATCTACAAATAGTCTATCAGTACACCTCAGTATGGTGGCAACAGAATATTTATGATAAGCATATCATAGTGAGGTTAATTAAAAGACATGCCTCCTTTTTATTTCTTTGCAGTTGTATTCTTCCTAAATTTTCTATCTGTGTTATGACAGAATGTAGAACTACAGTTGTGTGTTGCTGGAAAGTTAAAGAACCCCATAGTTAAAGTTTAAAAAACTAATTTATGCAACTACAGTGTAGCTTTTAGAATTGGAAAGTAATTTTGGAAAAGAGGAAGAATTGTCTAACAAAAGTGAAGCTATGAGAAAGACGCCAAAAAACAAAGAAAAGCAATATAAATTCTATAACTTAAACATACAATGTACTGAAGCTATGTAAAAGCGCTATACAAATGCAAAGAATTTATATATTTATTTATTAATGGTACCGTTGCAATATAAAACTGTGGTTGACATGGTTTATGAATAAGGACATTGAACCTCAAATAATTTCTTCATTACTTCTGACCAAATGACTACCACATGTTGTAAGAAATTGTTTATCTGGGACTATTCTTCCTAAACTATGTTCTTCATAATTTCAATTTTGGCATCATACTGCATAAAGTGTGACTTTCAGCTAAAAAAACTACTTTTATTTTTGTTTGTCTATCCATAGCATTTTCTTGTAATAAGTTAAATTGCTCTAAGGAATGTTCTTGAGTTCATTATTTTGACTTTCTGATTGAACAGCGAAAATAGAGCCATCAAAAATGGTATTTCATCAAGCTTTCTGAGTTGCAGCCAAAAGAAACTTTTTTTTTTCCAAATGCTGTAATCCAGAGATGCATTTAATATGAAATTATTTAGAAAAAAATGTTTCCAAGAAGAAGGCACAAGTTTAGTTTATTCAGTTTTCTTACTGCTAAACTGTTTTACAGAAATGGTATGTAACTGCATCAATTAATCAATTGCAAATTGCAAGAATTTTATTTTCTAACATATATTCAGTGGAGAGTATAGTAAGTAATAGGTTAAAAAACCTCTCTGAGAGAGTTTAGCATCAGAGATATACTGATGTTGGAATATTAGACTATTCAGAGAATAATTGCTATGTGGGTAATAAAACTGTGCAGTCACAGAATAAGGAGACATTTCATATGAAGCTGCAGGGCTTATACAGGAATTGTAGTTGCTGGATTCTTTATACTGTAAAATAATGGAGACCAAATTTTCTAGGCTTTTGTTACTGTCTTAAATAATCTATAACTTGAAACACATTCTTTAAAATGTGAACATTATTTTCAAATTTCAGAATGTCTGGAAGAATTATCAAAAAACAGTTAATAAAAATTGTAGGATACATAGGCGATTTGCACCCCCTCACTAATTGTGAATATTTAACCTCATACTTTTTACCCATCTTAGAAACACGACATATGTTTAGTAGATATTCTCTGCTGTGAAAGCTTTGGATCAGTAATGCAAAACACAGAACTGCTATGCAGCAGTAGTTGAAATTATTCCAACAGACAATTTGAACTCACTTGACATAATGTATTCATGTTTTGTACACTCATTACTGTAGCACATATACCGTAATGACTTCTCACATATATCTCCATGACTATGCTTGTTTATATTACATTTTTAAAAAGACAAAATTTTTTAAGAAAAAAGTTAATGTTCTCTACTAGTGTGCACAAATATCTGAATTTCCTTGTAGGCGATTGTTGGCTGATTAAGTTTTGGCCAGACTGCCAATAAACATCTAGCAATTCCTGTGGATCTTGTTTTCCTACTTCTTATTTTTGCTTTACTCCCTTTAAAATCCTGAACACTGTAACCATTACCTAGCGATAGTAAAGTAGGCCCTGAATGTACAAAATAAAAGGCCACATATTGATAAACAGAGCGTAGTACCATGGGAGTCACAGTAAAAGTGAAAGCACAGCTCTGAATGACAGTCAATGTTTGTAGAGCCCCTAGCTCAAGTTTATTAGACTTTTATTATTTATCTGAAGCAAGACTGTTTTGTAATGTCATGCCATGCTAAGCAGAATCCTAATATTGGAACTGTTGATAATATGGTTATATTATATTGACACTTCTTGAAAAAATGATGAGAATCCAACTGAATCACACATTTCTTGTTGTGACTTTATTTAGGATCTGTTTGAAAAACGTTTCTTGATTTTTTACAGTACAAGTTGAACATAAATGATATTCCACTAGGAATGACACCAAAACTGCCACTGTTGTATTAGTACTGTAAATGCTGGGGGTGTAGAAGGACACCAATATGAGGCATCCTGTATCATATAAGAGAGTTCTAAATTATTTATGTGTGCATTCTTAAACAAAAAGCATCAATTTCTTTTTTCCTTAGTTTTATGCATGAATCAATTGTTCTTTGGTTTGTCTACTTATACTGAACTGCAAAGTTTTAACAGAGGTGAGTGTTGCTGCTGCACAATTCCAATGCTCTGATCATGCATGGCCATCGTTTGTTAGGAGTTTCTATGGTCTCTCCATGTCCACGTAAATTTTTTTCAGTCTATTCTCGTTTTCCCACACTTCCAAACACATATATAAGAGATTATCAGGTGACTACTAGAGGAAGTGTGTTTTTTTGTGTATATGAGTGTGTTAAGGACATACCCTAGTTCCCTAAAACCTTAACTGGAAAAAGCAGGTTCCGATAATGGATCAATGGAAGGATGATTATGCACTTCCAGCTCATGACAGCTGTAAATACTATAAATACAAGTGCCCACAAGCTTTTAGCTCATTCAGGTCTGTTAGCACCAATTCTTCTTGTTAATCTCTTTCTAAGTTGCTGCTGGCAATAATGTTTTAGCTTGGCTGAACACAACAAAAGAGCACTGTGTGAAGAGCTAATAAAACATTTTTTGGCCCACTTTGTAAATAAAGTTCTACATTTCCTCTTTTACTCCTGTAGCCATGTTTTTTCTCTAGTAACTAAATCCTGGACTACAATAACATGCACTGAAACATTCTGGTTTATTTTGTCTATTGTTGTCAGTGTTATACCAGGTGTTACTAATATGAGTATTTGAACAGCTAGTTCTAATCCATCTGTTATTTGCTCCTCATTTTGACTTTCTTCAGTTTGCATATAGGGCAAAAAGATCTGTGGATGATGCCATAAACCTGGGCTTGCACTTTGTGCTGGAGCATCTGGACTGTAAAGGAGCTTATGCCAGAACACTGTTTGTAGGCTTCAGTTCAGCATTTAACACCATTGTCCCTGAAATGGTAACTAAACTTCTATAAATGGAATTGAATGCTTCTGTCTAAATTAATTTACAGTTTTTGGACAAACAGGAAATAGTATGTTCTGATGAGCTCCAACCTTTCAGACAGTCTCCATATTAGTACAGATGCCTCTCAAAGTTGTGACTTCCCCTACACTATTCCTTGTACATCAATGACTGTTGGTCCACTGACCTTTCTCTAAAAATCACTAAGTTCACAGATGACACTGGACTAATTACTAATGGAAATTAAATTAAATGAAGAAAGGAGGTGACTTGTCTTTTGTCTTGGTGCACAACAAATAATCTGGTATTCAATGCAACCAAAACATTGGAAATGGTAATTGACTTTTTCAAACAGCAGAGACAACCTGGGCCTCTAGAAATAAATGATTCTGCAGTCAGCATGGGGAATCTTTCAAAGTTTTGGGTACACCTATCAATAATAAATAATATTCTCAACTGGGACATAACACCACTTCCATGTTTAAGAAAAGATCAGCAGTGGATAGGTTTTCTACATCAGCTGAATAAATTAAGTATTTCCCAAACCCATCCTAGTACAATTCTATGAATAAATAATGGAAAGTGTAATCACATTCTCCTTTCTTACCTGGTTTGCTTCAGCAACTCCCTTCAGCTAAATGCTTTAGGTCACTTAAAAATGAAAGTAACAGACACTTAAACATTATTTCCTAAAGTCATAGTCCACATAAAAAATTAATTTAGCCTGTCACCATTGCTTATTCGTGTGTTCTTTCATATATGAAGGCATGAGTGTCAGTGATATTTTCATAACGAAAACGAGAACTAGAACTAAAAATATTGTTTTTCATTTTACAAGAACAAGAACTGAAATTAAGGCACACAGAGAAACTAAAACTAAATAAAAATAAAAATCAGTAATATGGGAATGAACTAAAACGAGAACGAAAATTGTGTAAAAACAAAAATTAGCAATAGCATTTTTGTTCAATCCGGTTCAGTGGTGCGGAGGGGTTGTTTGTAGGTCGCCCTGAGCCTTCAGTTACATTGCGCTGTTTACTATATGGTGATCTGTACCTTGGGCTTACTATAGTCATGTGGTGAAACTTCTGCAAGGACTGTTGTTTGTTTGTAGAGCACATTTGGTTCGTCGGATTGAAACAGTAAGCATGTGTGGTTGACAATGGTGAGTTTTGCAGAGATGTTTTTGGGTAGAAAGCGAGAAAGTAACGTGTGGAAATACTGTAATTATAGCACAGATGATAATAAAAACAAACGTAGCGTGCGAGAAGAAGAAAAGAGTCTCAGAGTTTCAGTGTAAGGCCAGCTGGATCAGTACTTAGTGGAAATCCAGTACTTCTCTTGCACCATGACTGTACTTCATAGAGGGACATGTGGTCTCACGTGTCATCATGAAAAGTAAAACAACTAATAATCATAACATAAAATATATTTGTCCACTGGTCTGTGATATAAATTTGTTTTCTGTATGATTCTAATAATTTTGATAATTTTTACAGTCAAAATTGCTGAATTTGCGCATTTCCTGATCAAATATTGGGGAGGAACACAAGGTGCGGCACTGACAAGATGAGCCAAGCTTCCCCGCAGACTGTGCTGTGCCTCACACACTGGGTTGATGCATGCAGTTGGCACGTGCTTGTTGCTGTCTCTCTGTATGTCGCCAATATAATGTTTGCACACGCTTTTATTTTACAACCTGACTCACAGTCTGGCTAATATCTTTAATGAATGTGTGTGACATATTTAGTCTTGCTGATCGGACATAAAACCACAGCGAAAAGGCACAAGGTGAAGAAGACAGTACCATGTCACACTGGTGTGAGCCTGACGGGTTCTAGTTGCTGTTGTTCTTCTACGCAGAGGCTCTGGGCACCATTAAGTTAGCGATATCAGAAAGTCAAGTGCCCTGCAGTGGTCCGTATATTTTTATTTTTTGTTCCGACTGACTGCCAAAAAGGAAGATTAAGACTTTTAAAGGAAATTAACTAGGATGGAGGTTTTCGTGTAGAAGGATAGGCACATGGACTTCACTTACAAATAAAGGTAAGACCATAAACGTTTTTCAATTTTATAAAAAAATGGGATCAGTTTTCTTGTCTAAGAAAAAGACAATCCATTATTTAACAACTACATTTTGACCTTAAATAAAATATTCTATTGTTTTTCTTGTTATCGTTTTGTTGAATTTTCTGTAGTAAAATTGATTAAAGCATCAAAATTTAAAGCTTTTAAAAACAACTAAATATTTCAGCTAAGGTCAAAATTGAAATGTTTTTTTTTGTACACCACTTTCATTTGTATTGAATGAGTATGAATTGTGAAATTGCAACGGCAAAGTTAGAACACATGGAGGGTGCACAGCAAACGTGCTCTCTCCGCTCTCTCTCGCTGCTATAAATGTAACATTCTTTCTTAGCCAAATATGTACCTTACCTATCTGTGTGTAAAGAATGCTGATGAGATATGAATCATAACCAGTAGTCATTGTGCATGCTGCCAACTGAATGGTGAATAAGCTACTCTTTTGGGTTCATATATTTGTAAATCTCACTCTGAAGGACTCAGTGCCTCACTAGTCATGAACCTCACCCCACGTCATTGCTTCAGTACTGGCAGCAGAAATCCTCAACATACAGTCTGCTGGAGCCAGTGGCCGAGGACCTTGTCTGTGTATCTGCATTACAGGCACACGTCAAGCAAACATTATTACTTTGTGGCTATCTGTGCAACGGATGTTGTTGCAACATGAACACATCTCTCGAAATGCCTGCCTGTTTAAAGCTTAACAGCAACGTGCTTGCACAGACTGGTTTCTTGGGTTGAAATATTTGATCTTGCTGACTGTACTCATTAGGCCACTTATGCTGTTTGATCATTGATAGTCAAGCTGTGTTTAACGGCATTATGAACCGTGAGTGTATTTTATTGACTGAAACATAACTTGCATTAAAATGTGTGTAAGCCAACATTTGTGGCCTTGCAACAGAAAAAAAAACTAAAATTGTACTAATATTATGTAAAAAAAAAGCCCAAACTAAATAAAATAAAAACTAAAATTTTTAACACCGAAACTAAATAAAAATAAAAATTGTTGACTCCACTGAAAACTAGAATGAAATAAAAATAAAAAATAATTTTATAAAATAAAAACTAAAACTACAATTAATATCAGAACTGAAATATCACTGGTGTGTATGAGTGTGCATGTGCATATACTCTATAAATACATAGTGTATGCTTTAATTTGCATACCATTTGCACACCTCCTTTGTAACTGCCCTATTTTGCAGTTTTTTATAATGTAAGTTATTTAACTTCTATTATTTATTTATTATTTATTCTATTATGTTGTTTATATGTTATGTTGTTTTCTGGTATACTGTAAGCAGATCCAAAGCTAAAGTTAAATTCCTGTATATTAAGTACTGGCAAATAAATTTGAGTCTGATTCTGAATCCAGCTCATTGTAGGTTGATTAGCACATGCACTGTACATGTCATAATAATGACCCTGTAAACCTGTTCTTGATGAAGCTTGGACTTGAAGTAAACTTAACTTCACAAAATTAAATTTCTAAAGATAGTCCTACAATACAGTACACATAGTGTGTCAACCACTGAAAGAAAGAAGTGCAGCATTTAAGAAGATACTACAAATCTTTGCTTTGCACAGTTTGCAATGGTTTCAAACCTGGTGGTCTTATCATAACAGATTTCTTATTACAATCCACAGTGAAAATTCAGTACATAAATTTTTCATTTTAATTATACTGTCTCTTAAGGTGTCTGAAAGCTTTGATGTAGTAGTCCAATACCATATTTTTCTAAATGAGTAATGGAAAGTGTCATTTTTTAAAATATACTACTGTTTGTTTCTATTTCTAAGATAAACAAAGTTCTCTAACCCTTACAGAAAAAACTGACTAACAATTTATACCTTAGCCGCTTGCGATTACAGCCCAGAATCTGGATGCTGAATTGGAAAAGTGCCAGTTTCTTGTTGCCTTCAATGCCTCCATTGCACTCTGCATGTAAAAATAAGTTTTTAAAATTGACCCTTACCCCATGGACATTCTTTGCCTGTTTTCTGTCCTTTGTGTTACTGCAGCTCCACAATTTAAAGTACCTGCAGAAAAATACATATATTTATTCATTATTATTTTGCTTAATTATCTTCTTTAGGTATAACTCTGTCCTGTAAATGGTATAACTGAGAAAGAGTAAAAGGTAATGAACCATTTCAAGACATACTATGTACTTTTTATTTAAGAGAACAAAAACACAATAACACACAGTTCAGTCAAAACCACATACAATAATAATAAAACAGCACAGACCTTGTGTTAAAAATGTATATTTCCACATGATGGCATACCTGATATGGTATACTAACATAAAAATAATAAACACTTACAAACATATTGAATTTGAGGTGCCCAAGAAAAGGTGAAACATTGTGTCTGTTATACACTGTATCCTTTAAGTGTTATTTAGGTTCTGTTTTGAAATATAAAAGGGGTATTTAGTCTATTGCTTCTTTACAGAGAATTATTTTGTGAATAGTTAAAGAGGTATGTATAGATTAAGACATACAGCAATCCAAATTTGACTCCCATAATGGTTCACAGAAAAATAAAGAGAAGTCTGCCCACTAGAGGAACCCACAGCAGAACCCAGCTTGAGCCAGACATGGGATTGTGATCACCTGACATCACCTGTTGGCCAGGCCTCCCTGGTCATCTGCAAGTATCTGGTCTGAAATGGTGTTCAAATATCCTGAAAGTAAGAGGTGTGTTCAAAATATATTTGTACACACATACAACCACCTATGGCACGTCTTTCAGAAAACACAGTGGCTATTATGTCATGGCATGTTTGCCTATCCAATTAGACAGTAACATTAAAAATCTTTAATTATTTATTTAGAAATGCAGTCAGAAGATGGATGTTGCGTAGCCTTCTTCCTGATTTTACTGGTGTCGTTAGGAAGATTTGTTGATTCAGGTATTTTGAGTACAGAATTCTCCATTTTCTGTGGCTCTTTTATCAGCTTTCTTAACAGTAGGCCTTTTGATAGGGTGTGACACACCATTTACTTAAAATGCATATTTTGCAGTTTATAATTTTCATGAATATAGCTGCCAAGTCTTTCAAGCATACATCGTCCTAATGCTGAACAACAGAGAACATGCACAACACCTGTGACAACATATCATTCACATGTGCCATTTGTTTGTTGAGGTCTTTGAATGTCAATGTATAATCGGTTACTACAGAAAGGTTTTTTCTTTCCAACAGGTTTTGTTCATTTTTAAAACAGGCTATGTTTATTTTCAAAATCTGCAAAGTCCCCTCTGCACATGTGACATACATTTATATGTCTAAAAGGGTTTTTTAGGAGACTTTTCAACTGTACACAGTTTATTGAAAACAGAAACTTGCTGTCTGCCGGACCAGGGTAACACAAGAGCACCTCTGATCTTTGTAGTTTAAAATCACCACTCCTACTTTGAGAACTGCCTTCATGAGGCATTGGATTGGTTTAGCAATGTGACACTCAGTGAGCTGTGTAATTGTTCCCACCAAGTTTTAAGCACATTTCACTCATGGTTGTCTCCAGTCATATATATTATGCGTCTGGCTACAGCGAGACAAGAATATTGAAGCAAGTCACTTTAAAAAGGTCCAAGGGATGGGAACCCTGCCATTCAGGAAGATTCCTTTTTAGGAAGTAAACTGTTAAAAATGATAACAGTGAATGATCAAAGGGCTTCATACAAAGACTTATTAACCAGTGGAACATTGCTGAAGCAAGTTAAGTGTACTGATAGGACAGACTTTTTAAAATAAAAAATGCATTTCTCTTAAAGCCAGTGGAGCTTTTATTCTCTCCTGAGTATTTGTGGTAGTTGGCCCCATCACATGTTTGCAGCATTTAAAAACCCAAGCAGGGATATGACATACATGACTTTGAGTACTGAGAAAAGCGCTTATAAATGTAATGAATTATTATTATTATTAACTGTTTATGTCATTTGCACATATGACTTCCAATATTGATGGTTTCCTCTGTTGTCCAAAGCAATACAGAGGGGTAATCAGTGATTCTAATATACATTATGTGGCTGTGTTTGTGTGTATTGCCAATGAGTCTTCAATGCTACTAAAGTTAAAATCTTTTCTAATGCTGTCTCTCAATAAAGATGATTAAACGCAAGTAAATGAAAATTATTTTGCTTTAGTAAATCTGAAATCTTTCTTCACATCTCAGCTTCAGGACTCAGTGACCTTTTATGATAAAAAGAAGGTTAAAAATATATGAACACAATAAGGTGTCCGTGAACTATAAATGGCACTGTACTGTGCAAAAGCTGGTAGCCTAAACTAAAATGTGAAGAGCAAACCAGAAGTTTAAATATTTTATTTGTGATGAGAGTGTTAGGATGCAGCTTGTCTAAAAACAGTTTTTGCTACTGAACTTTCAAAGTGTCAGTTGATAACATTTACACCCTTGTAAAGTAATATATTTGCTGAAATGTTACTGCTTCAGTTCAAGATTGTAAAAGAATTGAGATAATACAATTATTATTTCATTACTAAAGCCTCCACTAAGTTGTATATCTGTCTGTCTAGCTGTATGTTAACACCACAAAATGTATTCTGAATCAAAATAAAATCTAATATATAAAGCTTAAAATCTGTGTGGATGCTTGTTTGCGTGTTATGTGTGTGTGTGTGTATGTGGATGCTTGTTTGCGTGTGTGTGTGTGTGTGTGTGTGTGTGTGTGTGTGTGTGCGCGCGCGTGTGCATGTGCATGTGCGTGTGCGTGCGTGTGCGTGTGTGTATGTCTGGTATACAAATCCACAACATTGGACCAAACTCTGCCAAAATCTGAAAGTTTGTAAAGCTCCCTCATTTGATCAGGGGAAGACCGCAGACTATGTCTTGACCTAAATTTTTGACGCAATATATCAATATTTCAGAGTAAAGACTGCAGCTATTCAAACAACTGTGCATAACTTATTACTAAATGTTTTCAGCAGAAACAATTTACTGCTGGGCCATGTGAGCTGCACCACTGACCAATGGCATCACATTTGGCATGAAAAGTAAGGTGTCAAATGGAAGGAGAATGGTTGGTAAAACATAAGGAATACATCCTAAATATGAGCATTTTAAAGCTTATGAATGTTTTACTTATTCACAATTACATTTAACATGTTCAAGAATAAGCACCTCCAGTGACCTAATAATATTATTACTTGACTGACGTCTTCATCCAAAGCAGCTTATAGCATTTGTAACCATTGGTTATTTTTCTTTTGTTTTTACAACATGACCAAAGGCAGGTAAAGTGACATACTCATGGTCATGCAGTGCCAGCAGAAGGACTTGAACCCACAGCCTCGGGTTTTGAAATCTCAATTCCAGAGCCTGATCAACTACACCACACTACTTGCCAATATTACTGGCTTTTCGTAAAAACAAATACCAATTTGGTATATAGAAAAATACTTGGTTACATAGTATTTCTGGTACATCCAATTAACTGACAAAACTTACCAGGTAAAGCCGGATAACACGGTTAGTGTAACTATAATTGACAAACCCACAATTTGAAAAATACCATAAATGATATTAAACAGAATATAAATATAGGAGTAACAAGAATTAGAGGAGGTTCAGTAATTATCCCTACTGAAGCTGCTCCAAGAACTCGTGTTTTTAATTTACTGCTAGGGTCACTGTGTGTTTGGAATTTGCATAAATTCCCCGTGTATAAAAAAAAAGACAAAATAATGTGGTACTTAGGTTGGTCAAGTATTTCATGATGTCATACTAACAGCTGAAGATCACCTGACCATCTTATCTTTCATGAACTGAAATGAAATATTGACTGAACTCTGAATTTATCACTCTCCTGAATAAACACTCAGCTAGATCCAATTGACAATCAGCAGTCTCAAGGCTACTGCTAAGTCTCTCTTATCAAAGATATTAATTCTGCAAAACTTAGCAATGGACTGCATAAAAGAATGAGCTGTATATAAGCTGAAGACTTTATTGCGTTCTGACAGAAGTGCCTGTAATGCTATTAAATTTTTCCTTTTTAGTACTGACTTCTTTTTTCAGTGTGTTCTTTTCCACCACAGGCAATACACATGGAGATGGAATTAAATTCAATAGAGACAATTCTTAGGCACTTCTTTAATGGAAACCAGTTAGTGAATGTATTATCGCAGCAGGACTAAAATCCAAGCTGGTCAAAATAACAATTGTACAAGCCTATGCACACACAAAATCAAACACAGATATTGAAAAATGCACATTCAACATACACGTCCAAGATGCGATAGTGATGTCATCTTGACAGTATACTAAATTAATGATCAGTGACATCAAAGCAATACTGGACACAGATAGAAGAGTTACAGTTTCAACTATTGGCCCATTTGTTTCTGCTGATCAGCCACAATGATGATAAGCTGCTATCTTTCAGCTGCATTTGTTACCTCAGCATTGGGAATATACAGCATTTTTCAAACATGAGAATATGCAGAAAAAAAAATCACATGAACATTGCCAGATAGTAATGCCAAAAATTTAACTAACCACATCTTCAGCAGTATGAAATGATGCTCAACCTGAAGACATTCACATTTAAAAAATGACCAATGTTGGTTTGAAACACTATCTTGTTGTGGGCAAGATATAATGAAGCGAAAGGAAAAATTAAGTATTAAAGTTTGCATGAGCTTACACAAAAGATAAATTGAAAGACAAACATATCTCCAAAATGGGAAAAAAGGGAAAGTGATGAAACCCTCTTCAGTAGGAGAAGATGAACCCACAGAGAACAATAGATCACTGGGGCATCTTAGTACCTCATTGACAACAGGAAGGAAGATAAAAATTAATAAGGATAAAAAGAGATGGTTAAAGGAATCAACCAAAAGAAGCCCAGCTGACAGCAGAAAGAAATGATAAAGGGACAGTAAACCAAATAAGAGAGATGACTGACGCACTAATACAAAGTACGGATGGTCAAGTCCTCTTAATTAGTGGCTCTGCATTGTCTAAAGGAGAGTAAGGCAGAAAGACTGGATGAAATACCAATAAAAAAATTTTTAAAAATGCAATTGTGGAAAAGCCTAACTACCTCATCAATGTTATCTGGCATGATGAAAAGGTCCCAGAAGACTGGAAGCATGGTGTTATCATTGCCCTACCAAAGAAAGGCTGCCTCAGTGATTGTAGCAACTGGAGGTGAATCACATTTTTCTCTGTTTCTGGTAAGGGGCACTATAAAGTGATGCGCAATCAACTTAAAGCAAAAATAAACAAACACTTCTGAGAAGAATATGTTCGCTTTGAATCATATTACTTTTACACTTCATAACATCACAGAACAGTGTCAGATCCAGAAGCCTCTTGCAGTCTTCCAAACCGATTTCAAAAAAGCTTTTGACAGAACCCATAATAATGCATTGTGAAAGAATGCAAAACTTTATGGTGTGCAAAATAAGTATATCTGTATTTTTAAATCTCTCTATTGGCGTACATATACGCTGATACAAGACAAAAAGCACAGCAGTTAGCAGACTAATAGACCATCCCATTATAATTGTAATTGGTCAGCATGACTACAGAGCTTTACATATCAAATAGTAACATGACGATGGTGACCAATTTCCAGATTAGGATCAGTTAACCCATTGTGGCGGTCATATATTGGACCTGATCTGCACTTCTGGACTATCTGTTGCCAACATTTACAGCACTGATTTGGGACTCTCTGACCATAAAGCAGTATTTTTCACTGTCTCATTACCTCTCCCACCTCTTACCTGTAAACGACAAATTTCTTACAGAAACCTTAAAAATATCTGTCCCTCTATCCTTTCTGGATCCATTTCTGATCTTTTACTGTCTGCACCTATTCCATCAACACTAGATAGTCTTGTTGTCCACTATAACTCAGCCCTTCACTCAGCATTAGATAAAACAGCTCCTTTAAAACATAGAGGTTTCATTTAAATGTTCATCTCCTTGGTATAACTCAGAATTGCGATCTATGAAAGCAGCTGGCCGACGCCTTGAGAGAATGTCACGTAAGACTGGCCTCACCGTGCACATCCAGGCTTTCTCTGACCACCCAAGAGCTTACAGAGAAGCACTAACTTCTGCCAAGAACACCCATTATGGCAGAATAATAGAAAGTAGCCATGATAACCCAAGGGTTTTGTTCTCTGTAGTTAATAAACTACTCGAACCCGCATCTGGTCCAACTACCTCTTCTACTGAAGTCTGTGAGGAATTCCTCCACTTTTTCCGTAACAAAATTAAAGATCTAAATAATTCAACCAACATAAATACATCATCTGTTTATATCTCTCCCTGTTTTCCCACTCCATCCAGCTCCTTCTCTAAGTTCTCACCAGTCACATCTGCGTTTGTTAATGACCTGCTTTATAAGATGAGGCCGACTACTTGTGTACTGGACCCCATCCCCACCACACTACTTAAATCCTGCCTTCATGCCATAATCCCAACTGTTACAACAATAATAAACTCATCCCTGACACTGGCTCTGTGCCGCTCACTTTTAAAATTGCTTCTGTAACCCCAACGTTAAAAAAGTCTGGCCTTGATGCTGACAATCTTAACAATTTCCGGCCTATTTCCCACTTACCTTTCCTGTCAAAAGTTCTTGAGCGTGTTGTAGCTTCCCAACTCACCAATTACCTAACTTCTAATAATTTGATGGAACCCTTTCAGTCTGGTTTCAGGGCGCGGCACAGCTGTGAAATTGCTCTGCTACGGGTAACCAATGATTTGCTTATGGCAGCAGACACTGGACAAACCAGCATATTAATTCTGTTAGACCTCAGTGCAGCATTTGACACTGTCAGACATGACATCCTACTGTTCAGAATGGAGAACATGCTGGGTATCTCTGGCACTGCCCTCCAGTGGTTCAAGTCCTATCTGACTGATAGGCAAGAGTTTGTTAGTCTTGGCAACAGTAGATCCAGCTCAGCGCCAGTCACACAAGGAGTCCCTCAGGGCTCTGTCCTCGGTCCTCTGCTTTTCTGTATTTATATGCTTCCCCTTGGCCATATTATCCGTAGTTATGGATTGGGTTATCATTTTTATGCAGATGATACTCAGCTCTACTTCAATGTTAAAAGTGGAACTTCATCAGAGCTTTCTCAGCTCACAACCTGCCTTAGTGAAATTAAAACCTGGATGGAGCAGAACTCTTTAAAATTAAATTGCAATAAAACTGAACTCCTGCAAATTGGGACTAAAATGCAACTTAATAAAATGAGCTCCTTCCCAGTCCATCTTGGCAGTGATCTCATCAGACCTGCCTCTACTGTAAAAAATCTTGGTGTCATTTTTGACTCCTCCCTCACTTATTCCGCCCACATAAATCACATTAAGAAACTTTCTTACTTTCACCTCCGTAACATATCCCGTGTTCGCTCCTTCCTATCCTTCTCTAATGCTGAGAAACTTGTCCATGCTTTTATCACATCCCGCATCGATTATTGTAATTCCCTACTGGCAGGTGCCCCTTCTAATCTTATATCACAGCTCCAGCTTATTCAAAACTCAGCTGCAAGAGTCCTTACTCGAGCCAGCAGCAGCGAGCACATCACACCCATCCTGCTCCGCCTTCACTGGCTCCCTGTGTCCTACAGAATCGAATATAAAATCCTACTAATAACCTACAAAGCTTTAAATAACCTCGCGCCAAACTACATCAGTGACCTTCTCCATCACTATGTGCCTGCCCGCCCACTAAGGTCCTCTGATTCTGGTAATCTTGTTGTGCCCGTCACTAATCTACACTCCATGGGTGACAGGGCCTTCAGCTGTATAGCGCCCAGACTCTGGAATGACCTACCAAAATTAATCAGGTCAGCTGACTCCATGAATTCTTTTAAAAAACAACTCAAAACTCATTTGTTCAGGAAGGCTTTTAGCTCTACTTGACTTTATTACCTTTCTCTCAGTTTACTTCTCTGTCAAGATGCTCATGTAACCTGTATGTGTGTGCGAGACCATCAATTATGTTGTCTGTTTTTTTTTTTTTTTTCAGAATTTACTGTCTTAATCTTCTTTGTTTATTTATCTGGTTTGTACAATGCTATATACTGTATATTCTGCCGTTCTTTATTTATTCTGTAAGTGCCTTGAGCATGGGAAAGGCGCTATAAAAATAAAATGTATTATTTATTAACTGAAGTACTATAGTAATAGAACATAAGTATTAAGAATAACAACCTAAAAAAAAAGCAACGAATAAGGGCAGGGAAACTAATAAGAACAAAAGAAATAAAAATACACTCTTTTAACTTAGCAGAGACCAACAAATGAGAACTTTAATGAAAGAATAAGCAAATGAATTACTCAAAGTTTCAAAGGTAAATTATGCCAATATAAAATTCAAAAAGTAAAAACCCAAAAGAATGAAGGGATAGTCAAAATTCGAAATTATTGAGGTAGAAACCATTGCCATGAAAATTCTAAGGGCCACACAGTGAGCGAAAGACATGGCATAGGTGTCCACATACTGTTAGAAAGGTCAGAGTCATCCTGATAAGACAGGCAGAAAATGAGTCTGTACAGAGGGTGTATGAGTCTGTATGACAATCATTGTGAATGTGAGAGGGATGGAGAAAGGGAAAAATGATAAAACACTTCAAGAACAGCATTTAGGTGATCTATCCCTTTGCTCCAGTTCACTGGCCTGGGTAAGTTGATGCTGGCAAACCTTAGGATGGATTCTGCCTTGGATTCACTGACATCATTGTGTAAAGTAGATGGTGCTGCCTTGGATACCAAGTGAGTGGCGTGTGAAAGGTGATAGTTTGAATGTGCAGGCAGTAATGTGCAAGGGAAAATATCATTGTGACTGCACAGTAGTAGCCATGGAAGTTTGAAGAGGTGATAGTGAGGCCAGGGGGGTGGCAGAGGGGTGGGAGACTGCTTCCAGTTTACCTTCAAAGAGAGAAAGACACCACATCTCAAAATGCATTAGACAACTAGCATCATAAAATTTTTGCCAAATAATGCCATAAAAACACAAAATGAAGGTCTAAAGCACAAATCATCAAAGGACAATATTAAAAGAACATTACATATTCAACACTGAAAACAGAAATGCAAATGAATATTTATGAATTTCAATTTTTTTTCAGTGGGCATAGTACTAAATCATGTTGTAGTAAGTCATCAACATGATTCAGAATAATGATGATGACTACTCCTAAAAAGTGAGAACTGCATACCAATTACCAACCAAAGGGTCATATAAAAAGGGCTCTAGCTTTCAAATCCCCCAAGCAGATTTGAAAAGTTCAGGCTATACATGTACACAGATGAGCAAAGGTGGGCCTAGAATGCTGCAGAGAGAATGTGACTTCCCCAGTAACTGAAAACAGGCTAGCGACACCAGATGCATGTTCCAAAAAGAACTATTTTTCTAGATAATAACATATTGATGATGACTCTTAAGTTGAGTTTACTATAAACATTCCAACAATACAATAAACTGCTCTGGAAATTTTTCAATTTATTTTTAATTTTGGCCTAACAACACCATCTGATAACCAAGGACCTGTTTAGAGATTAGGGGACCTTAAGGTAATGCCATAACAAAGAGTTGAGGCTTAGAAAGCCCCTTCTGTTTCCCCTTCAGGTGACTGCAACTTTATCTGAGATTAAAGACCATTTGGAGACACCACCAACCCCCTTCCCCCATAAGGCTCTGGACTAGACTGAAACAACATGGGACATGATATAAATTAGAAAAAGGTGGACTTGGGAATAAGGTCCAAACAAGACCATGATAAAGGTAAAACCTACTCCAGCAGCAAGTAAATTTACATTGGACAGTACACAATCACAGATCACAAACCACTACCTAACCACTCTCACCAGAGAAATTTAAATATATCAGTTCACCTAAAACACAGATTTTTGGGATGTTGGGAAAAAGGGGAGCAGTTGAAAAAATACAGGTGGACAGACAGTAGTCATACCAGGAATAAAACACGACAGACCTTAAAAATAGTAGCACTAGCCAATGTGACATTTCATTTTTGTCCATATACAGTATATGCAGCTACCCATTTATGGTTGCAAGAGCCATAGTATTTTCTAGAAACATTGCATGATGGCAGAAACTAACACTAGATGGGATGACATTCCATTGCAGGATAGCTTATGCCCACACTCACACTAGTGCAGTTTACAAATGTCAACTAACCTAATACACATGTCCTTGGAGACAAACTAATAAAGAGACACTTAATATATGTAAAGCCCTGCAATGGAAATGGTGAAGTTTAAATACAGTATCTTAAAAATATTTTTTACACCTCCACATCCATGTAAGGTATGATAGATAAGGCCTATTTCTTTTATACACAAACTTTTCTTTCTTTTTCAAAGCCCAGCAGCACCATGGAAAACTTGTACTTTACTTATCCTAGTGGTCTATACACAACTATTCTAAGAAAAGAGTGACCCAAGGGTTTTAGCCATTCAGAACAGATAATCTAACAACCCCATCAAAGGGAGACTGCTGGTACCCAGGGCTCCATTTTACACTTGTCAAGTAAGCAGAAAAAAGTAATGTACTCTGTGTTACACATTCCCTAGCTTTCTACTTTTAGATAGATAGATAGATAGATAGATAGATAGATAGATAGATAGATAGATAGATAGATAGATAGATAGATAGATAGATAGATAGATAGATAGATAGATAGATAGATAGATAGATAGATAGAGTAGATAGATAGATAGAATGTTATCTATATTTTAAGTTATACTCATTTTAATGCTTAACGCATTAAATTCATTTAAACAAACGGCCTGATTCAAACAGTGCGTTTTTTTAATTTATTTTATGTGTAGTTGCTCAGATGGGTTAAGCGAATATTTGTACACTGCTCAACTTCATCTTAGATCACATTTGCTTCCATAGCATTTGTGAGATAGTACTGTAGTTTTCTTTCATTGCTGAAACATGCTGTAATTGAGATTTATTTACAAAAAGGTTTAAGTGATGAGAAGGAGTGAGACCCGAAAAAGGAGAGATAGCTATGCAGTGGAAAAATGATGAGATATGAAGTGAGAAAGTGAGAAATGGGGAGTGGACCAGCTCCCTACCAAGGAGACAGTGTTGGAAATGGATTTAGTTAGGTCTAGTGAAGCAGCAGATTTATCAGGGTTCCCCTATTTTGTACCCACTGTCTACAATACATTGACCTCCATGACGTCATTTGGGGAACTAAGGTCAGCTAAAGGGCAGTCCCTACAGGCCATGACAAACAAATGGTTACAACTACTACAGCTCTTGGAGTGGTAATTAGCAATAATTAATTATCAGTAAAGGCGATAAGCAAATGTTTTGTGACAACAGACAAACAGATTCTTGGGGGATTATAATTCAGGCATAACTGCATAAACACATGCTATACATCAGATCCAAACAACCCATTCATCACGCGTAGGCTTTCACATGGAAAAACTGAAAGTCTTGTTTTTTCCCCAAGACAGTTGATACTCCTATGGGACTGGTGTAGCGCCAGGTATTTCCAACATTGCACTAGTTGCTAAGCAAATTCTGTTCTAGCCCACTGAAACATGCTAGCAAAGAACTTAGTATTAAAGGCTGAAATACAGTATCTACTTTGCACAAATTGTGATGAAGAATTAACCATAAAAACATCCCTTATTAATCATCTCACATACATATACAAAGAGCGTAATACTGTATAAATATTCACATTGTACCTTCATCATATTTGTTCCATGGCACTAAAGCCTTGAAATGAGACCTTTCAAATATTTAGAAAATGCAAATAGAAATACAATCTCCTCTCTCATCTCTTAAAATGCCTTAGATCTTTTTTTAATTATTTTTAAATTCCCTTCTTGTCTGGGATGGTTATCTGTGTTACACCCATTACCAATAGGTTAGGCTCTGCCACCCCTCCTTAAGACAGTCTTTAGTTAGATAAGGTGGTTACAAAAGATAAATACATTTATTACCCTAACAAACTTTTTAATATCTTATCTTTATTATTCATTATTTGCTTATCAAGGTCTGTTACTTTACTCGAATTCACAAGTGATGATTAATTTCATGCATGTTTAATTTCTTTATTTTATTATTACTGCAAAATTAATTGCAGGTTCTTCATTCACTATATAGCAGGAAAGGTGATCAGAAGGAAGTAAACAGAAATAGATATGTTACATGATCAACTTCTATAGGTTTTAATCTAAATGTAATATACTGTATAGATGGCTGCTATATAAATGCCATACATTCATTTCTAATTATGGTTTTGCATTGCTTGCTAGCACTGAATACAAGAAAGAAATAAGACTTGATGAAGTTTAAACAATAGCATGTAGTGCACTTAACCTAAGCCTTATCTGGAACTTTGTCAATCAAGATTCTCAAGTATGCTTATTAGTGATCTTGCAAGCACAGTATGTGTTCCATTAATTATAATACATTTAAAAATCTCATGATCTCCTGTTGAGAGTGCCACTTTGGAATGTGAAAGCATTTTGATTTTCTCAAAACCACTTTTGTTAAAACTATATATACAATTCTGTTTGAACTGCTTGAACCTTGTGAAATGCTGTATAGAAACGTAATAGTCTGCTAATTGGGTCCATCACTATATAAATAAAATGCCAAAACAGTACAGGCAATGTATGAATATGTCTGTTTTAACATAGACATAACTGTTGTCAGAACTGTTGGTGAATATCCAGCACCTAGTACTGTTCTTTCACATATGTAGTAAACCATACACGTAACAGAGCAATGGTGAAAATTAAAAAACAAAATCCACTAAATGTAGAAACCATAGGAAAAAACAGCAGACACATATTATATATACACATGCATACATATACACACACACACACACACACACACACACACACACATACATATATATATACATATATATATATATATATATATATATATATATATATATATATATATATATATATATATATATATATATATATTTGCAGTTGGAGATCCACAAAGGGAGAAAAAACGAATCACGTATCATAAAATAGTTTTATTCCTGAGCTTTCAACCCCTTCATCAGAGGATAATGCTTAGACTTACAAGAATCAAAGGCAATATATAGCAACACATTCAGTATTTGGGTGGAGGTGACTAAGTCAGTATGATCAGGGGGGGGGGGGGGGGGGGTTGTATAGTTTAATTAATGTGTATATGTCCTTCTTAAGTTGGCATATGCTGGGTTTATGTCCAAGTGTCTGTTGATGGCGTTTTCATCTGATAGCCAAGACTCGGCCAACTCTCTGGCGCTTTTTGTACTGGCCTTAAATTTTACTTTTACGTTGTCCCAGTTGAATGTGTGTCCTGTCGATTTAGTATGTGCATATATCAAAGATAGTGCGTCCTTTCTTCTGACGCCGTTGCGATGTTCCTGTACACGTGTTGAGATTTTTTTTGACGTTTGTCCTATGTATACAGCTGAGCAAGAATTGCATGGAATACTATAAACTGCGTTTCGTGTTTCGGCTGTCGATTTCTTGTTTTTAGCATTAAACAGGACCATGCGCAGATTGTTGGTGGGTTTATGTGCTATTCTGATGCCCCACTTGGTCAGGGTGCATGCCGTGCCTTCTGACACATTATGGTGATACGGGAGTGAATGCCAGGTGGGGTGGGGGTTCTGATTTACGTCGATTGTATGCTGATTCCTTTGGCGTCTGCCGTGTAGACTCCGATTAATGAATGATTTTGAGTATCCGTTCGAGGTGAAAAGTTGAAACAGATAGCATCTCTCATTAATTCTTGTTTCCTTGGTATTACAATGCGTGTGGACTCGTTTAAATAGGGTTTTCACGCAGCTCTGTTTATGAGATACCAGGTGGTTGCTGGCGTAGTGTAGGATCTTGTCTGCGTAGCATTGTTTGCGGTAAACACTTGTGGTCAGGGTGGCGTCACTATTTCTTTTGATGTAAATGTCCAGGAAGTTGATGTGTCGGTTGTTTTCTTTTTCCATTGTGAACTGGATTGCAGGGAATATTGTGTTAATATGATTGAAGAACTCATTCAGCTGGTTCTTTCTTAATATGACGAATGTGTCGTCTACACAGCGTATCCAAATTTTGGGTGTAATCTGGGATAAAGCTATGTTTTCAAATCGTTGCATTACCAGTTCAGCTAGGAGTCCAGATAACGGTGATCCCATCGGCATGCCTTCTTTCTGTGTGTAATACTTGCCGTTGAAATGAAAGTACACACACATACATCAAGGGATAGGTGGAGACAGCATGCACTTGACTGTTAGCTGGCAGTGCCAGAGCCTGGGCTGCAGCAGCACCATGGATTCCCACAGGGAATCGTGGGAGTATGCCAGAAGCGTTTCCAAACCACAGCATCGGAAAACCAGAAGCACTTCCTGGCATAATGAAAAAGTGGTATCCGACAGTGCATGTAGAATTTCTGGCCAAGCAGGATTACATGTGAATGTGATAAATAAATTAGGCTTTCTGAATTTATGTACTATGGCCATGGCATCCTCATAGTTTTGTTGCATGTATCTTGGACTTCTTGGAAATGTGGACGGTAATATGATCATTTTGCCTACACGTACGTTGTTATTTTCAGCGTTTGCTTGCAGTGCGTCTGATAGTCCTTTCTATTGTTCCATGCGCAGATCTTGTTGATGTAATCTGAGATAGTTGAGATGCGCGCCCTCTGTTTTAACATACACATCTACGACGTACTGTTGGAATAGTTTGCCGCTGGACTGCAAAATACTAAATGTATTTCTCATTGCTAATCTGTACTCGTAAAATTGGCATTGAGTAAGCTTTATTCGCTTGCCGGTTCTTTTATCGGGAACATGTAAATCATTGTGCCAGCCAATGTCTCCGTAAGGGAATAAAAGTGGGTAAACCATAGGATTGCAATTCATATTGAGCGTGGAAATCTGTTTACAGGAGTTGCCTATGGGATAGATGCAAATGTCCCTTTTAGCAGGCAGTTCGCCATCTTCTCCGGCGAAAATCGGTGTGACATGTCGGGGCATTTTATCGTCGTAAATCCTGCCTAGGGTTTTCCTTGAAAACCATTCATACAGATGCTGTTGGATTGGACTGAGCGATTTCATGCATATGTTTGTATGATTTAGCGAAGGGGTTGATGGTTCTGAGCATGGAATCTAGCTGGAGAAGTAAATTTTCGCTGCATGCAGAGTTTGCTTTATTTTGTAAGCATACTTCAGTAGCTTGCACTGTGTCAAAAACATACAACTGTCCATATCCTGGAGAGGTAGAAGTGTTAGTGTATAGTGGAGAGATTTGGTGATAAATTTGCCCGTGGATTTTAAAACAGTATGGTCCGTGGCCAGGAGGTTGAGTTATCTGTGCACCCATGGGAGCAAACGCTATACAAGATTTGTATTCTCGGATGTGTTCACAATAATTTTTAGCTCAAAAATCAAAATGAAGAAAAAAATGAAAAACCATCATAAACTAACGGGTACAAAAATAAAACATACAAAAGAGTTCAATAAAAATATACTGTAAAAGCACAAAAAGATGGAAAAATGCTCTAAAACTTTTAACTAAACAGATTCCTTCTTCATACCAGGACAACATGGCCATTCTCCATTTTATTATGGCTGTAATGACCATCTGGGATCTTTAGATTGAGTAAGATTGCTAGCAAAACAATACAAAAATTGTAAAAAAAAAAAAATAATAATAAGCAAGAAAGTAATTTGCCGACATACATGACTTGAAAAAACAAAAACTTGAAACATGGTGGAGTCACAAACAGCCTTTAAAAAATATCTGAATGAGACAATGGGGCAGTATATCCACTGGATTGCTAGCTTAGTTGGCTGAATTATATCTTCTCATTTCCTACATTTAAAATCAACATATATTATAAGAGCCAAATGCATCAGGTTAATGATAATGGTAAAATTATCTTAGTTTGCTTAGTTTTGAACTTGAGTATAATGTAGCCTTCACATAGATAATGGAATACTTAGTTTAACCACCTATAAATTAAATGTAATGAAATGTTCTTAATGTTAGTTCTGTGTCACAACAGTATATAGCTCTTAGACTGAAGTTAGCTAGAAAGAAACATGAATCGTTAATCTGATAGGGGATATAGTTTTCTGACCGTGATGTAATTAGGTCAAATTTAGGTCCAAGTATAGGTGATAACATATAGAAACATTAAGAAATGTAACCTTGATACTTACCATAAGGATTTTCCTTTTTAGTGTAAATTATCAACCTTTGTCCTTATTATTTGTGTGAACTGTTTGCTTTGAATTTCACTAAAATCTTTAAAATGAAAAAACGCTTAGATAGTGGAGTTTTTGTACAACAAGTCATATTATTTCTGGTAGCTGTATTTAAACTATTTTGAACTATTTGGAAACCCTTGACAAATACAGTTACCATCGGATCACTCTAAGACAGGAAGCATTTCCCATACCACTAACACAGTTACAAAGCAGACCAACAATAAAACACTCAGCAACTCTTTCTTTTCTTCCTCTCTCTGCTTTAGTTTCGCCCAGAAAGCTTTGTCCTCCTCCTCCTGACTCTGCCTCGCTGATTGAAACAGGGCTGTTTCTGTTATCCCAGACCTGGGAATACTTCCAGTGACACGAGGTTGTGGCTTCCAATCCCCACAGCCTCCCCACTGGCGTACCCCTTGGAACCCAACAGGGCTATCTCCTGGGACTATTCCACTCAGCATGCCCTGTGGGTATCCATGTGGGGACCCCAGCCTGGGTTGGCTTCCTTCCAGAGTTTGGGAGAAGGAACCAACATGAGTAAGTTCCCTTTCCTAGTCCTTTCATTAGACTGGCCTCCTGACCTCACAGCATCAAAAACCCAAAAATCTTTTGAGCTGTGGCAAATCATACCTAGCCAAGGAGAGAAACATCACATGGTAAAGAATGCATTGGGATGGATGGCTGGTGGGCCATACAAGGAAATAGACAAGCTGGCAACAAACAGTGGTAAGCTACAAAAATGTATAGCTAATCATATATTACTAACAGAAATAGAGGATATGTTGCATCAATAGTATAATACAGACTTTGCAAAGCACAGCTGAAGTAAAGGAAGAAATGTGACAGGAAGACTTATGTGCATAGTCTCAGAGTCTGCAAGACTGGTAGATGGCCATTACTGCATAAATTTACCTGTAAAAGATGAGGCACTTAAGATGCCAAACAATCACTGCATTGTAGAACGTGTGCTATTGGACTTAAAAGGAAAAATGAAACTGATTACATTTCCAGATAATGAATCAGTAATGAAAGAAAGCCTGAATCACATAGATGACAAGGTGGACTCTTTTGTAAAAATGACCAGTACACTAGAAGGAACAAGTTCAGTACATGGCCAATTTGTTTTGAAAGAGGTGGTCTAAAAAGTATTTCCCAATACTTCGAGCATGTCAAAAATGGCTTACACCTAGCAGAAACTTTGACCTAGGAGACTGTCTTGATAGTAGACGATGTTGCCCCTCGGAATTCTTGAGTAATGGTTCGAGTTATCAAGACAATTCCAGACACCAAAGATGCAGTCAGAAGAGTTTGTGTGTAGACCAAAATCAGTACATTTTACAGATCCGTGAATAAACTGTCTGCTACAAGAAACAAGCAAATAATTGAAAGGATATTTTTTTGTTTTATTATTGAATATGTACTTAGAGTTTATGAATAATTCTTGGCTCTTAAAAAGTAAATTGTAGTAATTTTCTCTGCTCCCTGCATAAACAAATGTAATTTGCTTCTTTGTGTCTATGCAGTTAAGTCTCTGCATTACCTGTATTTGTTATTGAAAGGGCAAAAATTAAATGATTTTCATAAATATCATAATAGAAACATTTCAAAGCTGCAGGAACATCTTATTGTACCTAAGGTTTTGGGTCTAACAACATGAGTACAGATGAAGGTCTTGGCTTATCACCTCTGAAGACCAAAGCTCAGGTAATGAGAGCCACAAACAAACTAAGATTAACAAAATAAACAGTAGAAGAGGATATGAAGTGTGATGTTATAAAAACGGTCAAAGAACAGGGGATTTTTTACTAGTCAGACATCTGAAGAAGTTGCTATACCCAAGACAAAACTAACCATCATCAAACATGGCACTCACAAGAGTCAGGAACCAAGCAATTGTCTGCTCCATTGACACTGTTTTTCAAATTTTGTTTTTGCTCATCACTTTTGACGGTTATTTTATTAAACTTCTTATATATTTGTAAGGCTCTAATAGCAATGTGTTTAATACATAAGTCTATAAAAGCTGGGAGTGGGCCAGTCGTCTTCTTGTTCTTTCAGCAGCTCCCGTTAGGGGTTACCACAGCGGATCATCTTCTTCCATATCTTTCTGTCCTCTGTATCTTGTTCTGTTAAAATTTGTATTGTTGTCCGCATATTGATTTGGCAAAATTTTACACCGGCTGCCCTTCCTGACGTAATCCTCCCCATTTATCTGAGCTTGGGACCGGCACGAAGAAACACACTGGTTTGTGCATCCCCTGTGGCTGGGTAGAAATGGGCCAGTAAGAAAAGAAAATTGCATTGTGTTTCTTCTTAGTCTAATAATGATGAAATATCTAATGTCAGCTAACCTAGTGCTAAACTGGATAATGTCCCAGGAACTAATGAATAATAAAATAAAATATATAGTAAAAAATGATAAAAATCAAAACATTTTCATGGAAATTATTGTTTGCATTGCATGGATTTTACACTGCAATTAATAGGTAAATTATTCACCACATATTTAAAAATAAAAAATTTATCCATAAGCATAAAACTTAAAAATATAAAAGCATGCAGTAGAATAGTTTGCCACATAGTTCCCTATACAAAATATTAGTTGTTAGATTAGACAAAGCTGTTCTGCTTCACTTGCCTTCTATCTCAGAATGGGTGCTATGGAGACAGATGTGACAACCCCTTCTAGACAGGGGACTTAAGTGGGTTGAGCTGCGCAGTGTGGTGGCCCTGAGTAGCAGCATGCATCACCCTCCCTTAGAAATGGCTTTGCTTTCAGGATTATTGTCTCATATCCTATAAAACATCATTTTCTTTGTTAGGTAGCAAACCTTTATCTCCTCATTCTTATATGCGCAAGCTAACTTTCAGGCAAACAAACAATCATAAGATTTTAATTTTACAATGAAAGTGCTTGTCATATGGTCGCTATTATTGTGCTATTTCTTGTGTTATATTTTAAAACCATTTTCCCTTCATAGGTTTTTGTTTAAATATTGTCCAAAGAATTCATTTATTCTCTGTTCAGTACAAAGATGCATCCAAGGTTCAACTGTTGTTCCCTGGTCATTGCCTGAGGTGAGTTTTGTACATATCTCCATAAAGATATGTGTGTCCGTGTGTGTCTGTGTGTGTTTTTTTCTCCAGGTGCTTTAGTTTTGATCCTGCACTGTTAGACTAAATACTTACATTGTTATGGCAGACTTAAATCTTTGTCTCCCACTGCGACTAATACCATGCATACTCAAAGGGGTCATGATAACATGGATGAGAAAAGTAACTAAAATATTTTTTTCATTTCATTAGTTCAAAACCCATATGTCCTGGGTTATATTCGCCATATTGTTTTAAAAAATCATTTCTGCTAAATATATTAGCATTTAAAATTGCCTAAATAACAGTACTGATAGTCACAAATCTTTACTAATGGTACCTGGGAAATGCTATTATTTCTTCAAGTTTCTGCCTGTTTCACTCTGGTGATCAATATACTGCACCACATAAAGACAAAGTTTAAAGAGCAACATTACATAATAGTAAATATAACATAGTAACTGGTACATGAATACAGCATATACATTAGAAAAGATGAGTAGGAAAAAACTTTACATTATATTGAGTTAAATATGTAATAGTGCTCAGAGCTCTGCTACAAATTTACGGTAGCAGCCAAATACATCTTTTATGACACCTTAATTGACTTAGCTTTTTACCTTCTTTTTGCACACACTTAGGGAGTGTATGACTATCTTTAATTCTATTTAAATAAAGGAGAAATTATGCCATATGTACATTTATTTATTTAGCGGACACTTCTTTACTAAAGTGAGTTCAAATGAGGTCAACATGATCAAGTATCAACCAATTAGGGGACTATTTTGAAACAAGAGTTACAAGATTAGGTTACAAAAATTGACCAAGACAATAGAAATATACTCTGGATCGTAAACTTAAGCAACCATAAAACTCATTAAGGAACAAGACAAATTGACCTTAACTTAACTACAAAAAGAACCTAGCATCATAAACCATTAGTAATTAGGTTTTTTAAACATGCTGAGTGAGTCAGCTGTTTGGACGAATACGTGCAGCTCCTTCCACCAGCGAGAGACTACACATAAAATGAATGTGGATCAAAATTTCATGCCACATGGAGGTGGCACCGTTGAACACTGTTCATTAGCAGACCTGAGTGGGTGGGAAGGAGCTTGAAACCTAATGAGGGCCTCCAAATAAGCTTTTATTTTATGTCTGATCAGTAAAAAGTAAGGATATACAGTATTTGCCTCTTGGACAAATCTAAACCTCATAGGTATAATTTGCTTGTGTCTTCAGAAACCAAATCCTAAAAATAATGCCTGTTAGCAGTAGTAAATACTCTTTCCTGTTTGTCTCTGTCTCCATCCCTGAACAAATTACACTACTTTGTAAACAAAATTTTGTAGTAAATTTTAGTGCTGCTTCTTATTTTTTGGATAATTGTTCTTAATGGTGATTTAATTTTTTGTAATGTAAAAGAAAATAACTTAGCAGTGTTATAATTCTCCACAAAAAAGAGCCCACCACCAGTATATATTCATTTGCAAGGTTGTCATTGATATTGTCTATAGCACATGTAAGGGAACTCTGGGCAATGCATAAGACATAATTGTAATAGCTATAAGGAGGCATTTTGAACGATTCCTTTTAACTAAACATATTTGCATAATTCCAATATCGATTTGGTAAGTTAGACAATAAATATTTAAAACACATTTAAAGCATTTAAATTTGGGTTAAGAAAGTTTTAAAACAGCAGTCTTCCCAAGATACTAATTCATTTGTACACCAAGTCAATTTAGAATTGTGATGGTTAAACCAAGGATATCCTAAAATACTCTTTGGTTAAATGAAAAGATCTTATGTATACTGTAACTGGAAGCCTGAAATAAGAATAAGAGATATTTTATGGTGTGGGTACCCTGGGATACCCCATTTAATATTGCATTTTGGAACTTTTATTTTGAATTAAGTTGATGCTTTGCTTCATGCAGGATCAAAGTTTATTCCATACTAAGCAGTACTTTGTCTTGCTTATCAGTAGGTCTGAAGATACTATACTGGGTGGGGAGGGACATGTTTAAATAATGGCAGGAGAGGAAGTGCTGTTATAAGGCATTGGCTTGTTTTGAGTCTTTTAGACTGAAGGTAAAAAGTACAAAGTCCCCTAAACCTTTCCATCATACATACAGTGCATCCGGAAAGTATTCACAGCACATGCACTTTTTCCACATTTTGTTATGTTACAGCCTTATTCCAAAATGGATTAAATTCATTTTTTTCCTCAGAATTCTACACACAACACCCCATAATGACAATGTCAAAAAAGTTTACTTGAGATTTTTGCAAATTTATTAAAAGCAAAAAAATTGAGAAAGCACATGTACATAAGTATTCACAGCATTTACCATGAAGCTCAAAATTCAGCTCAGGTGCATCCTGTTTCCCCTGATCATCCTTGAGATGTTTGTGCAGCTTAATTGGAGTCCACCTGTGGTAAATTCAGTTGATTGGACATGATTTGGAAAGGCACATACCTGTCTATATAAGGTCCCACAGTTGACAGTTCATGTCAGAGCACAAACCAAGCATGAAGTCAAAAGAATTGTCTCGAGGCAAAAATCTGGGGAAGGTTACAGAAAAATTTCTGCTGCTTTGAAGGTCCCAATGAGCACAGTGGCCTCCATCATCCGTAAGTGGAAGAAGTTCAAAATCACCAGGGGCCTCATGTATAAACGGTGCATACGCACAGAAATGTTGCGTATGAACGTTTACACACTCAAATCGCGATGTATAAAACCTAAACTTGGTGTAAAGCCACGCACTTTTCCACGGTACCTCATGCCCTGGTGTACGCAATTTCTCTGCTCGGTTTTGCAGACTGGCGGCACCCAGCGTCAAAGCAGTGCTACTGTTCCTGTGTGGTTACCCTTTCTTTCTTAGACCCACATTCCTGATGCGGCTTTATAAATACACTGAAACTAACTGCATATTGTTTATTAGTGTAATGCATCTGATTGTAATTAACCTGCAGCAATATAATGGTCCAGGGAATAGCCATAGTATTCCAAATACCATAACTGCTTTAGCGTTGTTACTCTCAATGCATCTTCTTCTTCTTTCAGCTGCTCCCATTAAGGGTTGCCACAGCAGCTCATCTTTTCCATATTACTCTCGCTGCACCACTCGGAGTATTTATATCACTGTATCTGAGTGGGGAATCACAGCAGCAGCTGATCGGAAAGAGAATTATCAGTATACAGCATGAAGCAGACGCTGACTCAGCCATGGCAAAACTTTCCGAGACTTCCCTGTACGGACTTCGCGGTTTAGAAAAAGTTTCATCCCAAGAACTATAAACGCACTAAATCAGTCCATCAAGTGCTCCTTGTAGAACTGTTTGGACTTATAAGTACAATCACCTCACTGTAAACTTGGGATACAGTTATAATATTGCACAACCTGCACCACTTTATAAAGCGCGTATTTACATATGATGATGATATCATTTTTAAGATCAAATGCAGCAAAATATGTTGATTATATTATACAGATAAAACTTTAACTTCATTTAAATAATCTGTATTGTTAATAATTAAACATGTGAGGACACGGTGCCGCAGCGCTAGCTACTTCATGGATTGTTCCTGCATTGCGTTGTATTCTTCCTCGTGCTGACGCAACACTGGAAGGATAGACGGATAGAATAATTAAACATGTTCTACGAAGATATTTCAATGTTCCTTAAAAGTATTGAAGAATCGGCGTTCTAAGCTTACAGATGGCTTCACGTCTATTACAGAACTGAATGTGTGGCGATTGGGTATTTGGAGAAAGAAAAGTAAGGACAGGAATTGGAGGTTAGTACGTTTGAAAGAGACAATACTGCTGCAATAAATTATTTCATCGAAGGTTGCGCATGCCACAGCAAGCCTCTTGCGTGAGACATGAACAAGCACTGCGGCACTGTGTTCCCAAGTTTAATAACATGCTTTAACTCCTATCACCATGAAAAAAATATCACGTATACATCTCAGTATTTTAATTATTCAGAGAGCTGTAATATCACGAATGTAATGGATTCTGTGTCCTGTCGGAGAAAAAGAAAGCCCGTTTAAGAAGCAGGTAGTGATTCACACACAGAACACATAGAAGATCAAATACAGAACAAAGCATTTAATGTGCTACTTTAGTTACAATGGGATTTGAGAAACTAGTAAATTAAACGATTTTAAGATGAAGTTTATGATGTTCTACTTTAATGGCAAAATAAACTACGTGATTAAAGTGGAAATTTCGAGATTAAAGTTGACATTTCGTGTTTTTTTCCCACTGTGTGCCTATTTTTTTTGTCTGTACCCTAATAAGCTTTCATATGACACTCAGACGGTGGGCTACGACTTGCCTTTCACTGCAACTTTGATATGTGATTTCTTTTTTATTTCGTGCACTGTGCGACTTTGTGAACTTGAGCTTTCGAGTTTCTCCGACACTCTGTCACTTGATCAACTTCATTTTGTTGATTATACCACTGTTTAAACCAACAAATAGTACGTTTTTCCTTTGCCTCCATTTGGTATTCGCTGAAATTCTTATATTTTCCCCCGTGCTTTTCCCATTGTCTTTTCACAGAAGGCTGAGCTTAAGGGCTATTTATATTGATTTGCATATTCAAAGAGGCGTAATTCTGGGAGGAGTTGGGGCGGGACAGAAGGCACGTGCACGTGCGTTACTTTTCACGCTGATCGGAATTTATGTGGCGGAAGAACGTGGAAGTTTGCGTACGTACAGATTCCTGCATCTGGATTTTTCTGTGCGTATGCACATTCCTGCTTTTGTGCTTACGCCATGTTATAGTGCGAGTTCTACGCACGGCGTTATGCATGAGGCCCCAGGACTCTTCCTAGAGCTGGCCGGCCATCTAAACTGAGCGATCAGAGGAGAAGGTCCTTAGTCAGGGAGGTGACTAAGAACCCGATGGTCACTCTGTCAGAGCTCCGGAGGTCCTCTGTGGAGAGAGGAGAACCTTCCAGAAGGACAACCATCTCTGCAGCAATCCACCAATCAGGCCTGTATGGTAGAGTGGCCAGATGGAAGCCACTCCTTAGTAAAAGGCACATGGCAGCCCGCATCTGAAGGACTCTCAGACCATGAGAAAGAAAATTCTCTGGTCTGATGAGACAAAGATTGAACTCTTTGGTGTGAATGCCAAGCATCACATTTGGAGGAAACCAGGCACCGCTCATCACCAGGCCAATACCATCCCTACAGTGAAGCATGGTGGTAGCATCATGCTGTGGGGATGTTTTTCAGCGGCAGGGTCAGGGAGACTAGTCAGGATAAAGGGAAAGATGACTGCAGCAATGTACAGAGACATCCTGGATGAAAACCTGCCCCAGAACAATGACCCTAAGCACACAGCAAAGATATCAAAGGAGTGGCTTCAGGACAACTCTGTGAATGTCCTTGAGTGGACCAGCCACAGCCCAGACTTGAATCCAATTGGACATCTCTGGAGAGATCTTAAAATGGCTGTGCACCAACGCATCCCATCCAACCTGATGGAGCTCGAGAGGTGCTGCAAAGAGGAATGGGCGAAACTGGCCAAGGATAGGTGTTCCAAGCTTGTGGCATCATATTCAGAAAGACTTGAAGCTGTAATTGCTGCCAAAGGTGCATCGACAAAGTATTGACTTCATGCTTGGTTTGTGCTCTGACATGAACTGTCAACTGTGGGACCTTATATAGACAGGTATGTGCCTTTCCAAATCATGTCCAATCAACTGAATTTACCACAGGTGGACTCCAATTAAGCTGCAGAAACATCTCAAGGATGATCAGGGGAAACAGGATGCACCTGAGCTCAATTTTGAGCTTCATGGTAAATGCTGTGAATACTTATGTACATGTGATTTCTCAGTTTTTTTATTTTTAATAAATTTGCAAAAACCTCAAGTAAACTTTTTTCACATTGTTATTATGGGGTGTTGTGTGTAGAATTCTGAGGATAAAAATGAATTTAATCCATTTTGGAATAAGGCTGTAACATAACAAAATGTGGAAAAAGTGATGTGCTGTGAATACTTTCCGGATGCACTGTATAGCAGCTTAGACCCTTGTGTGTGACAATATCTATCACATGATGTGATACAGGAGGAGCGTAAAACAATACACTTAATCCTGCAGGGACGCCCGACTACACCAGCAGTGTGAAAGTGGCACCAGGACCAGACTCTACCCAAGATCACATTCTACCTAATTGTGCTAGCATGGTGAAGTCCCAAAAACACAAGTCAAATTTATAAATACACACTGATTTATTTTATTAGGCCACAGATACAAACCTATAAAGAAAAACAAAAACTGTCACAAAAATAAATAAACAGACACAAACCCCCAGACAAGGATGGCCATGGTGCACTGGACACTTCTACTAGTCCCAGACTACCAGCTGGTGCAGCCCTGATGTGGTGTGAAATTTTGTATACAGTAATCCCTCGCTATATCGCGCTTCGCCTTTCGCGGCTTCACTTTATCGCGGATTTTATATGTAAGCATATTTAAATATATATCGTGGATTTTTTGCTGGTTCGCGGATTTCTGCGGACAATGGGTCTTTTAAATTCTGGTACATGCTTCCTCAGTTGGTTTGCCCAGTTGATTTCATACAAGGGACGCTATTGGCAGATGGCTGAGAAGCTACCCAACCAGAGCGCGTATTACCTATTAAATAAAACTCCTCGAATATATTGTGAGCACAGGGGCTCTTTGCACACCTAGAGGATACGGCCGCTCCTCAAAAAACGCTGAAAGATTACCTTCACATTGCTCTGTTCTTTGCTGGGCTTACATATGGCTGCTTTATCAAGCAATATGCTTCCTGCACAGTGCTTCGCATACTTGAAAGATCAAACAGCACGTATTGATTTTTACTTTTCTCTCTCTCTCTCTCTTGCTCTGACATTCTCTGCTCCTGACGGATGGGGTGTGAGCAGGGGGGCTGTTCGCACACCTAGATGATACGGACGCTCGTCTAAAAATACTGAAAGATTACCTTCACGTTGCTCCCTTCTGTGCAGCTGTTTCGTGAAGCGACATGCTGCACGGTGCTTCGCAAACTTAAAAGCTCGAAGGGCACGTATTGATTTTTGATTGTTTGTTTTTATCTGTCTCTCTCTCTCTCTCTCTCTGACATTTTCTGCTCCTGACGGAGGGGGTGTGAGCTGCTGCCTTCCTTGCAACTGCTTTGTGCGGCGGTGCTTTGCATACTTAAAAGCCAAACAGCCCTATTGATTTGTTTGCTTTTCTCTCTCTCTCTGACATTCTCTGCTCCTGACACGCACTCCTTTGAAGAGGAAGATATGTTTGCATTCTTTTAATTGTGAGACAGAACTGTCATCTCTGTCTTGTCATGGAGCACAGTTTAAACTTTTGAAAAAGAGACAAATGTTTTGTTTGCAGCGTTTGAATAAAGTTCCTGTCTCTACAACCTCCTGTGTTTCTGTGCAAGTCTGTGACCCAAGCATGACAATATAAAAATAACCATATAAACATATGGTTTCTACTTCGCGGATTTTCACCTTTCGCGGGGGTTTCTGGAACGCAACTCCCGCGATCGAGGAGGGATTACTGTATAAGTTGAAAAATATTTTGTATCTCTTTATTTGTAACTTAGACATTAGTGTTATATAACTGATAAGAACAGCAATGGTTTGATGGTTAAGAACCCTACCCCCTTTTTTAGGACTGAGTCTTTGTAATTTTATGACAGGGTTGGGGGAAGTGCCTGAAACCAGTTTGGCAAGTGATTCTCTGCAGGGCTCTCTCAATCAAACCCCGCATGGAGGACAACTACCTAGCTGGCAAGCTTCACCTTAACAAATGGTATTGGGGGCAGGTGTGAAACAATCATGTTGCACCAGAAATCTATTGGTCTAAAGTTGCCTAAAGCCATTAAGTACCATGACGTCCTATTGGCTGTAGGGTTTGGACAAAGAGTCTATAAATTTGCTTGCTTTACCCCCCCCCCCCATACAATCTGACGAAAGAGCATCTCAAACACCACCATGAACTGAAAAAGACAACACAATGAAGAACACAGCTCAGCAGCCATATTGAGACAAGCATGCAGCCTGTTCTGAAGAAAGCTGACCTAAAATGCTGCCTTAACTAGACATTTTAAATAACAAGTCTGTGTGACGCCTGAAACTACACATCACCATTTATCAGGTTGTATGGTTACCAATATTCATTGTACTTTGCTTATTGTTATTATTTATGAATATTATCAATAATACATTATTTAAATTGAAACTTAACTCCTGTTTGTCTTTTACTACACCTAATTGTCTGAGGTTATAAATGTAGAAGGGAAGGTGGAGAGAAGTTATATGGTACAATACCTTATAAACAGTGGTAAGTCTGTGAGATTTGAGGGATTCTGATAAAGGCTACACATTAAAAATACAAAAGGGGAAAGGACAGTGATATAGAACACTACCAAGACAAAACAAGCCCCAAATGCTCTTCACCTCGCTAGTCCTACAAACAAGCAGATAGATTAATCCCCCCAACCCCTACCCCCCTCCCCCACAACACCATACAAAACAGGAACATCACAGTTAAAGTGTCAAACCAAACAGACTAAATTATTGATTTCTATATTGTTAAACCAACACAAGCATCTCTCTCTCTTAGCTATTCACTACAAGCAAACATAAAAAAACTACACAGCAATAAAAAATGTCAGTACACACAAACCAGACATGTTCCCAACACAAAATACTGGAGACAGCTCTACAGAGGTTTCAACTTTCTTCCATGAGAACTCTAAACAAGAAAGTCAATGTCCATTGGTTTAATCAGAAACTACTTACAGCAACCCAATTAAAAAAAAAAAAAAAAACTTGACAGTTACTCCCCCCAATTTACCTTTAAGCCTCTACACACTGAAAACCCTGTCTGTTCAGCTTGCAAGACTGTAGATTTTTAGTCATTCTCAGCGAAGCAGTGTTTTCCTCGTTTCTCAGTTCCTGCACTTGACCAGCTCATCTACGCTGCTTTAGATTTACTTCCAGCACATGAAAAGGAAAATTGCTTCTCTGTGCCTCCCATCCAGCTCACAACAGCTGTAGCAGAAATCACACTGCTCCCCTATGCTAGACCTCCTAAAATACCTCAAAGTAAACTTCAACACAATCACAGAATGCACAGACCCGCCCACCCTTATTATCCAATGATATCCTGTGTTTCATATTAAAACATAAATGCCCTAATTGCCCAAAGGCAATAGTCATCAAGACTAATTCATCAAATATTAAACACTCTAAAACAAGTTGAAGGTAATGCTCATAGTTGCGATCAATACATTTAAAATAAATAAAACAATTCATTTACCCCCACTTAACCATATTCCCCTAGTTCTTACATGTGAGATATCTATTTTTTTTCCATTACCCCAGACACACTTTCAATGGGAAATATAAGTTTTCAGTAACTCCAGGCTAAAATCTATATTTTATTTTTTTTACTCTGGACTTAACTTGGAATACTTTTTTCCTAAATATAAATGTCCACATCTTTAACTACTCCAGAGTATTTTCTGTTATTCCCCTTCAAGTGTCAGCTGGATGAAAAGGCTGTTTAAAATTTGGTCTTTAAAGCAACCACTGAAATGAAACATACCCATTTTGGTTAAGCATACATTTTAAACCTGACGTTTAGGATGCTGAACTCAAAGATGACCTGAAGCACCACATAACACTGCATAATACTTTGTTATGCCAGATATGAAAATCCAAGCAGCTCAGTTGGACCGCATCACAAACACTTACCACCTACCTTTTTATCTCTAGCTGACCACTTTGAACAGGCTGCTGAAAAAAGTAGAGAGATAGTACCTGCTAAGATGTAATTGTCAGTTTCTTTTTTGACAAAGAAACTGAAAACAAAACAAGTTTCTCAATAGACAATGATTTGATGTGAAAACCATTATTACAGCTGGAAAAGAATTTCAAAAAGTTGTTTAACCACAGCCAACACACTACAACAGAGAATCACGCTGTGATGAGTAAGCTATGAACCTTAAACCAGAACGACAGAACCAAAATCGCAAAGCTGCACTTGTTTATTGGTTAAATCCATAATCTTAGACAAAGGACTACTGGTGCAGCATTGGAATTCATATGGGAGTCTTTGTGATGTGAATTGTGGTGCTCCTTGGGAGGCAGACCTTAGCAACCATGCAAGTTCTCTGATCAACCCACAAACCAATCAATCAACTTTATTTAAAGTGCACAATCACCTGCAGAATGGTCAGAACAAATAAGTACAAATAAGAATACATGGTACAAAATATTCAGTAAGCAAGTGAAAAACAGAAGTTAAAATAAACAATCACATCAGTGTTGAAGGAATAATGCATAATGACATTTAACATTAAAAACACCACGTTAAGGGATATCAGCAAATAATAAAAATAATAATTTGACCATTTAAAAGAATGTTTCAAGATGATAGATCTGACTGAATTTTCAGGCAGGTTGTAATGAACAGAGTAAAGGTAAGTCTTGATTTAAAAATATCAACTGAGTGTGCTTCTCTGACCATTCTAAATATACGGTGCACAGTAGGTAAATGCTCTGTGACCAACTGATGTTTCCTTAACTGGGGGAATGACTAAGAGACCAGCATTAGGAGAGCGAAGAGAACATATTGACGTATATGGTGTAATAAGCTCAGCTAAGTAATTTGTAGCAAGTCCATGCAATGCTTTAAAAGTTCAAAGAAGGATTTTAAAGTCAGCTCTAGCTTGTACTGGTAACCAGTGAAGAGAAGCAAGAATGGGTGTTATATGATACATTTTTTGTTGTTTTTGTCAGGATTCTAACTGCAGCATTCTGAACAAGCTGAAGACTTCTAGTAGCACAACTAGGAAAACTGGAAAAAATGAGTACAGTATTATAATAATCAAGTTTAGAAGAAATAAATGCATGTATTAATGTTAGAGCATCATGCAAAGATAGAAGAGATCTGATTTTTGTAATATTAATAACATGAAAAAAATACTGTCCTGGTAATAGCCTTGATATGAGACTGGAATGTGAGATCATCTGTAGATTTTTGACGGTCCAACTTTCAGAAATACTACAGCCATCAATATTAAGCTCTCACACAATTATCCATATTTGACTGGTCTAACAATCAATAACTATCAGCATTTAGCAACAGAAAGTTTAGACCGGTGATTCTCAACGTGAGGCAATTTGAGCATTTAGGTACGTTAAACAATTTATAAAATGAAAAAACAGAAATTCACTGTTAAAAATTATTAAAAAAAAGAAACAAATTATTTTATTTTTTACAGAGACATTTATATATTTCTATAAATATAGAAGGGATGGTGAAGAACCCTTTAATTTATGATTTTACAACCGACTTGGGTTTTTCTACTTAGAAATCATTTTTACCATTAAAATAATATGAATTGTAACAATGATTAAAACATTTTGCAATATAACAAAAATATAAAATGATCAAAATATTACAGAAAAAGCTGTCATTAAAGTTATTTTATATTTATGAATATTACATCTCTTATTATATGTCTTCAAAAGTGTATTTGCTGTATTTTCATATTACTTTATATTATCTATTTTTTTTAACAATTTCTTAGTGATTTCTTTGTCAGTACTTCAACTATCCTTTCCCTCTTTTGTTTCCATGTTCTTTGGAAGCTTGTTTAGACCAAATTAATGACATTATGGGCTTCCTCCACGTGAGTAGGAGTTCACTTTTCAAATAGGCAATAATAAGAATAATATAGATGTTACAGTGGGGGACATCATTATTTTAGAGAGGCCTAGGTGGGGCATGGCCAAAAAAAGGTTGGGAACCACTGGTTTAGACCCATCCATTTTTTTAATTTCTAACTGATGAACCTCTAAATTCAGAAGCTGAGAAAGGTAATTTGGCTTTACAGGTGTATATAGCTGCACATCGTCAGCGTAAAAATGAAAATTAATACCATATTTACAAATTATAACACACACATTAAAACACACACATGAAAATAAATCCTGAAAAATTCAGCTTTCAAAATATTAAAGTGCCGTCAATAAAAAAATTATCATACCAAAAAAAAAGGGTTTTCAGCCTATTTTCAAATTCTTAATATCCATTAATCAACTTCTTCTTTTACAAACACTGACTACAGATTTCTTAACATCCATGGGAGCTCTAGTTTTTTGTTTCATTACATAAAACCTGGTAAAACTAGACTCTTAACCCCTATTTTTGTTTCCATTTATTTCTTTATCTTGTGCATAATTTTATTCTGGACTGATTTTGTCTTTTAAATGCCATCCTACTTTGTGACTTGCCATCTCATCTTTTAATACATCAGACAGCTCATCATGGAAAACTGTAACTAAAATTTGGTTTTAAAATTTATAATATAATCTCCATCAGAGATTACAAAACTTATTTTATATTTATCTGCAACAAAAAAACTCAGTTGTATTTAAAGACAAACTTGCATTTTTGAAAAACTCTACAAATCTTTATATCCCCAGTATAATGTTCTAGATATATTACTTACATGTCAAAAGTCATATGCTTGCCTCCTTCGATGCATTAGAATTACAGTATCTTTTTAAATCAACTATAGGTGTTTTGCTCTTTTTTTAATTTTATTTTTTAAGCCTCTGTTTCAAAATGAACAAAGGTCTGAATATTTTTTTCTTTCTATTTCAGATGCAACTGATATACAGGGCATACCTCTGACAAAACATTCGACAAGTTAAACATGTTGGTGATATAGTTGGACCATATTTTTTGTTTGTTTCTTCAATGCTATTGCTGTCTTTGTTTTAAATATTTTTAATAAAGTTATTGCATCACTATCATTGGTATTTTTATGGGCACTGCCATTTTCTTTATTTGCTTCACATAGGTACGGTACCTCCAATTTGTGTATTTGTTTTTATGGGTGCAGCCATTTTGTTTGTACTTAGTTGCTATGATGCTGTGCAGTTGTTATGAACATAATGCATATGCCGTGTGACCTGTGACATCACGATGTATAAGATGGTCACCAACAAAATGGTCTTCTAAACTTTATAAAAGCTTAGGGAAGACTCACAAGAGACTTTCTGTTTTTGCTGTATTAATTCTCTGTATATTTATGTTTTCCTTGATTCACTATTTTTTTGTTTTGCTAGACCACAGAAGTTGTGTCACACGGCGTTGTTGAGGTAACACTGTTTAATATTACCTCAAGTGTGATCCGTTGTCCAAATACTTAACTTAATTTCATTTATACCTTTAACAGGGGTCTCCAACTCTGGTCATGGATTGCTACTGTGGCTGCAGGTTTTTCATTCTGTTTCCTTAATTGCTGACCAGTTTTTGCTGCTAATTAACTTCTTTTAACTTCATTTTATCTGACTTGTTTTTCCAATATTCAGTCCTCAGAATTGTTTCATTTCTTCCTTAAATGGCACCCTAACAAAAATGAGATGTAAAGTGAGCCAAAAGATAACCAGCTAAGCTGAAGCCTCAATGTCCAACCAGTTTCAATTCTTGCCAATTCTTGTTAATTACACACATTATTAAAATCCACAGATTGTTGGTGTTCTGCCACAACAGAAATTAAGAAAACTGCTAATTTTGCTTTTGCTAAGACTCCATTCAAAATGTTTTGTGAACCTTCACCCTTCTTTATTTTCAGATATTATATGATGGACACATGTTGCTGGTCATGTGTTGGCTCGTTTTGAATGTCTTTATTGTTTGGCTGCTGGTTAAGGAAAAAAGAAACAATTGAGGGATCTGAGTCTTAAATAGCAAGTCAATAAAATTAAGGCAAAACAGTTAACTAGCAGCAAAAACTGGTCACAAATTATGAAAAAGGCTTTAATGATAACCTGCAGTCACAGTAGTGCTCCAGTACCAAAGTTGGAGACCCCTGACTGAAGCGTACCAGGGTCATAATCAGACATTCCAAAAAAATACCAAAATAACAAAATCCCATCCCCAAACCAAAAAGAAAGTCAAACAGAACATGAAAAAGTCCTGTCTACCAGATATTCTCCTTAAGCTAGCTCCAAACTTCAGGACTATCCACAAACTTGAATGCTGCTGCTATTTTTTGTGTGTGTGTATTTTTCTTTGAAATCTTTTAGCTCTAGTGTAGACTCAAGGCGCTCCTTTGTAGAAGTTTCTGAAAATGCCAAATAGCTTTGTCACGTCCTCTTTTTGACAAATAGTTGTTTGTCTGATAAGGTTGTGTTGCGCTGGCTAGTGAAGGCGTCCAAAACAAAAGCTGTGCTGCATCCCAAAGACAGGGAAACAATGCCTTAATTTTTTTGCAATATATATTTGTAAATTTTATCTAAATCTTAATCCAATGTAAGTATTTACTTTGCTATATAATCTTGTCCTAGTCATATGAAGTTCTATGATTTACTATTTAACATTAAAGATATTACAGCATTGTATTGTCCCTTGCTTTCAGCTACAAATTATTTAATAGTAATTGCTTAAAAAATCATTTAAAAAGTAGTTTGTGGTATCAAAACTTTCATTTCAAGTCTGGACTGTGTATTCCTATAACCTATTGCTCTGAGGCTGTTTGTATTAAGTGCATCTTTTCAAGAATAACCCACAGAAGGTCATACTAACTGCAGTGCCCACTTTATCAAGAAAAACGCATCGTTCTTGCTAAGACAAACTGTCAAAACTGAGAAAAAAAAACAATCCTGGCCCTTAAATCATATTATCTGAAACTAATCTGTAGACATAAAAGCATACTACAGAACCTTTACGTCAATTCAATTTTTTCTTTTGATATTCATCAAATGATTGATTAAGCTTTTAGGTTTACCTAACTGAATTGTATTAATTAGAAAATCCAAGAACAAATCCCAGAACAGAATTTCCTTTGGTTATTTAATCTTCCTGACATTCTATATGAAGTGGTTTTACTTTTTATGTATCACCTTACTGTATGTAAATCTCAAAGGTGCATATTACTAGAAATTCCAAAAAATATACAGGATTCACAGTCTACAAATTGGCAATTTATAAGAATTTAAAGCCTTGAGAATGCGTTATCACCTATATTGTTTGACATTTTAGTTCTGTATTAGCACTAAATTAAACAGTTCAAATAAAAGTATTTGGCCTTTTAAGATACTTACCATGTGGACTCAGCCCTATTAATGATACTACTAGACTCCAAAGTCTAAACATTTAATAGTCATACCTGATTTTAGCTCTTATCATCAGAGTGGCACTGTCAATAAACAGAAATAGAATTAAATCATATTATGATTTGTAAAAATAAGAGGGAGGTCAAGAGTGTAATGTTTCTGGAACCTGCTACAGGGAAATATGGCTTGGTTAATACTAAGATTTTGTATGGTATCTCTTGCCCTGTGGCACGGTGGCGCAGTGGGTAGCGCTGCTGCCTCGCAGTTGTGAGACCTGGGGACCTGAGTTCGCTTCCCAGGTCCTCCCTGTGTGGAGTTTGCATGTTCTCCCCGTGTCTGCGTGGGTTTCCTCCGGGCACTCCGGTTTCCTCCCACAGTCCAAAGACATGCTGGTTAGGTGGATTGGCGATTCTAAATTGGCCGTAGTGTGTGCTTGGTGTGTGGGTGTGTTTGTGTGTATCCTGCGGTGGGTTGGCACCCTGCCCGGGATTGATTCCTGCCTTGTGCCCTGTGTTGGCTGGGATTGGCTCCAGCAGACCCCCGTGATCCTGTGTTCGGATTCAGCGGGTTGGTAAATGGATGGATGGATCTCTTACCCTAGGAAGTCAGGTGGCTTTATAAGTTTATGATAAAACAGTTTAAGTATCCCTAATTCGAAATGCCTGGACTGTAAGTGGTTCAGATTTTGGATATTTTTGGATTTTGTGATATTAGCATATACATAATGAGATATCTTGGGGACAACCTTAATCAACTAGGGAAATGAAGCCAAACCAGCTAAAACATATAATAATTCATAGCACTGAGTCAGTATTGTAATGTGCATTGATGTGACAAACATATTAAACAACTTTCCACAAACCTTTCATTTTTATAAATCTGACCCCAGGTATGGAATTTTCCACTTGTGGCACCCTATGTTTTCTTTTTTTTTGGGTGCCGTACAGCACCTATGAACTTCTTCGAAGGCTCAGTATCTATCCCGTGTCACAACCCCATGACTGCCTCCCTCGATCATCGATTATATGTTCTAGCTTCGTGGTGCTTCACAGAGGACCATACATCCCCCCCCACCCACTCAGAATGAATAAATATTTTTGGAATCTGCACATACAGAGTTGCCACCTTTAAAATGGAAAAATAAAGCACACCCAAAGACCCACAACCCACAAATCACTAGGTGTTGCTATAATATTTGTGAAAAACAATACATATGGTTTGAACTGCTATATTGCAAGACAACATACCAACAAACATATAATCATAGTTGAGATTTTGTGAACAATCAGAACTGTTATAACAGTGTAACTGTGTGATACACACGAGTGAGCCCCACAGTTTTACCTGGAGAGGAGGAGTCATCAATTGGATTGAAAATGCATAGAGATTAGTTTTTTAAATAGCAAAGGATAGTCTGAAAAAAACCTTTTAATATGTATCATGGTTATGGATCATGCAGGATAGACTGACAATTGGTCATTTATTTAGATACTTTAAATTGTATATTGTGATAGACTGTATCATTTATTAACTAAATTAAATGTTAGTCCATATGGTTGGAAATATTAGCATGATCAATTTGGACTGATTATTGCCTAGTTTTATTGGTAACCTATAATATAACCTATATAATAATCCATATAATATTTAATATAGGTTAATGTAGGATATAATGTAGGATACAGTAGGCAACATACAATTATTCCTATAAGGAACTGAGCAATTTCAGTCTGGGTCATCTGCTCTTTAGCAACATAGGCATTGGTAGGATCTGCACTGTACTGTTTCGGGTCAGCTATCCTTCCTGGGACAGGGCTGACCCACTCACATTCTGTCTCCCAATCAAAACTATACCCCAACAGCCTTTTCTGTGGGCAAACTTGGATTAGCAGACATCACTACAGTAATATTTACAATGCGCATATCAACCTTTTATGGATGTTCCACTATACTGCATGATGTAACTGTATTTTATTTTATTTTTTTGTATTTATGTCAATGTGTGAACACAGAATAATGGCAATGATGAAACTTATGCCCAATCCAACAGAGTACACAGATGTAAGACAGACTGGCATAATGCATTTTGCCAGGCTGGAATCCAAGTCTCAGTTTGCCTGACAGGGTCCCTTGCTGGAAAGCAGATTTGCTCATCATCTGATACTTGCATATATATTGTACATCTTTTATTACCCTTATGTTATAAATAAATTATATTATATTGTTTATTTCAACAATAACGTTTAGGTTATTTGTGAAAGTAAGTCTTTGGCCACGTCCAAACCACAACAGAGAAAGTGAGTGTTAATGTAGACTTTATCTCTCTTTACATTTCTAGTGTACTGGAAAATGAAGCAGAGAACCCTCACTCAATGTATATTTAACTTGTGGGGGCATCTTGGTGATTGTTTTGATTATTTTCCAGCATTGCCCAAGGTAAAACTAACAATAAATTAACTGAGTGATCATATACCACCAAAAACTGCATTATTTTGCCATCATGAGGGGGACAAATTAAAATTCATTCTCTTCCTACAAAGAGCCTGTCCTCCTATAATGTTAGCGCATGACAGAAATGAATCTTTGAGTCCTGGTTGGTTGACATGAGTTGGGTATGATCAGAGTAGGTGTTTCATAGGCTGCTCTTATTAGATTGTAAATTTGATGTATTACCGTGTCATAAATTTGATGTAAGTTTGATGTATTACCATGCCACAAAAAAAGAAAACATTCATATAGATTCTCATACAAAACAAGAGCCTGGTGGTGAAGCAAGAAGAAAAGTAAAAAACAGATAGAAACAAAACACCCTGTTGTGCTGAAAATGATACCAGACATTTAAAAAAAGCAAATAAAATAATGATTTAAATAAGTACTTTAAACGAGCCATAAATACTGTAAATGAGACTAATGAGAATGATCTTAAAGGAGAGTCAAGGATGGGCTGGTATCACCACTTCCAGCAGCTTTAGATTCAACATGCAGTCCAATGCTGTGGAGGCACTTACATAGACGTGAACAACCAACAATATGGAAGACAACGAGACAACTGCAGGAGAACAGACAAACAAAACCAGACCTGAACATAGGACCCTCTTTAGTTTTTTACTTTATTTAACTCCAAAACCGTCAGTTACATGTTGTATCACCTTTGTATTACAAAGTTGCATAAGCTTTTCAAAATTCTTAATTAATGTTCGCTAACTGCAATATCAGAACAAAAGATGAATTTCAGCAGATGTGATGTTGCACTCATCAGTTTGTTACATTCATTACAATCTTCAAACAAATAAAAAAAGAAAGGTGAAGATGACCTGATAAAAAGTTTTGGACCTTTTTTCACTTTAATTTCTGTACCTGTTTTATTATTTGCATATGTGATGTTCATAATTTGTGAGTGTATATGTGTGCCTGGTGGGGGTGTCTTTGGTAAAGATACTGAGTTTGGAGTCTTAATTACACTTTGATTATTAAGACACTGTTGTTTAAACAGATATAGTCAGCACTTATTTTGTCCAAATTTATTAATAACTCTAACATTTCATTCTTACACTCAAGAATATTAGTTAATTTAACACATCATACAGGCCCAAATAAAAGTGCATGTAACGTACTTGTCCTCAGTTTTAACATTTTTCAGGACTTTTCCATTCTCAAACTGTTACATGTAATGATATGGCAGTAGGAATGGCTTGCACATGTGCTGTGACTGATAAACTGAGCTGCATATGAATGGTGAGAGGAGGGGATGGTGTAGGGACAGTTACACTGTTCTTGTCATCTTTTCTGACATTTTTCATTTATTAATACCAAAAAACCAAAAGCACAACACTTTTATACAGCAAGACTACTAAACATAGCCCTATGAACAGTCTTCATTTTTTCTGGACAAATGGGCAATTTAACCCTTCGGTGATGCACACACCCTTTATACATTTGTTTGGATGCAGATTCAGAATAGAGTTTGCTGATGTGGACAGTGAGCTTTGGAGGCAAATATAACAGAATATCTTTCTCATAGAGGGTTTGTGTATGGTTAAGTAGTAAAAGCCTGCAATGCAAAATAAAAAATATCCAATATAATTACTAGTTTTGGGTGTTTTGACATGTCTTCTTAGGCAGTCAAGGCTGAGGGTTCTGTCAAAAACAGGTCCAGTTAAAGCTATTCCTCGTGTACAGATTGTGATTTTGTGATTGTGATTGTGTGTGATTGTGATTGTGTGTGTGTTTGGGCTATACAGAAAATAAATTGTTGTTGTGGTTTATCCATGGTAATTCCAGTCCAAAACTATTAACTCAAAGTCTGGAATAGTGAAATAAATATTATTTGGCCTTCTTGGGCACCCCAGGGGATGCCCATGATTAGGGAGACTCTGTATAGGGTGTTCCTAATTCTGAAAGTGATTCTATGGATTACCTAAGTAACAGTCCAATGGCCGGACTTTATTAACTGTTCACCAGCTTCTTGAAAACAAGTGTGCTACTGTGAAGAGCAAAGCTTCAGTGGAAGGGAGGTGCTGAAGCTGGAGATACTCAGGAAAGAACATGGAAGTCCACGAGTGTCATTTTGTATTTTCTGAGATGAACAAATGAGCTACGCATACAATGAGATGGAAAGGCTGTATCTACATGTTTGGTTAAGTTCGGTGATGTAGTCCAGTTTCATTCATACTTACTATTTCAATATTTTTAAGATCTTGGTCTATTTTTCTACTCATGTTGTGGAAGCACTTAAGAAAAAAATAATTACATTTTTACTTTGGTATCTTGATGTGGCTCTTGATGCCACTGCTCTACTGCCAAGCTGCTCACCTGCCTAAGGAAAAGTAATTTCAGATAAAGGAGCAAAGGAATCATTGAATGGAAAGATTCTCTCATCTGATTGGACAGCCCAGCACAGACTCTACTATAGAATGTCCAGGAAGGGTAGAAGGCTACTTGACCAAGGTCTCCAGGACTGTGAATTTATCTTTGATTTTCTCTCTTACAATTTTCATATCCTCCATTGTCAACTAGACAATGTTCATCGGTTAACTAATGGACTGATATTGTTGGCTTCCATTTATGTTAGTTTCTGTTTTGTTTTCTGTGTATGTTAACAACGTTGTATCTTTATATGTATTAACTCTGCATTTAGTAATTAGTATAATCTATACTTGTATTTTACCTGAGAATTTGTTTACAGCGGTGTACAGCTACACTCACTATAGAAAAAAATTGTGTTGTATTTTGTACATGACAACTGCAACAATGATAAACAATAAATAATTTTGTATATACGATAAAATCCCATTTCTAGAAATTTCTAATGTAAAATTAAATCCCATATTTAGTTATCTTCCTGACTCATAAATCTTAATATTCACAGTCTGTACCATAAATGTTGCTCTATTATAGGACTAAACAGCAGACTGTAATATTTTTTTCTGCAAATAAAAAACAAAAAGGTTTGAGGAGATCTAAGATCCTTGATAGTACTAAAACAATCATTAAATACCTAAGTCAGTCAAGAAGCCTGAGGACTGATTGTCTAGATGAGATCATGGATGCTTCAATATGATTTTATTTTTGTACTCTGAAAACAGTTTTAACAGCTGCATACTTCAATTAAATACAGGAAAGAAGTACAGTAAAACCAATATGCATTTTTAAGCTAAACCCTACTACTATTATACTTTATTTTCCTGCAGTCCTTTTAGTAAATGCTCATTCAGCTTGTGGCAGCCACCTTCTGGAACTTTCACTCAATTTCTATAATTGAACTTTCTTTAGTCTCAATCTCAAATAAAGACTTCTCTCTTGTGCAATGTATTCTGCGACTAACATTCCAATACCGTGACATTTAATTTTCTCCCTAGTCAACCTTACCTTGTTGCACCTAGCAATCTGCTGAATTTATACTCAGTGTTGAACAGATGTAATACATTGTTGTGATGTTCTGTATTTGTTGTAAAGCCCCTTCTGATAGAATTTGTTATAAAAGGTTGCTTATAAATAATGACTAACTGACTAGGCAAACCTCATTAAAAAATAACTAAAAAATGTAATCATAAAAAGCTCATAGCTTCAACCTTAGGTTTACTTTATCTATCATGTTCACATTTATAAGTCCATATTGTTTATGCTAAATTTATTCATGGTATATTTAATAATTAAATCCAATCATTTTTAAAGCTTATCTCCAGAGTTTGATTGGCAATTTTTTTTAATTTACATTTTTAAATAATGCATATTTATCCCACATCAGTACATGATATGCATACAAAAACAGACAAAATAATAATGTGTATTTTCTTTTGAAGGCTATGCATTACAAATAATCACAACTAACAAAATCATTTTTGTGAATCTCAATATTCCTTTTATTTTGATAATTTTGTTGTGAAAGACAGACAGACAGACAGACAGACAGACATACATACAGACAGACACATAGATAGAACTTTATTTGTTTCCACTGTGAAATTTGGCTTTTTTACAGGAGCTCTTTAAAAAAATAAATACATAAATCTTTATATATAATATGCTACTGTGGCTGTCCATTTGTCTGTGTCTAAGATTTTAAATCACCTGTAGCTCACAAACTGTTTGACCTATCGACCTGTTTTTTGGGACACATATACTACCTGACGTCTACTATCTGCTTTCAGGGTGATGATTAACCTCCAAGGTTATTCCTCTTTTTATTTTTATTTTATTTTATTGTACAATCAACTCTTGGCAGCGGCCAGCAGGGCGGCCCTGTGGTGCATATGTACAGGTGCTGTTCTCATTCCTACCACCTTCATTGTCAATTCCCCTATCTCTTCATATCTTAAATCATTCTTGAGGCAGATTGAAGACTTAAGTGCCAGTTTAAGTGAAAAATTAAAGAAAAAGCACTAAGTAATTGCAAAACAAACACGGACTTAAAAAGTTTTAACACGAAAGGATGCCGACAAAAGAAGAGAAGAAGCGGGCCACTATGGTGGAGAAAAGAAGAGCTGTTCTGGAAGCAGCAAGCGTATCAGCCTCTGAGCAAATGAATGCTAAACGTGCAGAGAAAGTGTATGAAAACTTTGAATGCTCAAGTCAGGTGTATTCACTGCACGTTATTGTGCAGTGCACCGTTACTGGTGTATAAATAAATAAATAAACACACACACACACACACACTATGGTTCTAACACACACCAGAATGACTGTAAAAATATAAAATGCAAGCGTAGAAAATAAAAGGTTATCTACAGCGGAGATGAAAGAAGTACCTTGTGGCATATAAGCAGCGGCAAAAAAAGCAAATAAACATTCACTTAATGCTCCATTATCTGCAGATTATAATAATTCGATATTTTACTGTCAGTCTAATTTGCTAGGGTGACCAGATGACGCAACGACAGGGATAGTCCTAATTTCATTATATGCATCCCAATAAATAACTAAAGAAAATCAAACCATCCCCATTTTAACAGGCTTCTCATCTAATACAATATCCTTACAATATATTGAGAACAGTGTGTACGAAACAGCAAAAGGAATAGCGTGGTAAAAAAATCTAGTGAGGGGCAGCACGGTGGCGCAGTGGGTAGTGCTGCTGCCTCACAGTTGGGAGACCTGGGGACCTGGGTTTGCTTCCCGGGTCCTCCCTGCGTGGAGTTTGCATGTTCTCCCCGTGTTTGCATGGGTTTCCTCCGGGTGCTCTGGTTTCCTCCCACAGTCCAAAGACATGCAGGTTTGGTGGATTGGCGATTCTAAATTGGCCCTAATGTGTGCTTGGTGTGTGGGTGTGTTTGTGTGTGTCCTGCGGTGGGTTGGCACCCTGCCCGGGATTGGTTCCTGCCTTGTGCCCTGTGTTGGCTGGGATTGGCTCCAGCAGACCCCCGTGACCCTGTGTTTGGATTCAGTGGGTTGGAAAATGGATGGATGGAAAATCTACTGAGGCAAGATTGATTAAGAACTTGTGTTAAATTTGAACAGCATTATGAGGATGACCAAGAAGCAGACAAATACAGACAGCACTGCCTTTTATTTGTTTACACTTCAAGCACTCTCTGGGCCCCTATGCATTTATTTGTGATAGTTTTTTTTTTTTTTTCTGTGCCATGATCCTTCCCTGATGAAGATGAAAAAAAATGGAAATAAACAAATGAGGATGAACTTTATGCACGGGTATACATGCTACATAAGTGTCTAAGTTTGGGACTTTGAAAATCTAGTCATCCTATAGCTTACCATTAGACTGCCATATTCACCTGATATCCATAATTGCTGTAATAAAGTTTGCCTTTCACTTCTTTTATTCCCTAATATTTGTTATAACTGAACAGCTTTGCGAGTTATTTCATGAAAATTACAATGACCAGACGTGCTCAAGCCAAGAAGGAATTAATTACAAAAGTTTTTTTAAGGGTATGTTAATTGCCAATTCCAAATTGTCACTGTGTGTGAATATGGATGGAGTGCATGTGTGTGTGTCTATCTGTGTGTGAGTGATGGACTGTGATGGACTAGAGTCCTGTCCAGGTCTGTTTTCAACCTTTGGCCAAGTCCTGGTGAGATAGTCTTTGCGCCCGCAATTCTAAAATAAACTGAGAATGTTCCAGAACCTAGCAACTGAACTTAGTCCATTGATGCCTATGGCACCTGTACAGTCCTTGAACTCACCTGAATTTGCACAGTGTGTACATACCATGGAGATACTTTGCTGAAATGAACAGAAATATACTCACACAAAAAGTAATCTAATGTGAGGGAGCAAGAGAGAGACACAACATTTCTACATTACCAATTGATTAGCGATGACAAAATATCATCCAAATAATACTATCAAAAATCACACAAACAATAAACATTGATGAACATATCTTGTCACATAAGCAGTCCAACCCATTAAAAACTATTTCAACATCAACTACTGTACTAAAAGCAGAAATCAACATGAGCGTAAGGACACTAGAAATGCAAATCAATATTCATGCAGTAAATCAATCCATGTGGAATATTGCAATAAACTCACCTCATGTTTACTGAAAAGCAGACAGCTGGCAAACCACTGAAGCACCAATTCTCTACATACCAGCTCTTTTTCAGTATTAGCACTTCTTTGAAATAGGGGCTTCATACCTAGACCACTTATCCGGGTAGGGATTGTCTTTGGTTGACATCTATGTCAGAACGTGGAAGGAGCACATGTGCAGGTTCTTTATTAAATTTTTCAAATTTATCTCCTTCAGACAGAGACGGTAGACTCTGCCAATGATCAGAATATGGTAGTTGATGATTAAAAGATTCTAATCAACATATTTCTCAAAGCATCTCTTGTACAAGACACTGTTATTTGTTTTTTGTCAAATTTCTGTGACAACCTTTAAAACAGGAAAAAGTACTAGAGTGTTTGCACCTCATTGCTGTGTTGCCCTGAATTGGGAGAAACTCAAACTAAAAGAGTGAGTATGCAGTTTAAAAAACTGGACCATCATCTCTATCTAGAAACAGGCTAGCAGCACCATGCACAAGGATAGATCTAGTTATTTAAGTAAGAAATTGAGTATATGACAATAAATTAGAAAAAAAGACCAAGGCAATGAAGATGAGTTTGCCATAAATGTTTTAATAATAGGAAAGTGATGTTAAAAATGAACAGTCACAAAACCCACATGGAAATAAAGTTGACTGGGGTTCAAAGTCTTGCTTCTTGTGTGTTTTGTACATTTTTGTGCCATTTATTTATTTTTATTATGTGCATTATTTTTGTTTTTGTTTGTAACTAGGAAATGCCTTGGTTATGTCCCATGTGTTTTCTAGGTGGTTCCCCAGGAAGTGAGGCCACCTGCCAATCTCTGCCAGGAACTGCCCTCCACTCTATAAATTGGACAGCCTTCCATAATTCCTGGCGGTTCATTTCGATTGCACTAGGGAGTGGAGTGTTCACTTGTGTTTTGCTGTGCCTTTTTGCTTATTGTGATTTCCTGTATTTTTGAACCTGTGTTCTGTTTTGGACTTCACATTCAGAGACTTTTGTTTAAATAAATATTTTATTTTATAAAGATTCCTCTAGGCCCCTTTTGTACTTAGTTGGGGTTTGGATGGTAATCCCCCACAAAGGGCAATTTTTGTAAGTATTTTTGGGACTTCACAACATTATTGCTCTTGTGACTCTGAGCATATTTTGGGGCAAATGGCTGCCATGATATTTAACGCTCAAGCAAGTCAATGTCTCATGGTTATAACTTTTTTCTGTTTTTTTGTTTTGTATTTCTACAGTAAAACTGTGTGAGCACTCAAAACCTGTCTTCAGGTAAAAAAAAAGGAAATTATCTGATTGTGTACATTTTCTTCAGTATGAGCTGCATGCAAAATTTCAATTCATGCAAACAAATAGTTCCAATGTAATCTGAGATGTTCTGAATATAGATGATACATTGTGTTTAATAAATAAAGGCTGTTTAAGCCAAATGTTATTTATTTATATAGCCAGTGTGTAGCGAAAGTTAATTTAACCCAATAAACGCTAAACAGCCAAAACGTTTGTCCATTTAACTAAGAACTTCTAAATATCCACCACTCTGACTGGAAGTATTACTACCTGGTTTGGAAACAGCATGCAGCTGAACCACAAGACTCTGCAGAGGGTGGTGTAGTCAGCAGAACACATTACAAGGATTACACCCTTTAACCACCAAATGATATTGGACCAGGACAAAGAAGGTTATCAGTGATACCAGCCAAGACAACAATAGCCTCTTCTTTATGCTATGATCAGGGAAATGCTACAGCTGCCTGAAAACTAGTGCAGAGAGAGAGACTGAGGAAGTGCTTCTTTCTAAATTTCATCCACATATTAAATGAGGGCAGTGCCTAAGATTACATGTGAATTCTCATAAGCCATGTGTATGTATGCTTACATTCATTCATTAATTTTTTAATTTATTTAAATATATACATGTAACATAATGCTTACCATTGTAAATATTGATACTAATTTATAGAGTCATGTATTTCTTGTTTATTGTCTTTTTATATTCTTCTTTTTAATTCTTTCTTGGGATTTAACAACTACGTTTGTCACTACATATTGTACTATGTATAATTGTATATGACAAATAAAATTTGATTTCATTTGATTTGATTTATTCAATATAGAATCATTGTGGCTGGAGCCCATGCTGGGGTTACAGTATGACACATAAGGTTCTGAGAATAATTGTGAGCAAAAGGACCATGAGATACAAAAAAAAACCAAAAACAGTCAAAAGTGAAAAGCGAAGATTAAAACTACTAAGAAACTAAAATTAAACCAAGCAACCCTAAAAGGCAAAACATATTGAAAGTGGAATAGTAAACAGTTCGGAGCCAGATGATCAAAACCTGACATTAAGGCATAATAGTTATGCCACTAACTATCACCAAACAACAAAAGGCTTTTTGTTTCCACTGAGGATTAACTGGAATGCTCGATCGCCACATCATTTAAATGTAGTCACACATGACAGCACAAGTGTGCTGCGTGAATGATGAGAATTAACACAGTAAAAAATATAGCTTCATTAAATTAAATTCAAAATGTAAAACAAATATAAATGTTAGATTCTACATAGTGCAAAAGTCTTTGACAAAAACATTAAAACATTAATGCAAAAAAACACTATAGCTAATAGTAGTTGGTGCACTGCAGGAACCAACCCTGGATGGGGCACTGGTTCATCTTTGGGCACACTCACATATACAACTATACATCCTTGCTTTGGGCAAATTTAGCATCACCAATCAAGTTCAATTTTATTAGTCCCTATTACTCAATAAAAAGATGCATACAGATCTGTAATTTATGGCATACATTTATGATTTGGTAGTGTCACAAAACTCACAGTCTTTGAAAGCAAAGCTAGTGCCAAGTAATTAATTTCATTTTGGAGTTTAATTTATATTGATCTGTATTCCAGGGAATTTCAGAAAACAAACATTTCAGCCATACGTGACCTGGGGCAGCTCATTGGTGACACTGATCACATTTGAATATGTAGTGACCAGAGATTACAGCTTAATGTACTTTGATCTAAATTCACATTTGCTGTCCCGCTGCTATCTCTTGTCAAACAAACACTCTAAATTTGCCTCTCCTCACTGTTTGCTTTCAAATCAATTTCTACAAATAGAAAATTAAGTATGCTAATGGAATGACAAGAACACTTAATACATGCAAGTTTGTTCAAACACATTTTAGTTTGTACAGATCAACGTGGTACTTTTTCCTGAATAGTTAAAACACAGTTAAGAATATAAATACTTAAAATTCAAATACATTTGTAGTATAAGCAGATTTCTGAGAAATAATTATAGCTTAGGTTTTTCTTCAAACCAAGACCTCAATTCATTTAGAAATGCAGGATTTTCAAATGTGTTCAGACTTACAAAAAACATGAAAGTCAATCGAGTGTGATGCTGGCAAAATCTGTGTTTGCAAAGACACAGTAGTTCAAAATGTTATAACAGCACATATGCAATGACAGAAAAAGTAAAGCAATTTTAGCACTTTTTAAACACTGCGTTGTTTAATCAGTTCCGCTTGATATTATTCAAAACTGGCCACATTATATGACTGCCTCTATTTTAATGAATCTGTCTATCTGCTAATTATGTTACATATTTGCAAAATGGAAGAGCTTTAGCATCAGCATTGACTGCAAGGCATGAGGCAGCCAAGAAAGGGTCCAAGTCTTGAAACTTGCCTTCTATTATAATCAAACATAAAGGCAACACTGTCACAAGACACGAAATATTGAGATCAGAGTACAGAAAAGTAGACAGTAAACCAGAATGAGATAATATCAAAGCAATAAGTCTACCCCATTCAAAGTCACTGAATTCTTTCGTACCAGCCACATTTGTCTTCTGTTTATCCACACAAAATCCTTAAAGATAGTACAAGAAATATTTGTACTATCATTTTTGTCAGCTGCTACTGCCAATCAGCAGTCAGCTTTAAACACTAAATGAATGACCTACATTTCTGAGTTACTGAACAAGAATTTGGTAAAGTAATTTTACAGTAGATTGTCTTTTAGGATAAAGACAATTAAGTCTTATACATTCTGCATGAAACATCAAAAAATATCTCTCTATTATAAAAAAAAGTCCTGGGAGGAAGACTGGGGAGACGAGACGTGATCTTCTCAGAAGACAATTTGATATCCCACGAGAGACACTTTAACGTCACGCGAGACAAGGCAGTGAGACAACATTTAAAACAAGTTCAAGGACATCTAACCAAGCAGTTGTTGCAATGCTTTTGGCAGACAGACATCATGTGCTCCCAACTCTTAAAACAATGACAAGCAGAACACACAGTTTGCCAGCAGCAGCTGCAAGAAGCCAGCAGATGATCCAACCACTACTCCTTAGCGTGCATTCAGCCCCCCTCCCTCTACCCTCTTTCACAATGCGAGCGGCAGAGATGCGAAGTGGCAAAAGGACAGCTGCTGTACAGGCTTTGAAATGATCGGGCAGTGAGACAAGCAGAACAGGCAGCAGATGATCCGACGGCATCTCCTTAGCGTGCATTCAGCCGCCCCCCCTTCACAACATGAGCAGCTTTATAAGTCCTGCGAGAAAGATGTAACCACGCCCGGAGCTGGAAATAAAGGACAAGTATTGTTTTTACAAACGTTTTAAAGTTAAAATGAAAATAATGCTTAGGTAACAAACTCCATGAAAAAACCAATATCTTTAAATTGTATATCCGGTAAACCAAACCCGGGGGAGGGCGAGCGAAGTGAGCAGGGAACAGAGCCCCCTAGTACTAGGTAAAAAATAAAATGAGATATAGTAGCTTATTTTACAGAAGTGAATATGCTGAGTTGCAATGTTCAATAAAAAGAATTATCAATGTTCTCAAATATTTTTTTACTTTGAAATAGAAGCAATTAATAAAGGCTAACTTACTAGGTCTACAGCCCTTGCATAGAAGACATAGAAGCTCCTATCAGTTTTTGTTCTTATTTAGAACGGAGAACCTTTAATTAAATTAATGCAAAAGAAGGTTTTTTTAGTAATATTCAACTAATGCAAACTTTTGTGGAGCACTGCAGTACAATAATTATAAAAACCAAAACAGAACCCCAAAATGACTAGCAATGCAATACTTTGAAATACCATATAACATGCTGAGGGAATTCAAAATGATGTTAGCAACAGTAGCATAAATAATTCTACCAGAGCCATACAATTGAGGACAGTGTTATGGGCAAGCAGCAGAGGATACAGAATGTCTCATTTCATCAGGGCTGAAGACTGGGCTCCCGCAAAGTATGGGGAGTAACAACACATAAAATGACCCCCCTTGTGTTATTGCTCCCACCATATCCACCAAGTTTCCAAGCATAAAATGGCAACTGCACTTCCACAAGTTATTCCCAAGTACCACTCACTGTGTCCAAACCCTCTAGGAAAGTTTGTACAACAGTTCCCTGAGCATGAAAATGAAGAAGCTTGCCTGACACATACCTGACCACTTTCAAACTGGAAACTTTCAGTCCTATGGGTATGTGCTTCCCTGAGCAACACTCCTCCTCCTAAAAAAAGTGAGAAACAGATAAGAATGAAAAAGCAACTTGCTTTCAACATGTTAAAAAATGACACCTGTACTCTACTGTTTGGTATTATTACAACACTTGGAGACTTTCTGACTTTCTTCTCTGCTACTATAGTTAAAACATTAGAACAACTTCAGTAAGAACAGTCCATTCAGCTGAACAAACTCAGCAACTCTATTCACCTAATGTCTTTAAAATATCAAGTCAAGCTTTAAAGGACACTAAAGTACCACACACTGTCACACTACTTGATACCTTATTCCATGTGAGTTTTGTTTTCTCTGTGTGAAGAAGTAAAATTTGTCTGAAATTTACCCTGAACAAGATTACATCTGTGTTCATGTTGAACAAACTAATTTTAAAATAACAGCTTGGATCCACTGTACATTATTTTAGTCATGTCACCTCTTAATCTCCACTTGCTTAGACTAAATAGGTTTCTTACTTTCAGTCCTTCCTCCTAGTTTACACTTCACAGTTCTGAACAGAACTTTCAGGGACAGTGACAGTAAATGCTATTGCTACTGTTTTGGGAAATCACCAGAATGAGCAAATATCCAATTTTCTATTAATTATGTATCTATTTTATGCAAGGGTGTATTGATTTATTCTTAGTATGGTATTTATTCATTATTCTTATCTCTGCATAAGGGACATGGTCAGTGAACCACCTGTTAGAATGTTATTTCTAACTTGATATTCTGTGTTTAACGGAGACTTGGCAAAAACCAAACGAATTTGCGTCTCTCACAGAGGCGACCCCAATTGGTTTCACTTTCCATACAGAGCCTCGCAGCTCAAGACAAGGCGGTGGGCTTGCAGTAATTGTCAGAGCTGACTTAAACATTAAACGAATCCCGATTGACTGTCCATTGTCTTTTGAGTGCCTGGCTCTTAAACTAATAACGAAATCAGGTCCTGTCTCACTCATTGTTCTTTATCGTCCCCCAAAATACAATGCATCCTTCTTATCCGATCTGATTGAACTTTTGACCCACCTAAGCTCTATATCTAAACTGAGGAATGAATTCCTATCCTTACTGGACTGCTTTGACTTGACACAACATGTTGATTTTCCAACTCACTCTGGCAGTCAAATGTTGGATCTGATCTGCACTTCTGGACTATCTGTTGCCAACATTTACAGCACTGATTTGGGACTCTCTGACCATAAAGCAATATTTTTCACTGCCTTTCCCTCCTCTTACCTGTAAACGACACATTTCTTACAGAAACCTTAAAAATATCTGTCCCTCTATCCTTTCTGGATCCATTTCTGATCTTTTACATTCTTCACCTATTCCACCAACACTAGATAGTCTTGTTGACCACTATAACTCAGCCCTTCATTCAGCATTAGATAAAACAGCTCCTTTAAAACATAAGGAGGTTTCTTTAAACATTCAGCTCCTTGGTACAGTATAACTCAGAATTGCGATCTATGAAAGCAGCTGGCCGACGCCTTGAGAGAATGTCACTTAAGACTGGCCTCACCGTGCACATCCAGGCTTTCTCTGACCACCAAAGAGCTTACAGAGAAGCACTAACTTCTACCAAGAACACCCATTACGGCAGAATAATAGAAAGTGGCCACGATAACCCAAGGGTTCTGTTCTCTGTAGTTAATAAACTACTCGAACCCACATCTGGCCCAACTACCTCTTCTACTGAAGTCTGTGAGGAATTCCTCCACTTTTTCCGTAACAAAATTAATGATCTAAATAATTCAACTAACATAAATACATCATCTGTTTATATCTCTCCCTGTTTTCCCACTCCATCCAGCTCCTTCTCTAAGTTCTCACCAGTCACATCTGCATCTGTTAATAACCTGCTTTGTATGATGAGGCCGACTACTTGTGTACTGGACCCCATCCCCACCACACTACTTAAATCCTGCCTTCATGCCATAATCCCGACTGTTACAACAATAATAAACTCATCTCTTGACACTGGCTCTGTGCCGCTCACTTTTAAAATTGCTTCTGTAACCCCAATGTTAAAAAAGTCTGGTCTTGATGCTGACAATCTTAACAATTTCCGGCCTATTTCCCACTTACCTTTCCTGCCAAAAGTTCTTGAGCGTGTTGTAGCTTCCCAACTCACCAATTACCTAACCTCTAATAATTTGATGGAAACCTTTCAGTCTGGTTTCAGGGCGCGGCACAACTGTGAAACTGCTCTGCTACGGGTAACCAATGATTTGCTTATGGCAACAGACTCTGGACAAACCAGCATATTAATTCTGTTAGACCTCAGTGCAGCATTTGACACTGTCAGACATGACATCCTACTGTCCAGAATGGAGAACATGTCGGGTATCTCTGGCACTGCCCTCCAGTGGTTCAAGTCCTATCTGACTGATAGGCAAGAGTTTGTTAGTCTTGGCAAGAGCAGATCCAGCTCAGCGCCAGTCACACAAGGAGTCCCTCAAGGCTCTGTCCTCGATCCTCTGCTTTTCTGTATTTACATGCTTCCCCTTGGCCATATTATCCGTAGCTATGGACTGGGTTATCATTTTTATGCAGATGATACTCAACTCTATTTCAATGTTAAAAGTGGAACTTCATCAGAGCTTTCTCAGCTCACAACCTGCCTTAGTGAAATTAAAACCTGGATGGAGCAGAACTCTTTAAAATTAATTTGCAATAAAACTGAATTCCTGCAAATTGGGACTAAAATGCAACTTAATAAAATGAGCTCCTTCCCAGTCTATCTTGGCGGTGATCTCATCAGACCTGCCTCTACTGTAAAAAATCTTGGTGTCATTTTTGATTCCTCCCTCTCTTATTCCGCCCACATAAATCACATTAAGAAACTTTCTTACTTTCACCTCCGTAACATATCCCGTGTTCGCTCCTTCCTCTCCTTTTCTAACGCTGAGAAACTTGTCCATGCTTTTATCACATCCCGCATCGATTATTGTAATTCCCTACTGGCAGGTGCCCCTTCTAATCTTATATCACAGCTCCAGCTTATTCAAAACTCAGCTGCAAGAGTCCTTACTCGAACCAGCAGCAGCGAGCACATCACACCCATCCTGCTCCGTCTCCACTGGCTCCCTGTGTCTTACAGAATCAAATATAAAATCCTACTAATAACCTACAAAGCCTTAAATAACCTCGCGCCAAACTACATCAGTGACCTTCTCCATCACTATGTGCCTGCCCGCCCACTAAAGGTCCTCTGATTCTGGCAATCTTGTTGTGCCCCTCACTAATCTACACTCCATGGGTGACAGGGCCTTCAGCTGTATAGCGCCCAGACTCTGGAATGACCTACCAAAATTAATCAGGTCAGCTGACTCCATGAATTCTTTTAAAAAACAACTCAAAACTCATCTGTTCAGGAAGGCTTTTAGCTCTATTTGACTTTATTGCCCTTCTCTCAGTTTACTTCTCTGTCAAGATGCTAATGTAACCTGTGTGTGTGTGCTAGACCATCAATTATGTTGTCTGTTTCTTTTTTTTTTCAGAATTCACTGCCTTAATCTTCTTTATTTATTTATCTGGTTTGTACAATGCTATATACTGTATACGCTGCCGTTCTTTATTATATTCTGTAAGTGCCTTGAGCATGGGAAAGGCGCTATATAAATAAAATGCATTATTATTATTATTATTATTATTATTTCTGTTTTCAGATGCTATTTAACAAGTGGGGAAAAAAGAATCTTCCCAAACTTTTGGCAGCAAAAGCGTGTCTTTTCTTATAACAAAATAACGACAAAACAAACCTTCATAGCAAATAACCATACACACAAATATATACTTTTTATCCACAGTGTATTAACATTTAATTGCCTAATATGGTTTGGTCTTTCATTACAATAAACCTCAAGACTTTGTATGATGTCAAATTATAAAGATTACTAATGTAGATTACTAGATAACTAGCAAAGCCCTATAACAGAATAGATACCTTAGTGCACACTGACAAAGAAACATGTGGGCAGGATATCAAAGCACAGTCAAGGCATAGACAGTATGCACTATGGGGTCCTAAGGGGTACATCTCTGTTGTTTGTGAATGATGTTGCCCTTTTTCCCCCCTCAGGTTATTGTGACATATATTGTAAACAGGAATAGTTTGCAGACAAGTGAGAAGAGGATCAGATGAGAATCAGTACTACAAAGTCAATGGGTGGGTTTCTAATTGAAAAGAGGCTTGTTCATGATTGTATTTAGAAGATATGACAAGATGGACCAAAAAAGCAAAGGAGTGGTAATGAAGCTCAAATTAATCCTTGTATGAAGCTCTTGATTTAATAGTTAATCTCTTGTCACATATGTGCGTCCGGGAGACAACCTCAGGGCACATTTAATAACTGTTATACTCCAAACCAGAGGGTGGCGCTGTTGTCTAATTCCTTTTCTCTTTCCCATCCTGCAGAAAGGATGAATGACAGCTCTTCCATCTCTGATGTCACTTCCATTTCCCATACTCCTGAATCTACCCCTTTCAGCTTGTAGTTTTTATAAACGGCTCTAGCACCATCTTGGGGCAGTGTGAAGAATGCTCATATCTGTACGAGACCACTTTGATTATCACAATTTGTTTTTCTGTTTCTGTTTTGGCCATTACAATATATTGGGATCACTACGGTGTGCCATCTCTTTTTGTCATTGCTTGTGTCTTCTAACACTCAATTTTCATTTTTATATTGAACAATGGGCAGTGACAGAGAAAATAAGAGGGTACGTTTAACTAGCTGCCAAAATAAAGTCCTTTAACTTTTTTGGGGATCACTTTTATCATGATTGGGTAAGGAAACTTGACAGACTGGGAGGATGTCATATTCTAGCTTCTCATGCACAGGACTGAGAGGAGCAATTTATGGTACCTTGGATTACTAATAGTAATGTTTCCTATTGAAAGGAGGTGCACAGGACATATCCCATTGTGAAGCAAACAGGCACACATGCAGGACTTTATGGAAGGGTTAGGTGTTTCATCTTGGCCCACAGCAGCAAGGAATACCTCCAAGCAAGCTGGACATTGTTGCTGGGGATAGGAATGTTTGCTTACCAGCATAAGCTGATGAAAAACGAAAATCAGAATGAGAAAAATGACCTCTGCTTGTACTTTAAACAGACTTTTTGAAAAGCAAAATGAATGGCATACCATGTTTGGTATAATAAGTCTCAAACAGACTTGGGCAGATTCAGCACAGAAGCTGTAAAGTCTCTTGAGATGCCAGTTTTCTCTCCATGTGGCATTTTAAATAAAATAGTATCTAATATATGTATATTTTACTTTTCTTTATCAATATGCCAACTTATATTTTAGGATGTTTTATTCATTCTTCTTGCATAACAAATTAAAACAGACATGACAGAGCAATACAGCTATCTGAACATGGATGGAAAACTCAGCAATCTGGTTCTGTATACATTAACAGATATCATTCTTTTTTCGGCTTTGCCATTTTCAGGAAACTGCCAATTAGAGAAGCAAGTGCTGGTAACTGTTCGACAGAGAGTGCCATTATCTATAAAATGTTTAATGTATGACATTAGTCTGCTTAATTAAAGGCATATTTGGGACGTTTTTAAAGGGTAAAATGTCATTTAGACACAGGCCAGTAGAAATATTAATAATGCAGCTCTTGAGCAATCTGCTCTTTTTTATTGCTTCAATTTATGCAGAGATTTTTTTTATCTTTAACTAATTAGGTATTCAGCATAAATTTAAAACTTAATAAATATAAATCCTTAAAGTAGTGTAATACATGGTCAAATAGTATAGAAGAGAACCGTTGGTTTTGTGTTTGTTTAACTAATTATTGCTCTGCAGTAAACACTTAAAAGTTTAATAAAAATGCCTGACTTGATTACAGCACAGTCGCTCAGTGGTTAGCACTGAATCCAGTGTAGTGGACTTGAATCCTATGTCCAGTCAATGTCTGGGTGAAGTTTGTACTCTCTCTACATTTCTGCATTTCTCACACGTCTGCTTGAGTTTTCCTCTGGGTAGTTGTCCACGCTTGACAAGAAACAGATTATTAATTTTTTGAATTGAACTGGGAGATACAGGCAAAAGGCAAAACAATACAAATAAAAAATAAACAAGGTGAAGAAAACCCAGATAAGAAGCAAGAATCAGAGTCAAAATTCAGGCAAGAAATTCGAAAACCAGGCAAAACACAAATATCAATAAAATAGAATTTCTTTAACACTAGAATTACAGAAGCCTACAAAAAAACTTGTAATCCCTGCCCATCTTAAATCCCTTCGCACCTCTCCATCAGTGTCTTTTGTGTTGTAATTGTGTCGATCCGCACAAGCAGCAAGCAGCCTGCTATATCATACCCACTGCCGCAGCTCAATTCGCAAAGAAGGTTCTCAGTGCTCAGTGTTTATCTTGGAGTGAAGCGCCTGGAGTTGAAAAACTAACAGCGTCAAATCAGGAGGGGGAGAATACTGAGAGATACTGACTGAGAGAATAAAACTGAAAAAAAGCTAACTTTACACAGATCTGACTCTGTTAGTTTTCAAATAATATTGCATTAGTGCAGTGATGTTTTCTGATTGGTACTATTCACGTCATAAAATAATTTCTTCAAAATGTCACATATATTTGTCTCTTTCTTTTTTTTTTCCCAGTGCTGCATTGACATCATGGACCAGAAGGTGTGAACTTATTCAGTGTGAACAGGAACACACTGGTTGCTGTGTTCTACAACATGCTTGACCTGGCGGTGATGAACGCACATGTACTGTACAAGGCATACACGGGGCCCACTGAGAAAAGAAGAGTGTTCTTGGCTCACCTTGCAGAGGAGCTTTGTCATCGCTTCTTACAAGAAAAGGTGAAGGCAATGGAAAAAGAAAAGAGGATGTAACATTGCCAAGCTTCTGTTCCAAGACCACCGCTTCCCCCAGAAAAGCAAACTCAGTGTTAGGTGCCCCTTCAATGTACAGTGGAACCTCGGGTCACGAACGTCTCGGACCGCGTACAAATTGGGTTACGACCAAAAAGTTTGGCAAACTTTTGCATCTGTTCACAACCACACACTCAGGTGACGAACAAGCCAGTTTCCCTTCCGGTTCGTACGCGCCGATGATTTCTGCACGTGTTCCGTCTCTCCCTGTGCATTCCCAGTGCAGCGAGCAAACGAGAGAGACAGAGAGAGAGAGAGCAAGAGAGTGAGCGAGCGAGCAAACGAGAGAGACAGAGAGAGAGAGAGCGAGAGAGTGAGCGAGCGAGCAAACGAGAGAGAGCACGAGAGAGCGAGCGAGAGAGAGAGTGCGAGAGAGCAAAAGAGAGAGCGCAAGAGAGACGGCTGGCCGCGTAAGGCCGAGAAGGCAGTTAAAGAATGCACCGGGCTTGTTTTTAAAGAGACTACTTCGAGCATTGTTTTAACCTCGTTGTATTTAATGAAGACTTTTTTCTATTGGATTTTAACCTCCACTTCACTTCTGTTTTTATGGGATCATTTATTTATTGAAGGATTCTGGAAGCACTGCACTTTATTTAATTTGGACTTTGTTTTTGATTGTTGTTTTGTTGATTTTAATAAAAGCACGTGGCACTTTTTGCACCATCCGATTGCTCCATTGTAATGCCTCACTGTCGTGCTCATCGGTAACATTACAGTGATGGGTTTAAGGGCTCCTGGAAGCGAGCTGGGAGCATGCAGCGAACCTGCATCATCACAGACTTTACCTCAAAACTGTAATCTCCTCTCCACCCAGTTCCTCCTCACTTCCTTCATGCCAGAACTCGACTCATGCAAGGTTAGTTTTCTTGGTTGTTTATGGTTAGTTTTTGCATAAATTATGGATTTTTCAAATGTTCATTTTTTCCCTGTGCTTAAAACTCATTCAAAAAAAGTGTTTACAGAGAGCGGTTCGTAAGGCTATAGCATGAACTCTTGCAATGTTAGTTTTCTCTGTTCAAGGTTTTCTCAGTGTTATTCAATGTTTTTACATTTAGTTTACTATTATACTGTGCATTCTATGGTATAATTAACTATTTTTGTGCTTAAAAATATATTTACATACAGCTCGTATGGTCCAGAATGAAGTAATTGTATTTACAAATAATCCTATGGGGGAAATTGCTTCAGGTCACGACCAAATCGGGTTGCGACCAGAGTTTTGGAATAAATTACGGTCGTGACCCGAGGTTCCACTGTATTAGGAACTATGGCATAGAGAGAAGTGTGTACACTGCAGCAGGTACACATGTCATAAATGTAGGAAGGACGGTCCTTGGGTGTGTGGGAACTGTTAACATTTGAATATGATGATTGCATATAGCACAGAACTGACCTCTCTGTACTATTCTTTCCTCTGCATGTCCTGGAGTACAAAAGAAACTCTACCTTGCACCAAAATGTGGAGATTGGGCAAGATCAGGGAAAAAAAAAACAAAAACGCAGTCACTGATTACAACTGCATGAAGGTATGCAAATGAATATGAATAATATGAATAATGCTGCATCAGTGCCACAATGTTTTCCAAAATGTACTATACAAGTGATAAAATGAATTATTCCAAATTTCATTTATATCTATGTCTCTGTTTTTTTGTCAGTGCGGCTTTGACATGGACAATAAAGTGCATACTAATTCAGCATGAGCAGGAAAACTCAATAAAACTGAATAAAAAAAATTAAAGTGACAATGAGATACCAAGGTGTCATGATTCATCAGCATTTGCGTGTCAGCTGTTATCCCTCCTGATCAGAGAATTTCCAGTTTCATTGTCCCAAAACACCACTCACATCCACAGTTATTCCCAGTTTTAAATAAAAACTAACAGTGTAAATTCTGGGGTGGTGGGACAGGTTGGGAGTGGTGGTTATATCGTGATCATGACTGACAGAACAAAAGTGAAAAAAAATGATAACTTTTACGAGTACCATACATTTACACCGGGTGTTACAGATTCAAATCAAATGTATGTTTTTATTATATAATAGTAATAAAAATAGCTGCTCACTACTCAAAAACATGACTGGTGGACCCAGGAATTGAACCGGCGACCTCTTGATTACCGTTGCACCATCCAAGCAGTCATGTCATTGACTTACCCTAAGGCAACTTTTTTTTCTTCTGTTGTATTCTTAAATAAAAGCACACTTGTTCTGTTATACTTGTACCTTTTGTGAAAGTGTTTATTTGATATTTGGACTAGACTTCACACATTATACACTTCATGTCTACATTTTGTCAATTATTACTAAAACATGAAAAATGTTTAGCAATGTGTTTACATAGATTGTTGTAGACACAGAATACACAGGAAATGTATGTATAAAAACATTTCTGTTTTAGCTATGTGTTTACATAGATCATAGTAGACACGGAACACATGAAATTTATGTATGAAAAAGGTTTCTGCTTTAGCAATGTGTTTACATAGATCATTGTTGACAAGGAACACATATGAAATGCATGTATTCCAAATGATGATATATTATTTACCCTCTGCAATTCTAGGAATCTCACTCCCAGATAAACCACTTGAGCACTGAGAATCATCTTTGTGACCTGAACTGTGGCAGTGGGGGTTGAATGGGATAGCAGGCTGCTTGCTGCTTGTACTGATCGACACATTTACAACACAAAAGACACTGACGGAGTGGTGCAAATGGATTTAAGGTGGGCCGGGATTACGAGTTTTCTCATAGGCTTTGTTAATTCTATTGCTAAGAGATTAAAGGATTTATCCACAGATAAGATAAAACTGGTGCAACTGATGACCTTTTATCGCATTGGGCTGATGAACTCAAGGTCAAAACTCCGGACGTTATGCCCATAGAAAGGCGGGATATGACCCTAACAACAGTTATGTAGAATGGTATCTACTATAGAAAAAGGTCTTAAGACCTTAAAATTCAGCCATGATAATGACATAAGTCTGTTTATCTCCCATTTTATAAACACTTGTATAATTGGTTAAGTATCAATTCTAATTTCAATGTGTCTGTGTATGTGTACCTTGTGATAGACAATACTTTGCAAATGCAGGTGGATATTTACTCACTAGGGTGACAGCTGCTGGGGCTCTGTTTAATTTTTCATATTTTATCACTATAAGCCTGTTTGATGAAACACAAATCGACTTTATAATAAATGCTAAGGTCTGAGTGTGTCTGGTTCTTTTGAGCAATCTGAATGGTCAGTTTGGCTTGAATATTTAGTGTGTGTACCCTGTGAGGAACTAATGTTCCTTTCAGGATTGGTCTCTGTCTGGTGCCTGATGACATCTGGATAGGCTTTAACTTAAGTGACACTGATTAATGTCCAACTTGATAAAATAAATGTAAGCCATCCAACATCATATCCACTTACATGAGTACAGAGGACCAGGCACTGAGCGAGCCTACTCTGCCAGCAATAGGCAGAAGCAGTTATCAAGGCAAACAAACTCAGACACAGCAGAGGAGAGACACAAACAGGTATCATACTGGGACATAGATGGAAACTTGTTAAAGGTAAATTTCATAAAACCATTAGAGTATTGTTCTTAACACAGAGAACTATAGGCACAAGGAATAAATGACCAAGTAGTGTAAGCAACACTAGAACTTTGGGGACCAAAAAAACTAGACTTGGTGTCATTTTAGAGAAATCAGGTGAGTGGGACTGGTGAGCTTCTTGGACTGAAAAGCTTGCCTTAATGCTTTAATAGACTGCAAAATCAGTGGTTATCTCAAAAAAGAGGCCCAAAAGCTCTACATTAAATAAAGCACAAGAAAAGATCTTTTTTATATTATTCATTTTTTCTTTAATCTAATGCAAGTACAGTATTAATGTTAAGCAATACTAATATACCCAACAGTATCTAATGTATAACAAAATCACATACATTTGGAGAACAGATATACTTCATTAAGAAAGCCTTATATAATATATTTAGAACACAGACTTGGCCTTGATTTATTTTCTTCCATAGATTTACATTTAAGTACATATTCCATCAACAGAGTGTTACAAAAGACTTCTAATTGTGTATTTTACACTTATGCAATTGACAGAAAGCATGGCTTAGATGTTAATGTTTTGGACTATAGCTAAGGAGAATGGCAGTCCATAAGACTGATTAGCTTTGTAACTTTGAGGAAGTCACTTAACCAGCAAAAAAAAAAAAAAACAACATATAAACCATTGATATACCTGCTTGTATAGTGCATTGAGAAGTAATAGTGAGGACTTATAAAACACAGTCCAAAATTATACCTCCAACAACCTGTTAGGTTAACTGGCAACTCTGATATGACTGTATTTGGATGTTTAAGTTTATCCAATGAAATGCTGACTTTTCCTCCAGGATGGGTTGCTGCCTTGTACTCAATGTAGTCAGAATAGTCCAGCATTTCTCAACCTTTAAGTATTTGCGACCCGAGTTTTCATAACAGTTTTAATCGCACCCCCCTAACGTTTTTTTGAAAGGAGCCCAATAATACCAATTTGTTCTTTTTTAATTAATGATATATCATAGATGCATATTTTATTATACCTACTTAACTTTTATCGACATTTATCTAACTCTATATTTATTTTTCTACTATCTGAATGTAGTTTAAGTTAATTTGTTCTGGTTTCAATAGATGTATTTTTCATATTTTCAATTCTTGTTTTCTTTTTTTCACATCTTCGCGCCCCCCTTTTTATTACTTCACGCCCCCCCTAGGTGGGCCCGCCCCACAGATTGAGAACCACTGGAATAGTCTATCATCTCCATTTGAACCTGAAACATTAATAAAGGCTTTGAAAAAACTGACTGATAGAATAATGTCGTGTCTAAATGAAAGAGACACATTTCAGTGTAGGAACACTGTATACATGAAAATGTCAATATAATTAACAAATAAATATTTTATTAATCTTTTCCTGTGTTTTTTTGTTAATGTGTATTTTTGCAACTACATAAAGAATACATATGCCATGTCTTCAAGGTCTCCAGCTGCCTGATCCATTTAATGGAAAACCAATTTTCCCCTCTTCCATCCTCGGAACTATGATGTAAGCTGCACTCTTTTAGGTGTGAGTCCTTTTTACCTCTAAAAGCATCTTAGTGGCTCCACTCTAATGTGGAAAGTCAGGTTTCCAGCTTGCTCAGTTGCCTCCAATCCAGCATCTTGGGAAACATTACCCATTTCGTCTAAGTTACCTTTACAACACCCCAAGGCACTTGTGCTAATCACTGGAGACTTCAACCATGTAACACTGGACAAAACATTACCTGCCTTCTCCCTGTATGTGGATTGTAACACCCGGGGTAATAGGACTATTGATCTACTGTATGCAAATGTTAAAGACGCATACAGCACTACCCTGCTGCCTGCGCTTGGGAAAGCAGATAATAACCTGGTTCTGCTTCAGCTTCACTACAAACCAAGAGTGAGGGAGCTACCTACAACCACACACTCATTCAGGAAGTGGTCCCCTGAGGCAGAGCAGGCTCTGAGAGACTGCTTTGGAACTACGGACTGGGATATCCTGCAGGGATCTTATAGTGAGAACATTGAGGAGGTTGTTGACTGCACTACTGACTACATCAACTTCTGTATGGACATTGTAGTTCCAGTAAGAACAGTACGCTGCTATGCTAACAACAAGCCATGGATTACAAGTGACATCAAGGGCCTTTAGAACCAGAAGAAAAGGGCTTTTAAAGGCGGTGATCAGCATGAGCTCAAGTGTGTGCAGAAGGAACTCCAAGTCCAGCTCAGGACAGCGAAGGAGCAGTACAGGAGAAAGCTGGAGCAGAAGTTGCAGAATAACAGCATGAAGGAAGTGTGGGATGGGTTGAAGATCATCACTGGCTGCAGCTTGAAGTGGGGTGCCACCATCGAGGGAGATGTGGAGAGAGCAAACCAGATGAACAACTTTTTTAACAGGTTTGACCACCCTAACCCACTCTCACCTCGGAGTACTGCACCCTCCACCCATCCTTCTGCTGATAACAGCATAGGAGAGAGTTTACCCCAACCCACAATTACAGCAGCCCAGGTAAGCAGAGAGCTGAGAAGACTTTGTCTCAGCAAAGCAGCGGGTCCAGATGGAGAATCGCCACGACTGCTGAAGGCCTGTGCATTGGAGCTGGGGAGTCCTCTACAGTGCATCTTCAACCTGAGCCTGGAACAGGGGAGAGTCCTGAGGCTTTGGAAAACATCTTGCATCACCCCAGTCCTAAAGGTATCACGTCCTAGTGAGCTGAATGACTTCCGGCCTGCCACTCTGACGTCGCATGTGATGAAAACCATGGAGCGGCTGCTGCTTCACCACCTGAGGCCACAGGTCCGTCACGCCCTTGACCCTCTGTAGTTCGCATACCAGGAGAAGGTGGGAGCGGAGTATGCCATCATCTACATGCTACACCGATCCCTCTCCCACTTGGACAGAGACAGTGGTGCTGTAAGAATTATGTTTCTGGACTTCTCTAGTGCCTTCAACACCATCCAACTTCTGCTTCTTAGGGACAAGCTGACAGAGATGGGAGTAGATTCATACCTGGTAGCATGGATCATTGACTATCTTAAAGACAGACCTCAGTATGTGCGTCTCGGGAACTGCAGGTCTGATATTGTGGTCAGCAACACAGGAGCGCCGCAGGGGAATGTACTTTCTCCGTTCCTGTTCAGCCTATATACATCAGACTTCCAATACAACTCGGAGTCCTGCCACGTGCAAAACTTCGCTGACGACACTGCTATCGTGGGCTGCATCAGGAGTGGGCAGGAGTAGGAGTATAGGAACCTAATCAAGGACTTTGTTAAATGGTGCGACTCAAACCACTTACAGCTGAACACCAGCAAAACCAAGGAGCTGGTGGTGGATTGTAGGAGGCCCTGGCCCCTCATGGACCCCGTGATCATCAGAGGATGACTGTGTGCAGAGGGTGCAGACCTGGGAGTGCAGCTGGATGATAAATTGGACTGGGCTGCCAATACCGATGCTCTGTGTAAGAAAGGACAGAGCCGACTATACTTCCTTAGAAGGCTGGCATCCTTCAACATCTGCAATAAGATTCTGCAGATGTTCTATCAGACGGTGGTGGCGAGTGCCCTCTTCTACGCAGTGGTGTGCTGGGGAGGCAGCATAAAGAAGAGGGACGCCTCACGCCTGGACAAACTGGTGAGGAAGGCAGGCTCTATTGTAGGCACGGAGATAGACAGTTTGACATCCGTGGCAGAGCGACGGGCACTGAGCAGACTCCTGTCAATGATGGAGAATCCACTGCATCCACTAAACAGTATTATCTCCAGACAGAGGAGCAGCTTAAGCGACAGACTGCTGTCACTTTCCTGCTCCACTGACAGACAGAGGAGATCGTTCCTCCTCCACACTATGCGACTCTTCAATTCCACCCGGGGGCGGGGGTAAACGTTAACATTATTCAAAGTTATTGTCTGTCTGTATACCTGCATTGTTATCACCCTTTAATTTAATATTTTCTTTATCAGTATGCTGCTGCTGCTGGAGTATGTGAATTTCCCCTTGGGATTAATAAAGTATCTATCTATCTATCTATCTATCTATCTATCTATCTATCTATCTATCTATCTATCTATCTATCTATCTATCTATCTATCTATCTATCTATCTATCTATCTATCTATCTATCTATCTATCTAACACCTTCCTTACACATCATCTCTAGGCTCTGTTGTCCACTGATGCTCCTCTATCTCTAGCACAGGCTTAAATATCTAATATCTCTCTTCTTTTGAACCTTACAGTGGCCAGCCTTTACCCTGCACCACTCGTTCCAGAATGCAAAACCCTATTTATCTGTCTATGTATGTTTTGTACAGCTCTGCTGCATCACATATTCAGATTCTGTATGTATATCACATCATGCATGGAGTCTGCACATTCTCTCCATGTCTATATGGATGTTCTTCCCATAGATGTGTAGATTAAATGAAAACTGCCTATTGGCCTAGTTTGAACAAATGTGGGTGTATATGTGAATATACCCTGCAATGGAATGGCAACCTGCACAGGGTCGGTTCTTACCTTGTGCCCTGTGCTACCTACGTAAGCACTTATTCTCTGCAACACTGAAATGGATTAAACAGGTTAGAACATGGATGGAAGGATGTATCTATATAAAATCTAATCAGAGCTAGTAATTTATTACTTCATTTCCAAACACATTACACATCACACATTAACTTACAGCTTCTACGACAATGATCTAACAGAATGCCAATATAGCAGAATTCATGTGGCATTTTTTCAATATTCTCCTTTCAGTCCCATCCTGACATAAAATGACTAATCTTTTCGGACTCCTGATGGAAAGTGTGGCTGGCCTTACAGATAGGAAAGTGAAAAGGCACATTACAAACTGGCTGAGGCAGCAGGATAAATCAAGTGTTGTTTTTTTTTTTTCTTAAAATATCCAACACAGCATCTTAATTCTCTTTAAAGGATAATCTTTGTGTGGATCTCAGTATTATATGCATGGAAGTGATCTATTGAGGTGAAAGCGATGCAATTAAACACTCACCAGTTTTATGACTTAATTTAAAACTCTAAAAAAATACTTTGCAAATACAGGTGGGCATTTAGTTACCAGGGTGAAAGCTGCTGGGCTCTGTTTAATTCTTCTTTTTCTATCACTATCAGCTTGCTTGGTGAATCATAGATCTACTATACATTCCTTCGAGTACTCTGATTGGTCAATTTGGCTTTGGTGATGTGATCACAATAGCAAGTGTGAGTGTGAGACACACAAGATAGAGTAAAGGTTTGAGAGTCATGCTGAGTGTCTTCTTCAAAGAAGGAAAGTATAGACACAGACAGAATGTGAGCAAGGCACCATGAAATGACAGGGTCTTCAAAGCAGACATTAGGGAAACAAACTCGAGAGAGGCAGCGCTAGGTGAGGTAGGTTCAGATACATGACAATACAAAGGGAAGGTACAGATGGTACATGTAGGTGAAAAGATTGCAAATATTTTAAAATGTATTCTATTCTCTGTCTTCAACAGGTAAAGTGACTAATGTAATATACTATAGAAAATATAAATCCTAACCAAAGTCTGTTTGATGTTAAGTAAGTAGCAATATGTCCTTTCACTACATAAATAAATTAAAAGAAGGTTAGAGGCACAACTTTTTAGCTTGCTTTGCTGGCGATCAGTCCATGGATATATTCCAACGTGGTCAAAATTCTGGCTCGGAAATTTATTTATAGTTATAGCAAATGCTAAATCTATTAGAAATTGTTGTCTAAGCAAAATGAATCGTAATCTACTTACTGAAGTATTGCCAGTATCTAACTTAATATGTGAAAGGAACATGACTTCTCCAGCAAGATCAGCAGTCATGATTTTTTTGGCAATTGCATACTGTATGTTTATGTAGTTCATGCATTTGTAAGCATGTACCATTACATAGGCTTTATTTGTCAACTGCCAACACATAATGTGTTCTTAAAATAAATAAACAAATGTAAACAATAAACTTGATCCCTAGGTATGAATTCCCTTTAAAAAAATATTCACCTATTCATTTTCTAAATCTGCAATACATATTTATAAATTTCCTGAGCCAAAGAGGTATTTTCCATGTTAACCTTTGTTGGAATTTGGAGTTTCAACACTCATTAAATGATCCTAATTACAATCCTAATATTATCCATCCATCCATCCATTTTCCAACCCGCTGAATCCGAACACAGGGTCACGGGGGTCTGCTGGAGCCAATCCCAGCCAACACAGGGCACAAGGCAGGGAACCAATCCCGGGCAGGGTGCCAACCCACCGCAGGACACACACAAACACACCCACACACCAAGCACACACTAGGGCGAATTTTGAAACGCCAATCCACCTAACCTGCATGTCTTTGGACTGTGGGAGGAAACCGGAGCGCCCGGAGGAAACCAACGCAGACACGGGGAGAACATGCAAACTCCACGCAGGGAGGACCCGGGAAGCGAACCCGGGTCCCCATGTCTCCCAACTGCGAGGCAGCAGTGCTACGTACTGCGCCACCGTGCCGCCCAGCATAGATATAAATAGCCCAATTTGGTAGAAGGCCATTATTTCTGCTTGTAGTAGTCCATAATATGGAAAGAATAGTATTGCTTGGCAAAAATAAACAAAAGTCAAAAAAGACTTTAAGAAATGAAGGTCAGTCAATCAATCTGGAAAATCTGAAGAACTTTGTATGGGAAGTCGCAGATGTCCATGAATGATGCCTGTAGTGGTTTCCACTGTGAAGCATGAAGAGGAGGTGTGATGTTACTGGGGTGCTTTGCCACTCACACTGTTGACAGTTTTCTTAGAACTGCAAACAGAGTTAACCAGGCTAGATATAACAGCATTCCACAGTGATGTACTGTGCAGTCTCGCCTACATGGGCCATCATTTGTTCATCTGGGGACAATGGCAAAAAGCATGCCTCTAGGCTGTGTAAGAGCTATTTGTCAAATAAAATAGAGTGATCAATTACTTTTGCAGATTTATGTGACCTAAATCCAACAGAGATGATTTATGATGAACTGAACCAGAGAGTAAAGGAGAAGTAGCCAGAAAGTGTTAGGTATATTAATGAACTCATTCAAGACTGTTGTGAAAGCATCTACCTCATGAAGCAGAATGAGAAAATGCACAGTGTGCAAAGCCTACATCAAAGCAAAGGGTGGCTACTTTGCGGAATGAATATGTATTTTTTTTTATTTGTTTAATACTGTTTTGGTCACTACAAAATTCCATAAGTGTTATTTAGTTTTGAAGTTTTCACTATTCAAAAATATAGAAAATATTAAAACTAAAAGGCCTTCCCTTACATGGTTACCCTTGTAACTGGTACACAATAGTGACAATCTTAAAATATTACTGTCTTTGTGTTATTACTCATTGCAGTAAATTAGTTTCCACATTACAGTGTTTGAACTGATTGTTCATTGTTTGACCTGTCACCCATTTAATAAAAGGAGACCATGACAAAGAGCCATGAAATAACATCTCGGTCAACAGTTATATCAGTCCAGCCATATTTTGCTCGACTAACTGATCAATGAGAGATTAAACATCTGTGATTGCTTTCCATTTTAACCTAAATAAAAGCTTCTGCATAAGTAGTGCCAACTGAAACAAAAGATTTTGGCTTGATCACAGGACTTCCTAAGCTGTTGCAATTAGACACCATTCTCTTGATTTAGTTGCAATAATAAAATATAAATGTGTAGCTACTTCAGAATTGTAATGCTTTTACAAAAACGCTCTGGATAATTTAAGTCAGTTATTCATTCATGTACCAGCAATCGTTTAATTGAATTAGTATTGTTTTAACTATTTTTAGATATATTACCAAAAGTATAGTTTATCAACAATCTTTTTTTAACTTTATCAATTTATACATTATTAATGTTTCACTATTCTGTACAGCTATTAATCATGAATAATGTCTTTTAGTCATTAGTCTTACCACCCAAATTATGCTCAGGATAATCACAGGATAATATATATAATTATACAGTATAATTGAAAGAAAGAAAGAAAGGACAGAGCCGACTATACTTTCTTAGAAGGCTGGCATCCTTCAACATCTGCAATAAGATTCTGCAGATGTTCTATCAGACGGTTGTGGCGAGCGCCCTCTTCTACGTGATGGTGTGCTGGGGAGGCAGCATAAAGAAGAGGGATGCCTCACGCCTGGACAAACTGGTGAGGAAGGCAGGCTTTATTGTAGGCACGGAGCTGGACAGTTTGACATCTGTGGCAGAGCGACGGGTGCTGAGCAGGCTCCTGTCAATCATGGAGAATCCACTGCATCCACTAAACAGTATCATCTCCAGACAGAGGAGCAGCTTAAGCGACAGACTACTGTCACTGTCCTGCTCCACTGACAGACTGAGGAGATCGTTCCTCCCCCACACTATGCGACTCTTCAGTTCCACCCGGGGGAGTAAACGTTAACATTATACAAGATTATTGTCTGTTACACCTGTATTTTTATCACTCTTTAATTTAATATTGTTTTTTATCAGTATGCTGCTGCTGGAGTATGTGAATTTCTCCTTGGGGATTAATAAAGTATCTATCTATCTATCTATCTATCTATCTATCTATCTATCTATCTATCTATCTATCTATCTATCTATCTATCTATTTAATAGTTTCAAGGTGTTTAGAAGTTAATAATTATAAGCGTACAAATGTATTACACATAAATAAAAAGATAAATAATGGTTATTTCAAAGAAGGATTAGGTCCATAAAAAGAAAACACATTACAAGAAATACAACATATGACAATGTCAAAAAATATATGTCCAGCACATGACAATTCTACTGTATACAATGTTATTTTACTCCATGTAAAGAAATGGAAAAATCTTATCTTTATGAAAAAGAAAAGCATTGTCCTTCAGCAATTTTGCTGCATCTGGTGCAAAAGAAAATATCTGCAGTGAATGTAAATCTTTTGAATTGCATCTACAATGCCAATAACTTTCATTCACAGTGAATGAATTCTTTTTGAATTTCTGTGTTCACAGACTCACATCCTGACACACAGACATCATGCTGAAAGCGGTCAAATCATGTTCAGAGATGTCTAAACTGCATAAATCATTTGATAACTTCGAGCCAAAATGTTAATGCCATTAGAACACTTTTCCTATATAAACACATGGCAAATGTAGGGAAAATAAAACAGAAAATCACAATTTCTCACAATCAATGGGCTTCTAACATTTCACAATGTTAAAAACTATGGCGAGTTTCATTCAGATTGAATGATTCTTTTTTTTGAGTTAACAATACCACAGACTCATATCTGACTGACAGACAGACATACATACATCACTCCAAAAGAGAGAAATTGTGTTCAGGGATGCCTAAACCATTTAAATTTGTTTAAAAAGTGTTGCTGAGATTTTGAAACTTTCATAATATTTCGCCTATATAGAATATGCCTATGGTGTAAGTAATTACTAGAAAATTGCACTTTAGGGGATTTAAATTTATCATTTCAGTCATTCATCCTTCTTAAACAATTAGCCAGTGCTGTTTAGGTCTAAAATACTCTTTGGCAACCACCAAGCACAAAACAACAGTAAAACAGAATGCCAGAAGGAACAGTTTCCTTTCCATTACTTCTCTGTGCAAAGAGAAGGTTCTGCATCTTCACAAATGGAGGCTAAGGAGCCTCAAGGTATGCTCAATGTAATATCCAAAAAACTTAGAAGTCTACCAGGTTTGCTTTATTTTAGAATCACAACGCATGCATTATGCGTAGTGTGGTGACCTACGCTGCAGTCTCTTGGGGAAACAACTTCAGCTTAACAAACAACCTGCTCCATTACAGAGTGAACCCTGGACACACTAGAAGCTGTTGTGGAAAAGAGGATGGTGGCAAAATAGGATGCCATCATGCAAAATCTCTTCCATGAGGCACTCTCTATGATCACTTTTAGCCACGAGCTCATTCCTAAGAAGCACCTCTGAAGGTCTTTTTTGCCTACTGCTATCAGGCAATTTAATGTACTTATTGAGTTTATTTTTATTTATTTATTTATTGATGGATCGATTGACTGATTAGCTGTATTATCTGTTCTGTGAGTCTGTACCCTTGTTTTTTTTATGTTACTGCTGCTGTACACATCTGAATTTCCCCATTTCCAATTTATTTTTGTATAGCCCAAAATCACACAAGGAGTGCCACAATGGGCTTTAACAGGCTCTGTCTTTTGACAGCCCCTCAGCCTTGACTCTCTAAGAAGACAAGGAAAAACTCCCAAAAAAAACCCTTGTAGGGAAAAAAAAATGGAAGAATCCCAGGAATGGCAATTCGAAGAGAGTCTTCTTTCCCAGTAGACTGGGTGTGCAGAGGGTGTCAAAAAAGGAGTAAATACAATACAATACACAGAACAGAACACAATAATCCACAATAATCCACAATACAATACAATAGAACAACAGTAAAATTACAAGTACAGAGCAAAAATCCCCATGGGATTAGTAAAGTTTATATAATCAAATCTAATTACGATGGAGCCTGCTATTGAAGAAATGAAACAGAGACTAACCTCTACAAAAGAATGACAGTGAAATGGAAATACTGGTGAGGACAGACAAAGAATAATTGCTGGACAGGAAGGAGTCAAGAAAAGTATAGAAACAAGCAAGCTCAACAACCACAATATAAAATACAAAAACCAAGTTAAAAAAATACTCATTCCCTGGTCTAAAATGCCTTTGTTCATTTCCTATGTGAATATGCTCATCAAAGAAAGTTTTTGTATTCGACCCAATATATGGATAGGCATACTGTTGCAACACCATCTTAAACAGTATGGCGGATGGCCGGGACCCATGCCCGGCCGGGACGCCCCTTTGTCACTAGATCTGGGGGAGCAGCCATGGGAGCCACGCTACGTCCCTCTGAATCTTTGTTGGCAGGTCCCCTGGAAGACGAGATCCATGCAGGGGCTAGTGACCCGGGTCTGCGTCGGTGACCTGGGGGCACCAAGTCACGGCACAACAGCGGGGTGAGGTCGAGGGCGAGCGAGGTAGGTCCGGTCCCCGTTTTCTCCGCAGGACATCAGGCGGAGGAGGAGTACCCGGATGATCTCCCTATTGGCTTTCCCTATTGTGAAGGGGGCGGTGAAGGAGCGAAGCCACTTCCTTGTGGCAGGAAAGGGGGTGGAGGATGGGTGTCGTCTTCCCGTAAGTAAAGTACAAGCAGGAACGACGAACCTCTGCCCCAAACCCAATGAAACCCCAAGGGCACCAGTGGAGAAGGAGCAGGAGCTGCAGGACTCACGGTTGGCAAGGTGGAACAAGGTAAGTCCGAGTCCACTGCCGACCGACGAAACTAACCTGTCTTTGGCTGTACAGGAGCTGGAGGAGCTTCTCCAACCTGTGCAGTCTGTATTACAGGCGCTGGGACTGCTCCAGGAGACGCTCGAGCGGCTGGAGAGGAAGGTCGGGCTGCCCCTAAGGGCTGTAAAACAGTGGCTGAGGAGGCACAATGCTGGATTCTCCGGCCGTATTGATGCGTTGCTACAGGTGATTGACGCCTGTACCAGAGAGTATATGGGAGGAGCAACTGAAAGGGCTGCCGTATTGATTGGTTCCACATGCCACGTGGCCGCACCTCGGACAAGAGACACAGCCGTGATGACTAACAGCACAGCAGAGCAGCGTGCAGGGAGGCTGCCAAACAGCCCTGCCCCGACTGCCAGCACTGGTCTCGCGGGCATCCAAAGGAGTGCAGACGGCACAGGGTCCCTCTTCTTTCCATAAGGGGACCCAGACCGTTGGTACACCCCAAAACAAGAGTAGACCCCGGAAAAAGAAGGGGCATTCAAACAGAGCGCAGTGTAAGCTCGTCTGCTTGCAGACAGTGGAGGGCTGTGCTGCAGTGGGGCGGAACCACCAGCCACCCTCAGCTGGGCGGACGTTGGGGCAAGACTTCCTTTCCTGTTTCCGGTCCCACAGGGATCACACCAGAGGGGAGCGGCGTTGCTTTGAGTGCAACCGCTGTGGCCATGGCTGGAGGTGTTTTCTGCGGAGGACGCCCAGAGGGCGTGGGCATCGGGGCAGCACCTCCCACTCTTGTGGTTTTGTCATTGCAGGACAGAGCTGTGGACAGAAGGACACTGACTCCCCATCCTGGAGGAGACCAGCCCTCGCAATACGAGCCGCTGTGCCCCACGGGGCTCAGCAGAGAGAGGGGCACTGTAGTGGACGGCCGGGACCCATGCCCGACCAGGACGCCCCTTTGTCACTTGATCCGGGAGAGCAGCCATGGGAGCCACGCAACGTCACTCAGAACCTTTGTTGGCAGCACCCCGGGTTGCATTGGGGCCACTTTCGTGGAACACCGGAGCTCATCTTGGTTGGGCTCCGTGGCCTCCGCCAGGGGGAGCTGCATAGAGCTGCACGGCTTAATGGGCCCTTCTGGGCGGAAGCGCAGCCACACCCGGAAGTGCAGCCAGAAGTAGGTCAACGAGCACCTGCAGCACTTCCAGGTGGGCTATAAGAGGAGCTTGCAGCCACTACTCAGGGCGCCAGAGTTGGGAGGAGGAGGACGACAAAGCTGCCCTGGGAGGAGTGGAAGACAAAGAGTGTGATTTGGGGTGATTTTTCTTTCTTTGTATTTTGGGACTGTGTTGTGCCTGTGGGGTTCACAGGGAAGACGTGCCCCACAGGTGAAGAAAAAAAAAATCTTTTTGTTTATTTTATACGTGCCTCCGTTGTGAGTCTGTGTCGGGTCGGCGCCAACAAAATGCCTATATCACAACAGGAATAGCACGGTAATGTCAAATGAACGCCATTGCTACAAACAAAACAATGACAACCATGGCAGAAACTCTTCCAAAAGGGTGCCAGAGTGCTGTTAACTGGAAATCAGAGATATACTACAGAGATGAACCCAAATGACAACACATTTTGAAGAAGATCACAAAAGACTAGTGGCAGCATACCGTACAAAATCAAGTACTTGAAGTTCAAATCTTCTGCAGTCCCAAACAACACTGGTAAACTAAGTGACCTAACCTTTTCTCTTTACTCTGTACACCTCCAACTACAAATATAACATCAGGTCATGTCACTTGCAGAAATCCTCAGATGATTCTGCACTTAGGGAGTGATTGATGTCTAGAAATCACAGACATGCTACAGAAGTGAACCGAAGTCAAAACATATATAAGGAAGATTCCTGAAACATACTACTTTCATTTACCATTTTTAATTTATCTGGTATTATATGCACATCTCATTGTAAACATTTGTTGTCCTTTTTATAGAGTCAAACTATCAAGGCCGACTATAGTTATCACATGTCAGTAAAGGAATTCAACATGAAACACTATGCTGAGCGGCTCCATCAAGAACTCAACAAGCACTGTATATAAGATATCCTTCAATCTTATCTTTGTCTGCACTGCAGTCTTACCGTATGCACTCTACCTAATATATCACTTTAAATAATAGCACCACAGTATCTGAAGTGATAGTTTTCAAACACAGCCAAGCTAGAAGTCCCCTCTTTCTCCTGACTGTTTATTTTTTCCAAGTACAAGCTTATTTCTGTATTTACTAAATTTAGTGTTTAATTTGTTTCAGTCTAAAGAACCAGACATAACCAAGTGTGTTTATTGAGGCTTCTTTCAGGACTAAGTTTAGAATTGTTACTCTCTTCAGTTACATTGAATATATTACAGAAAAGCCAAGCAAAATGACACCTTTTATTATTTTGCTTGGCTTTTCTCTACATTCATAATGGCTAACATGGTACAACACCCAAGTACTAATGAATACAGTATATTAGAAATACATATGAAGGAGTAGAAAGGGACAATCTTTTGGAATGCCTTCAAATTTTAAACATAAACAATTTCTGTCAATTAAATTTATAACAGATGTTGTTGAAAAGTAAACTAACAAAATCACTAACATATTGTGCTTCTGACAATATTGTGGCAATATGATCAGTACTGTCTTCCTGCTCCTGCAACCTGGCTTCAGTCTCAGTCTAGTCACTACCTGCGTCTGTATGTAACACATGAGCCCACCCGCATCGGTTTTTGATGCAAGGGAGCTGAGTTGAAAGACAAGATACTTCAGTATACCTTCATCAAGCAGACAGTACAAATACATGGCAGGGGATCTGTTTAAGTCTTGGAACCCCTGATTAACCCTTATGATTCCCTGAAAGCCTGAAAATCACAAATGTGGGTGGGTTTCCTGAAAAAAAAACTAAAGTGTAAATAAATCTGCTATGATGTTATAAATCACTCATTTCCCATTACTGGGTTTGTTACTAAATACTGCAGTAGCCAGCAGATAGCTCTTCTCTGGCAGGGTGGGAATGTAGTGGTCTGCTAGCACTTCAAAGCTAGGGCAGGGCTAGATGCTTAAGTGGCAGCAGTCTATTGCGTAGGGATGGGAAGGGAACTTCACCCACTGATAGGCCTCAAGAGGATTCAAAAAAGAGGGATGAGACTTTCACAGAAAATTACAAATAGGACCCCCCCTGTTGAAGAACAGTGATAAACTAACCTTGATGAATTTGCTTCACCTTGAGTTTGGCAAAATTGTGGAAGTGTTTGGGAACTTCACCAAACTCAGTGAAGCGCCATGAAGTCAATAGGGAAGGAGAACCTGAGCTAGTTTTGAGTGGGTTATAATGATGCAATGCTTGTTTAAATGTTCCTGAGGGCTGCCAGCCAAACAGCAATTTGAGCTGTAAGGCGGCCATGCCAACCACTGCACCACCGTGCCTCCCTGAGATAATATTAAACATCATAACAGAAAAGGTTCTTGCACAGAGTGGCAACAGGGCTAGGAAACATGAATCTATTGAAGCTTCATTCCCACAGATTTCATAACAGATTCTTGTCTCTCTCAAATCAAAAAGTTTGTTTTTTTCTCACTGACACACATTTATTCACTCAGTGCTGCTGTTTTCAAATAAGCACAACACTAAAAAGCATAGATACTTCATTCCTTCCTGCCTGCACTCACTTGCACAGCACTCTGGGTAATACTATTAAAGGGATAGCTCACATACAGGTCCATACAAAAACACATTACTTTTAAAGCATGTATTATATATTACTGAAAATTTCCACTTTCCTTCTGCATGAACATTTAATGTTTAAATGTACTCACAAGTTTTCAGGTAATTTTTAGCATACCAGTATAACAATTCTAATTAAATCCATACCAGAAGAAGAATTTCATTTGGTAGTGGTTGATCCGGTATACCGCCCTCTACTAAGATCACATGTTATATAGCCAGGGGGCTGTCCCATTAGACATTGGCTGCTACAGCTCTGTGATGTCACAATGGCCTTGCTGATCATCATCAGGATGCTGGAAAAAAAGTTTGCCTAAACCAGCACTTTTTTGAGAATATATTCAAGGTCACCGATGAACTCAGCATAATCGATGTGGAAAACGTTTTGCCAATCAACTCTACTGAAGAGTGTGGAAAGATGCAGAGAAACATTGCTGATCCTCAAAATGCTGTGCTTCTGCCTTCCATATTCTTAACTAGAGTTACAACGCTAGTCTATGGCAAAATGGTGCACTGGTTCAGGGCATGTACTTATGCATGGCATGAAAGAGCCATTTTAGCATTGCATACACAGTACCTTGAAAAGTGGCAGTTCTGCAGATTATACAGTATATATGTGTAGAATACTATTAATCTTTTTGAGATTAGGTATCCTGAGTCACAGCATTTTCCAGAGCTACTTTATTGTATATTCCTACTTCCAGAGTTAAGACTTCAGTGTTCAGTCAACACTGAATCATTAAATGGGCACCCAAATTACCCCAAAGGTATTTCACATATTAAGTACAAATCAAGGGACCTACCTGATCAGAGAAACAACATCCATGACAATGGGTAAGATGGGTAAGCATTACCAAATAATGAAGGAGTTTATTAAGATTCTCTAATACAAAAAAACAAGGACAACAACCCATGTAAGTCATTAAGCAGGCAAAGAAAAATTAAAGTCAACTCGTAGGCACAAAATGCAAAAAACACAAAGACTGGTTATTGACTTTAGCTGCACCAAAAAGCCTCTATGTCCAGTCACCATTTAGGGAGTGCAAGTACTCTGGGTCCACATCAATGAGAGGTTGGACTGGTCTCATAACACAGGGGAACTATGTAAGAAAGGACAGAGCAGGCTCTTTTTTCTTGGAAGAGTATGTTCCTTTAATGTGGGAAGTGACATCCTCCACATCTTCTACAACTTTGTAATGGCCAGTGTGATTTTCTACGCTATGGTATCCTGGGTTGATACCATCACTTTAAGAGAGGCTCACTGAATTAACAAGATAATTAAAAGGGCAAGCTCAGTTATAGGACACACTCTGGATGGCCTGGAGGTAGTAGCAAAGAAAAAATAAAGACAAAATTGACTACTATTATGAACATCCTCGTTCTGACATATTAACACTGAGAACTTTCAACCAATTAATTATTCAGCAAAGGATGTCACGAAAAGCTACTGGGGCTCCATTACACCAATAGCAATACATTTGCATAGTGTCTCAGTGGGACTGGGACTTCCAAATCAGAACGTTTCTTTCTTTTGAATTTTCTTTCCTTATTGTCACTCTGATGTACATTTCGACCAAACTGAGTGTGTGTGTGGGTGTTTAATTATTTATTTTGAATTACTTATTTATATATTTATTTAAAGGTTCTGTAAAAAGCTAACTTTCCCACGGGAGAAATAAAGTTCTATCTATCCATCTATCTATCTACTGTGACAGACCCGGCCAGGATCAAGCCATAACTGAAGGACCAGGGGAGCGGACACACACAGGGCACTACCTCCCCTGGAGCACTAGATGGCAGGGTTGTGTTTCCCACAGGGCCTCATGGAAATTGGAGTTCTTTAACAGCCCTGTTGGGTGCCATGGGTGCCACCAGGAGGTGCTGCTAAGACTAGGCAGCCCTGCTCTGTGGGGTTCCAGCCTTACCCAGATGTGCTCCTGGGCCAAACCTTCAGGACACAGGAAATACTCCTGGGGATCACATAAAAGGAACCAGCAGACTCTACTCCAGAAGCCAAAGTCTGGAGGAGGAGGACTAAGCTTACCAGAGGAGGAGTGGAGGCGGAAGGAGCAACAGAGAGAAAGAAGTAACAAAAGTGCTGTGCTTATTGCTGTGCTTATTGTACTGTACTTAGTGCTGGTGGGGAACGAAGGAAAAGCATGTTCCACTGAAATAAAGCCTTGTGTGTTGCTGGACTTGGGCCTGTTGTGTCGGGTGTTAGGGGGACTGGAGCTCCCCATAGTGGCCACACTATCGTAACATAGACAAGTCTAGGAGAAAACATCACATTTAGGAGCGTGATGCAATAACCTTCTGTTCTAGGACATCAGTACCCATGTGCACAGATGGACCAGGGTGAGTTTGCAGACAAGCAAGAATTCTAGCCTAAAAATATGAACATTTATAATAAAAAAGAATTAAAGTGTTCCAACAGTGTATTCAAAAACAAAGTTCATAAAATCGTGCCTTTATGATCAAATATGTGTTTTTGGGTGCAAATAACATTCAACAAATGTTTAAAAACGTAAAAGGTCGATAAGTAACCTCTTTTTGTTCTCTTTCTCTAAACATCTGAGTCAAGACATTGGAGGTCCCAAGTACGCAGCATGCTGCATTCCGGTTTTCCATGTAAGCTACAAACTGCTGACTTAAACTGCCACCTCAGACAGTAACCAGAGTTATAGCACTGCCACCTTAGTTGGTTTCTGCAAGGAAGGATTGATGGATGTTTAGTTTAGTTCTGTCTGAGTGCACAGTGAAGAATAAAGTAGAAAAATGAGTGGGTGTCAATTCTTCATCCAACCATTTCTAAAAAGCTTCTCCATTTCTGGATCAACAGTGCCTTTCCTCACGGCACAAAGTTAAGGCAGAACCAACAGGGCTATAGCCCATCACACATGGTCAAGTTAGTGTTTCCAGTTAACCTAATCTGCATGTCTCTGAGATTTGGGAAGAAAATCATATCTCCTGGAAGAAGAAGGAAAAACATACCCAACCTGTTTAGTAACAAGGCCAGGCCTTGACCCTAAATTTCAGGATCTGTGAAGGAGAGATGATAACTTCTTTGCCACTGTACTGCTTATATTTCAGAAAACTTCAATTCCTGATTCAATTGCATGCTGGTGTTCCATCTGTGTTTTTCTGTTATTGTCAGCTCACATAGGGATTCTAATACAGTAAAGTAAAAAACATGCTGTCAGATCAGCTGTTGCATCTAATTTTAACAGAATATTATGCTGTTTATATATATATATATATATATATATATACTGTATGTATATATATATATATATATATATATATATATATATATATATATATATATATATATATATATATATATATAAATCCTGTCAGATTCTTGCTTTATTAAGTGAATATTAAAACTAATGGCCACTTATGGTGACCACAAAGGTTTGTGCTGCAAACTAGAGGACCTCCAGAATCTTAGGTTTAAATTAGAATAATATCCTGATTTTGAACTGGCCTGGTCTGAATTACTAAGTTCCAAGATTCCAGCTGCACACTTTGGAGCAATCTAGTGTTACTGATTAGTGAGAATGTCTTTGGGTTGTGAGATTAATGGAATATGGATAAGGTCAGAAAAAACATCAGTGTGAACTCTCCACACAAAAGGCATCCCAGCCTAGAAATAAACATAAAATCAAAATGTCCCAAAGAGAGTAGAAATGAAATTGAATAAAAATAATTTAATCTCTATTTTTCCTTAATTTTTTTTTAATTTCAAAACTAGGTAAATGAGTTTGGTGTATTATACTGAAAGAGTTCAGTTTTCAGTAACCAGCACTAAATGTACCAACATCCTTACTAACGTTAAGCTTAATCTCAAATGTTTTACAAAATGAAATAAAACAAAATAAAAAAAATTAATAATTTATAGAGACAAAACTAGATGACATAAACTATCACTGTTTCCATGAATTTCCCTTAAAATTATTTACCTTGCTATTACAAATTAGCTAAACAACCAAATTTCACAAATTCACGTAACACAAAATAAAACAGGGGCCACAGAAGCATTGAAAGTAGCACTGCCGACTCGCAGATCCAACATTTCCACACCTGGACATTGTCTTTGTGAAGTTTGCATGTCCCCCTGTGTCTTTGTCGGTTGTCATCTCACATACCGAAAAACCTGTGTAGGTTAGGCTAATCTGTGACTCTAAATTAGACCCTGCAGGTATGTACATGGATACTTCTGCAAACTGCTGCCCTGTGAAGAAGTGCTGCCAGGATAGGCTCTGGGCTAACTCAACCATGACCTGGATTAAGCAGGTCTGTGAATGTTATCAAGTCTGGGTTTGGTTTTGTTGGTGCCCTAGGCAAAGGTGAAAATGTTGTGCCCAAACCACCCAGAAGACAATTGCTCTACATTTATTGCATGGAAGAGTTTGGGGGTTTGGTAGGCTAAGCAGATTTTTATAGTTCCAGAATGGGTCACAACTTATTTTTTCAGCTAATAAAGTTGAAGATGAGGTTGGTCCCCCTTGGCATTTCATGCGCATTGTTAAAATATACATCAGAATAGGTCATCCACCTGAAGCTAAGGATGTTCGGGCCAGGCCAGTACTTGGATGGAAGACCAGTGAGGAAACGTTTGGGTTGCTGCTGGAACTGGTGTTGGTGAGACCAGCGGGGGCACTTACCCTGTGGTCTGAATGTGGAGGGGTCAGAGGGAATGTCATAATTGATGACTGTAGTTGCTGATCTTGTTGTAGTAATTATTGGAGATGTTTAATTATACAACTACATTATGACTTTTCAGCAGTTTCACATTTCCAAAGTATCACATGCTTGACCCTTTTCTGACAGCCAATAGTGTTTCATGTGAAGGGTTTATGGGTACATCAAGTTAAGTAACAATCCCTGCCCTTTTTTCCATTGTATTCTATTTGTGAGGTCCCAAACAACCTTGTTTCTTACTCCTCATCACTTCAGTTGAACGTTCTATTGGTTATCAGTTCTCATGCACACAGCGCCCACTCCAACAGCTTAAAACAAAATCAAACAGGTTTCAGACAACAAGTAACAGACTAGAAGAACTACTGTATGTTGCTGGGTAGGTAGTATTACATGTCTAGCAGTTAAAGGATTGAACCATGACTGCCCCCAACTGGCTAAGATTATGTCTATGTCTATGACTGAAAATCTCTAGAACATTTGTGCAGTGTGACATGGCTTTTAGAATCATGCGGAAATCAGTCACAGGTTTGCTGCTCTGCCTAACAGTATGGTGGCTAGGGTACGATGAAATCCTGTCCGTCACTATTGAAACCAATATGTTGCTTGTCCCTGCCTTGTGAAGATGTGCTTTCTCATCTTCCTGTGGTACTTAAACCACAACTAACAAAGAGCCTACTAACCTAGATAAAAACACAATTCTCTTTCTTATGCTATAATATGATGGCCCTTTTATAGCAGTACTTCTTTCCTTTTATTTTACATTCTTTTTATCAAGGGCTCTATTAGTATTTCTTAGCCAAAGTATTATATCTCTATGGATAGCCAAACTATTTTTATATTCCCTTGTTAAATTTATTGTCGCTGACTAATGTACTGTATGTTTGCACATTTTAAAAGCAGTCACAATGAAAGATGCAAAAGACAAGATAAGGACTGTTTCACATTGAAGTCTTCAATCGCTTTAAGCAATCAAGCCAAGGCATTACTGTTGTATCATCACATACAATGCTACTTAGTGAATAATACAAAAAAAAGCTTTACATAATGTTAAAAATACAATTTTACATAACTATAAGAATACTGGGTCAGTTATTGTTAAAGCTATCTCCCTTAAACTGCAGAAGAAAAAAGGCCAACACAAAGTAAATCCAGGGATAGGCAATGGGTCTCTGCTGCCATAAGGGAATACATAAAGATGCAGGGAGTTAAAATTCAGCTGCCCCAGTTTTTTACTCCTTTAACAGGCCAATTGTGAAAATTCTGTGCTAAAATGATCTGTTCCAAAGAGCTGCAAGGGGCAGTAATTTTGCTTTCACTCCCACTATTTATAATCAACTAATCTGTCTAGCACAGTTTATTCTACAGCACACTACTGAACTATCTCACCAAAACATCTGTGCATGTCTCCATCTGATAATATAGCTGTGTAATCTCTTTACTATGTGTTTCTTTGTAGGCTGTAAAATATGATGAGATATGCACCCTTAAACAGAAATTCGTACAACTGACACAGTATTTTCAGTTTTTCTCATAAGTCACTGTGTGCATTAAACTAGAAAATAGTTCACATTGTTAATGTTGGCTTGTTTTCTCAAGTTACCTCCATAACATTCCATCTCTGTACTTCACAGTCTGGATATCTCTTTAATTCCTTGCACCTAATTCCAACTGCAAAATGCCATACCCCCACTCTTCATTCCCTATTTCACACTTAAATCACTTAAATCTCCACTTGATCCTTATCAGTGCCAGTACTTACATTACCACTCTATTGGAGCTCTTATTGCCCCTACATAATTACCAGAGCATTTATAGATGACTTGACTGTGCCAAGAACATTGTTTCCTGACAGCAAATGTATTCTTCAAGGTTTGATCATCTGGGCATACATTTTTTTATCAGGAAAATCCATGTCTCTTGTGCTGAGGTGAGGGAAGGTAAGAGATAAGCTCATATTTGCCTTTGCAGGGTATTTTAATTCTGGTAGTCTCAGAAAAACCTGTGAAAAGTCTTGGGAAAGTTTTTGGCTGCACCGTAAAGGGATATGCAGGCGTAGCTGACACTGTACCAGTGCAGAAGATGGGAAGCCAGGTAAATTCACAGCATGGGTTCTAGGGCCGTTACTGATTTAAGAATGTTTTTACTTTTCACCACTTATGATTTGGCAAGAATGCTTATTCTATATCCCCACAGATGGCAAAGCCTACCACATATCCTGAGCAGCATGGCTATATATGGATAGAAATACAAGCTGACACTTCTATTCAGCAGTTGGAACCTGATGTTCATTGTCACTTGAGCAAAAGCCGTTTTGTAATATACACTACATTCAGGTCAAGTTTATGGTCATCTGTACTTGGTACAATCAAATTCTTATCACATGTTTTCTCAGTGCAGTTGACAATAACAGAGTACCAATAAAAGACACACACACACAGAAAATAAAACATGTCATGCAACATGTATGCGTATATATACTGTATATCTTATATATATTTCTCTTCTGGTTCCACTTCAAAACCGGTCTCGCCCACACGCAGCCGACACGTCATTTCTCGATTCCTATTCGTCCTCTTCCAAACCCTTCCCCACGCTCCCTGCGGCTCCTCTTCAAAACCGGTCCCGCCCACACGCAGCCGACACGGCATTTCTCGATTCCTATTCATCCTCTTCCAAACCCTTCCCCACACTACCTGAGGCTTCCCATACACCTTGCTATTTTCGTTATACTGCAACAGTTGTTTCCTAAGCCTTTGTTATAAACACAAGAAAAGGCATTCTTCCCAACAACTATATGAGTGCCAGAAATGCAATAAGAAGTTCATTACACAGGATTGTCTGACTAAACACAACAAAACTCATTCACAAGTCTTGCAATGCGACATCTACAAAGCAACGTTTCCAAACCAATGCAGTCTCAGCAGACATACACACAATCCTCTTCCCATTACCACAGATACTTCTTCACCTCATTCCTGTCTTCCCATCCAAGAGTACAACATTGGGACTCCAGACCAGCAGTGCAAACACTGTCATGCACTATACTGGCCTGCTGAGTGTAATACATCCAAAAAGTACTCGAGGTGCTGCCACGATGGTAAAGTAGCTTTACCACCATTGCAGGAGCCACCTGTGTCTTTACAACAGCTTCTTACACAGCAAACATTAGAAGCTAAAAATTATCGTGAACACATTCGAGAATACAACTCTTCTCTAGCATTTGCTTCCAAGGGTGCACAGATAACTCAACCTCCTGGCCACGGACCATACTGTTTTAAAATACACGGGCAAATTTATCACCAAATCTCTCCACTATACGCTAACACTTCTGCCTCTCCAGGATATGGACAGTTGTAAGTTTTTGACACAGCGCAAGCCACTGAAGTATGCTTACAAAATAAAGCAAACTCTGCATACAGCGAAAATGTACTTCTCCAGCTAGATTCCATGCTCAGAACCATCAACCCCTTCGCTAAATCATACAAACACATGCATGAAATCGTTCAGTCCAATGCAACAGCATCTGTACGAATGGTTTTCAAGGAAAACCCTAGGCAGGATTTATGACGATAAAATGCCCTGACATGTCACACCGATGTGGCAGCGATTTTCGTCGGAGAAGATGGCGAACCGCCTGCCGAAAGGGACATTTGCATCTATCCCATAGGCAACTCCTGTAAACAGATTTCCACGTTCAATATGAATTGTGATCCTATGGTTTACCCACTTTTATTCCCTTACGGAGACATTGGCTGGCACAATGATTTACAACATGTTCCCGATAAAAGAACTGCCAAGCAAACAAGGCTTACTCAATACCAATTTTACGCGTACAGATTAGCAATGAGGAATTCATTTAGTATTTTGCAGTCCAGTGGCAAACTATTCCAACAGTTCGTCGTAGATGCGTATGTTAAAACTATCTCAGATTACATCAACAAGATCTGCGCATGGAACAATACAAAGGACTATCAGACACACTGTAAGCAAACACTGAAAATAACAACGTACTTTTAGGCAAAATGATGATATTACCGTCCACATTTCCAGGAAGTCCCAGATACATGCAACAAAACTATCAGGATGCCATGGCCATAGTACGTAAATTTGGAAAGCCTGATTTCACAACTGCGTCTCTCAAGAAGTATGTATTTCTTCTTGATTTCTGAATTCCTTTCTCACCGTTTTCCATTGCTATTCTTACACCGCCATATGCTACGGCGGGTGTCGGCTAGTATATAATGGCGGTTGGCCAGGTCCCATGCCCGGCCGGATGCCCCTTCTACGTATGTTCCAGGGGAGCAACCATGGGCTCCTCAGTAGCCCCCCCAGGTACGCTTGGTGGCAGCCTCCCTGACGGATGATGGTGCCTCAGTTTCCCGCAGGGCTCCATGGGAGATGGAGTTCTCCACAGGAGATGGAGTTCTCCACAGCCCTGTTGGGATCTGGGGTGGCCGCCAGGGGGTGCTGCATGGGTCCCTGAGCCAGCCTGGACAACTATACAACCCCACCCAGAAGTGCAATTAGAAACAGGTGATCAAGTACCTGGAGATCTTCCGGGTGGGCTATAAAAAGGGTCAGCAACTACCGCTCAGTAGCCAGAATTGGGAGAAAGAGGATGAGGTTGCCAAGGAGGAGTGGTGGTGCCAAACGGGAGTGTTGTGCTCATTTGAGTTAAGTGCTTTTGCGAATGTGTTGTGGCTGGAGGGTTCACGGGGAAGCCATGCCCTCCAGCTGAAGAAAAATAAAAGTTTTGTTGGATTTTACACATGCCTTTGTGTCAGTCTGCGCTGGGTCGGGCGCTATACAGCGTCCTTATCACAATATATATATGCAATTTTATGCAATATATAGAATATACATTGTTAAGTATTTAGCAAGTAAGTTATTAAGTATTTAGTTATAAATGTATATTAATAGGCGGCACGGTGGCGCAGTGGAAGCACTGCTGCCTCGCAGTTAGGAGACCTGGGTTCGCTTCCCAGGTCCTCCCTACGTGGAGTTTGCATGTTCTCCCCGTGTCTGTGTGGGTTTCCTTGGGGCGCTCTGGTTTCCTCCCACAGTCCAAAAACATGCAGGTTAAGCGTATTGGCGATTCTAAATTGGCCTTAGTGTGTGCTTGGTGTGTGGGTGTGTTTGTGTGTGTCCTGCGGTGGGTTGGCACCCTGCCCAGGATTGGTTCCTGCCTTGTGCCCTGTGTTGGCTGGGATTGGCTCCAGCAGACCCCCGTGACCCTGTGTTCGGATTCAGCGGGTTGGAAAATGGATGGATGTATTTTAATATATATAGGATATCTATCAATCTATCTACTGTATGTATATACAGTATTAGACAGAGTACCCAGCACTATCAGGGTATATTTCCATAACAAGGAAAATAAAGCAAACTAGCCAACCCGCGGCGTATGCTACGCCGCAAAATTATGTATTGATGGGTGAACACTTCCTGAACGACACAGTTGTCCAAATGGGGTGGGTTTGTGGATACCATTGTGAGTGAATGAAAAGATAGACCTCTGGAGAGAGCAACATATAATTGTCCGTGACTGAAAGTGGGATCGTCTGTGACGAAGAAGGCCACACTAGTGAAAGTTACTTCGTCGGTTGGGATAAGTGTCAGTACTTGTAGATTAAGGTGTAGCGAGTCTTCGTTGTTGACGCTTAATATAGCTTGCGTACTGAGATGTTCCGGAGTCACAGTTGAGAAACACTTTTTTAATGTCTTTTAAGCACAGGGGAAAAAATGAACATGTGAAACATCCGTAATGTAATAAGCCACCAAGAAAAGTAACATTGCAACAATGCTATCTACGACCCGATCTCTGTAAACAGAAGTGAAAACAAAATCGAGCCCGGTGTATTCTTTAACTGCCTTGTGGCACTGTAGTAGTGCTGCTGCTTTGCAGTAAGGAGAGTGTGGAAGATTATGGTTTTGCTTCCTGATTCCTCCCTGTGTGGATAGTGCTTTGAATACTGAGAACACCACTATATAAATGTAACAAAGTATTAACAGGAAATTGTCTTCGTGTAATAGTAAAAGGCAAATTATCCGCGACAAACCAACTGTTTTACACGCTGCATACCAACCCGCGGCGTAGTATACGCCGCATAATCACGACGCTTTTTAAATGTTTTTTAAGCAGAGGGAAAAAAATGAACATTTGCAAAATCCGTAACACTGTTTTCAGTAAGTACAATGCACACGCGTTTAATTTGTCGGCCACTTTTTGCCAGCCGTCTTTTCTGTTTTGGGCTGCTTTTGCACTGTTACCACTTGTGCATATTAAATCTTGAAATCCTTTGAGTAACTAATTAACTAACTAACACCAACCCACCCACACACACAGCTTGTGTGAAACAAATGCGCCCGTACTTTCATAATTTTGTTGCAGCCTATAGTGGAGTCAGGCACAGAGAAGTTCAGCTGCTGAGAGAGCGTCTCGACTGTTGCAGGGCCTGCATCGGTGAAGCAGGTGAGATGCTAATGAAACAGAGGCACAGGGCTTATTGGTTTTTAAAGACTGCTTCCTTCATTGTGTTTTAACCTCAGTTTTAAAGGATTGTTTTAAGGATCCCATGGGATACCCCCTCACAAACTGTTTTAGACACTGCATTCAGCAATTCACATCCGCGACAAACATGCCTTTTCTTACATGGTCCTGCCACGTCCACACTCGTTCTCAAAGCATACACACCGCCTGGTCATGTGCCCGCTCGCAAGAGCAACTCACGGAGACCTGCCCACCAACTCTAAGACCATGGCGTGTAAAACAGTTTGCGATGGTGGTACGTGCGTCATAACCGAAAAGAATAATGAAAAGTCAACGTGGCTCAGAGGTGCATGTGGACTCCTAGCACAGACGAAAGCGACTTACGGGGGTGGTCTGTGAGTTGTTGTGTACGGGCACATGAGCAGGCAGTGGGAATGCCTAGAGAGTGAGGGGGGACGCGGGCAGGGGAATAAGGAGTGTTGGTGGGCGGGGAAACGTTTTCCGTGTTCCTGCAGGACCATCTAGAAGACGCATGTTTGTCGCGGATGCGGTGGATGCGGGCCGGGGAATAAAGAGTGTTGGTGGGCGGGGAAACGTTTTCCGTGTTCCTGCAGGACCATCTAAGAAGACACATGTTTGTCGCGGATGCGAATTGCTGTATGTAGCATGTAAAACAGTTTGCGATGTTGCACGCGGTCGTGCATCGTAACCGAAAAGTCAACGTGGCTCAGAGCTGCATGTGGACTGTAGCACAGACAAACAGAAATGACGGCATGTTTTCCGAGGCGTCACGTCCGAGTTGGTGGGTGTGGCTCTGCGAGTTTTCGTTGTATCCAATGGTCTTAGAGTTGGTGGGCGTGGCTCCTTCCTGCGTGCTTTCATGGGTGTCTTGCCCGCCCTGGCGGCGGCTTAGAGAATTATATATATAGATATATATTTTTTTTGTTCTTTATTTCACCTTATACAATTTCTTGTATTAGGAATTTGTTAGTTTTTGCATACCCCTTGGGGTCAGAGCGCAGGGTCAGCCATTGTACAGCGCCCCTGGAGTAATTACAGGTTAAGGGTCTTGCTCAAGTGCCCAGCAGAGTAGGATCTCTTTTGGCAGTGACGGGGATTCGAACCGGCAACCTTCTGGATTCCAGCTCAGATGCTTAGCTTCAGAGCCACCACTCTGCCCTATTGTGTGTCTTTTAAATGTTGACCCTTTTGCCATTGCTGGATGAAAAGTGTACCATCTGTAATCTGCACTAGCTCTGTATCAATTTCTATGCTCATGTCACCATTTTTTAATAACTAGCATATTTTTATACTCATCATCATATCAAGATATTTCTTGTTCCCTTTCTTCAAAAAATAATTTTGTTCTAGACAAAAAAAATATTTTGTTCTATAAAAATAAGTTTCTCTTATCCTTAAATCATTTTATCATGCTTCCTCAATGTATGGCTCTCCAAATATAAAGACAGTTATAATGGTTGTATGGAGAGTACTTTCCTCCTAATGCTGAGACATTTGGAATCACACTTAGGCTTCCTGAAAGATATTATTTTTTGTTGGGTACTCATAAAATATAAGCAGATTGCTACTGCTTTTGACCCAAGAGCATTCTACATAACAGCTTTCCACCTGAAAAACAGCTGGATGTCAAATCATGGATACCATCAGCTAAATTATTTTGGCATAATAAAGCAGTTTTGATTTTGCATTTTTCATACAACATCTCATGAACTTCGACATCTTTCTGTACCCACCATTATACCTTTCTTGATGAAATTTTACAAATGCCATGCAACCTGGATTTTAGATTGGTGCAGCTTTATTGTGCATGCACAATTTCATTAGGATCTATTGGAATAATGCACAATTTTTTGGGCTGCCCCATTTGATCTCCTTTCTAGAGAAATTCTTAAAACACCATATAGCCTGTTTGAATTTGTGAACTAAATCACCAGATTAGCATTTACAAGAATGTAGGAAAATCTTGATAAAAATTAGATATATAAATTAAAGGGCAGCAGCAGCATATATGTTTATAAAATTAAGTGTACATTCTCTGAACTCACTTTTTCTAAAGCAAGAAAGAAGGAGCCAGGGACCATTCCAGCAGCAGCTGGTACCCGGCAGCAACCAATTCAGCATGGGGCACCAATTCACTGTAGGTTGTAAACATTCATACACCCATTCAGACCAGGCCAGTTTAAAGTTTCCAATTAATCTAAACAGCATCCCTTTCAGATGTGAGAACAAATTAACACAGAAAGAATTAGATAATCTTGTAAAAATAGTACCAATTGAACTTAGAACTATGGTGCTATTAAGAAGCGATCGTGACCACTGCACCATCTAAAATATGGTACATATAAATTAAAATCTAAGATACATAACATTCTCAAACCTGCTTAATCTAATGCAGGGTTGCAGAAGAGTCAAAGTCTTTCCTTTCATCATTGTGTACAGCACATGAAATATCAGTACATTTGCTAAGAACAATATAACAATATTTATATCACAATGAACCCTCAAGTGGAATATGCAAGTTTGAAATTGAATGGTTGAAAAATTGAAACATACAGTGTTGTGCTTTTTTTAATGCCCATACTGGCACTTTAAAAGGAGTAAATAGCCAATATGGTTTGTTGGCTACATTTTCATATTTTATCTCTTGGAAACACCTACACATTTTGAGTGCTTCAAGTCTGTCCATTGTACGTATTGTATCAAATACTCACTAATGTATACTTCTGCAGCATAACCTTCTGAATTCATCCATTTATTACTCCATTTTCCAAACCTAATGTAAGGTAATCAAGAAGTAGAGCAAATCCTGGCATCACCTATAAAAGACAACAACTCTAGATGGGATGTTAGTCTGTCCTAGACCAAGCTTACTCTCATCCACACAAGGCAGAGTTGTAACTATCAGTTCATCTTGCAAGTTTCTCTTTATGATGTTTGAGAAACCACACTTTAAGGTTTAAGGTTTCTTTATTTAGTCATGTTTACACAAGAAAACATGAAATTTGCCTTCTCAGTTGCATCTAATAACAGACAGAATGAAAATAAAACAGACAAATTGAAACAAGAAAGGTTAAGGTAAGGCAGTTAGATAATACATATTTAAAAAAAAAAAAAAAGGTTACTGGATATATATCAACAACCTTAATCATTATCTCCTATATTTCTTATTGAAATGTCGTATAGCACTAGGAAGAAAGGAGTTTCTGGAGCGATTTGTGTGGGTTTTCAAAGCGACTATCCTTCCTGATTTACTGAACTTTAGTTCTACATGTAATGGATGACTGTCATCAGTTGAGATGATTTCCAGTTTCTTTAGCATTGCCCTCTGACACACACTAGTCAAATCATCTACATCAGCCCCAATAACTTTACCTGCATACATTGTAATCTGCTGGAGGTTTTTTGAGTTTTGGTTCGTCAGACTATTAAACCAGGCAATAAAACTGAAAGTGATCACAGACTGGATCATACTGCGATAGAAGGACAACATGAGGTCCTTGTCTACTTTAAATAGTTTGAGTTTATGGAGGAGAAATAAGCGCAGGTTGCATTTAGAAAATATTTTTTTTGTATCAGTATTCCAGTTAAGATTGTTATCTAGGTAAGTTCCTAAGTATTTATATTCAGTCACTATTTCTACCTCCTCTCCCAGAACTACAATAGGTGAACATACAGATTTCTGTCTCTTAAAATCAAATATAATTTCTTTGGTCTTTTTTACATTCAGAGTGAGAGAGTTTTTATTACACCAGATTACCATACAGTCCACTTGATTTAGATAGTGGCTTTCATCCTCCCCAGATATGCATCCACTTTCATAAGAAAACCCATGCATACTGTTTATGACAAATGAAACGGGTTTCCAACCAGGCTGAAATTTGAACTTTGGTCTCTAGAATTACTGTATGTGTATGGTGGAGAAACACGACATCATGGATCATATCATTCTAAAGCCTGGCTTATTCAGTTCTTGGTCATATTGTAGGTCATGAAGTCATTATTTTCATGTGTACAGTGGGTTGGGAAATGTTTGACACCTTTTATCACCGATACTGGGTGCAGGACAGGAACTAACCCTAGATAAGCTGACAGTAACAGGACAGTGTAGATTTCCAAATCATTTTAAAAACTCAGAAAATTATATAATGTTACCCCATGCCATTCTTCAGTTCATACTTCTTGATGGCTGAGTTCATGTCCATCTACTAAGAAAAAAACAAAACTTCCAATACAACACAAATGGAGATAGAAAGCTATAAATAAGCACTATTTCTTAGCAAATTGAGTTTAAACTTAGTTCAGAATCAAAATAAGATATTGTCTCTTTATCATTTCTTATGGAAAACCACTATAAATTTAGAAAAAAACACTTTTAGGAATTCTAAAGAGCTCGGAAAACCGCTTTAGGAGCTAAGCACACTCGAAAACTAATTGGATATTAATTCTTAAGCTTTTGAGGAATGCTATCTCACAGTTCCAAGGGATTGAGTATGAATACAAGTCTGCTAAGGCTGTGTGGACTTTGCATGTTCTCCCTAAGCCTGTATAGATTTTTCAACATTTCCTCTAGTTTACCTTCTACATGCCAGAGACAAGCAGACTAGTTTAACTGGCAATTCTAAACAAGTGACTTGGGGGAATATGCATGAGTGTGCCCTGCAGATTACTGGTGCTCTGTCTTGTCTTTGTGCTTAATTGTGCTTGCGCTCCTAGTACAGACATTGGCTCTCAGTGACTGTGATTTGAATAAAATAGGTACAGATAATGGAGAGGTGGATATTGGAATGGTTGGGAGTATTTATCGCCCCCATTTCTTGACTTTCTAGTTTGACTTGTATTCAGTTTCCCCAGTGTTCAAGCAGACACTGTGCTACTCACTGGCAGCACTAAATTGCCCCATTTGTCATGTGTCAAAGAGCAGCCTGAAACAGACTGGCCTATCACTCAGACTGAGGTCCTGCTTTGCTACTCTCACAAGACTTGAGTCCCTTCATTAACACTACACAAAATAAACGGTCACAGGAAAAGGCACAAATACCATAATAACATGCCATTCTTTTCTTTTCTTTCAAGTGACCTGTAAACAGAACAAACTGACATCTTCCAAAGGCCTGAGACTATCAATTTAAGTAAACATGGTATTAAAATTTGGTATGAAACTTCCTTTTGGGAAAACATCTGCTGCTGGAAAAAAAAAGACGATGACTTAATAAGAAAATTATAGACACATCCTTTGGAAACTTCTCATGGCTTCCTCAGAAATACATACTGTGGGAACGCCTTTTTTCCAAGCAGAAATCTGAAACGTTCCCCAACTCATTCTACAAGTGCCTACTGGGATTTTCTTCCGCCCACTTTCTTCTTATGACAGGCCAAAGGGGCTATACAATCTAATTTATGTCTTTTAATGACATTTTTCTCAGTACTGCAGTAATGCTAAGGATTCACAATATTTTTTAATTTTATTTGGTGGCACTGAGACACAGTGGTTTGCACTGGTGCCTCACATTTCCAGCTTATACCTAGATCTAGTTTTCTCAGGTTAATACAGCTTTCCCCTTAAAGACATATATGTTATGTATGCAACTATAAATTGATCTTGTAATGTACTGGCACAATGTCCAGGGTTGGTTAATTTCTTGAAGTAGCAAAGGATAGACTATATCCAACATAATTCTAGATTTAATTAGGCAGGCTTAAAAATGGATAAATGGAGAACTGCATTGAATCTTTAATGCACTTGGAAAAAACTCAACCACGGCTGATATTAACATGGTTGTTAATATGATAAACACCCTGTAATGAAAAATACAGTCAAGCATAAAGATTTGGGGCACCCACAGGCAAATCCTGTATAATTGAAAATAAACTTGAGTTATAAACATGTTGAGAATGTCTCAAAGTGACTCCTCCAAGATGGGGACACTTCCAGCTAAGAACAGGCCAGGCAGGAAGGGGTAGGTTCAGGGGGATGAACACCAGGATTAACATCAGAGGTGGTAGAACTATCAATCATCTGGTCTGTAGAGGGAGGAAGAGAAGAGGCATTAGTAAACGCCACCATCTTGTGGATGGCTGAGGAATTACCACCACCAGAGCCTTTAAGCTGTCCCCAAGGCACACACAAATGCGTGCAGAAATTATAAATGTATTTACCCCCATTTGCAAGTCTACTATGCTGGAATGGTCAATCATGCCCTCATAACATCTGGTGAATTCCTAGTCCCTCTTCACAGCTTTGCCACTGTGGAAGGACTTCCCTTGATGATTAGACCTATATGGTCAGAAGGTGTGTCTTTCCTGAAAGGTTTAGCCATGGTAAATCATTCTCAGGCTTTGGGGAAGTAAAAAGTAGAAGCTATTGCTAGGGATGGAGTAGACTGGTTTGTTCAACCAGCAGGCTGTCTGTGTGATGATCATCAGGACAACTGAGTGGAAAATGAGTTAGTGGGCTTATTCGTTGAAAAGCAGATTAGCTAATCAAAAATATTATATTTCTAAGGATAAAAAATAACACATGGGCAGAGATTGCATTCACCCTTTTAGACAAAAGTTCAAAATATTACACCAAAACCATTGCAGTCTAATATTTTGGGTTGATTCTAAATTAACACTTCTTGAATGAAGAACCAAGTGAAAAAGTAAGACACAACTAGATAAACAGCTCAGTTACAATCAAGAAATGTAATAATACGCTTTTGTAGTTTGAAATGAATGAAAACGCATATCCCTCCATGAGTTAAAATGAACACCCCAGTTTTTATAGCATATAAGCTGTTCAGAGTCCTTAACTATATGTGTTACAGCATTTTATGGAAAAAGTGCATACAAAGGAAGAAAAAGAAGAGATGAAAAGAAATGACAACTAATTTAAGAAATATAAACTTGAGTTTAGATAATGCATTCCATTTCAGTTTGTACAGAGCTCTTATTTGACATAAAGTAAATTATGGCAGTGGAGAGAATGAGAGCTATAACCCATTTTCAATAACGAGAGGCAGGTCAGATTGGGTTGGTCTAATAAAATAAGTACATTAGGTACTGTGATTCATGATATTGCTAATATTACACCAGGGTGTAGTAAACCAGTTGAACTGAGCGGTACAGTTTGGCTTATGAGGGTAGCATTCCAAGTTTCTTAATATTGTAAGCCCCTAGGCAAAAGCAAATTGGCTAGTGTACAGTGAAAGAGAATGGGTAAAGTCAGCAAGAAATCATCTTCCCTCACCTCTTTAGGGTAAGAATTACCCTGCCTGCTAAGACGGAAATCAATGGTAAGGTAAATGTATTAAACAATAAAAACATGAAAAAATACTACAAAGAAATTCTAAAAACAAACCAAACGTACATGTTTGCCAACTAAACAACAGACTAGTGGCTTGGACGATAAACACAATAGTAATGCCAGGAATGTACAACAATGAAGTCATCGAAAACTCCATGCTGTCAGAGCCAATAAACTCTCTAAATATGCATTTAACAAGGAACCTTTTAATTAGAATACTACTTTTCCTGTGCCATAAAATGAGTAGTTTATTTAAAATGAAGTATTACTCATGGAAAATTAAGTGAGTTTTAAATATTGTTGAGAAGTTATAAATGCAAGATTGAATCTACCAAATTTATCAGCATTCCATATTTACCAATTCTGAGTCCCAGACCTTCCTCATACAAACGGGCAACAGGTCTTGTCAGATGAGCAGCTATTTTTTAGCTGGGCACACACAAACACCATAACGCCTAAAGACACCTTTAGCATTATCATTTTGTGGGATGCCAATTGGTTAAGTGGTTGGAGCAGAAGCTTCCAGCTTAAATGTTCAAGTTCTACTGTAGGATTCTGGTGTAAGAAAGACAAGATTTGACTCAATAAAAAAATCATTTAAGGATTTCCATGGGTAACACAGCCTGATAAATCACTATGCATGCAAAAAGGTATTTTGCACTACATTTTACTTATTCTCCAAACAACCATATCCAGAGCCAACATATTTCATTTTGGGGACATGGAGAACCCCATCTTGCTAGAGGAGTTTTAGATTCCATACCGAAATCTGGCATGGGTGGAACTAGGGTCACCTATCAATGCAACATTTTCAGGTTATATGCGGTAAACTGAGATGGCTGAAAAAAAAAAAAAAAAATATGCAGACATGGGAAGTCACATACAGGTCATACCAGCAATCACAAAGCTAGGATTTAAACCTTGTTTAACTCTTTAGAACCTACTATATTAATTTGGCCTTTTTTTGTTACTATAATTTTGTTCTACCCTTAATAAACTGGATATGCATAGAATTATCATATTTTTTTAATGAATCTGCGATCTTTAATGATCATGAATCTTCACTGTTTATTTTTCCAGTTTTTCTGTGTTGTCGTTCTGCACCACCAAAACCTGATCAAAGTCCCTTGCAGCCAGCTGTGATTTTGAATGTTTGAATGAAAGTAAATATGCCAGCCTGCCATGAGACCTAGTGCTTCGAACCCTGTAAGATGAAGCCTTAAATTGAAAAAGAAAGAATTACTTAAGAAAACTATGCTAGGCAGAATGCCCAGTGGAGGCTGGAAGGTCTTTTGGCCTGTAACAGATTTTGTTTTTTTTCTCCAGCTTAACTGAAGTTTAAAAAAAAAATTCTGTCCACCCTGGCCAACAGACTTTATCATCAGACCGTCATTTAGAAACTTAAAAATTACAATTCCTTATTTAAGGATTCTTGTTCTTTTATAGGCGGCACGGTGGCGCAGTGGGTAGCGCTGCTGCCTCGCAGTTGGGAGACCTGTGGACCTGGGTTCGCTTCCCGGGTCCTCCCTGTGTGGAGTTTGCATGTTCTCCCCGTGTCTGCGTGGGTTTCCTCCCACAGTCCAAAGACATGCTGGTTAGGTGGATTGGCGATTCTAAATTGGCGCTAGTGTGTGCTTGGTGTGTTTGTGTGTGTCCTGCGGTGGGTTGGCACCCTGCCTGGGATTGGTTCCTGCCTTGTGCCCTGTGTTGGCTGGGATTGACTCCAGCAGATCCCCGTGACCCTGTGTTCGGATTCAGCGGGTTGGAAAATGGATGGATGGATGGATGTTCTTTTATATATTTATTGTATGCATTGTGTGTATTACTTAGTTTTGTATTTTGTTTTTCATGTAACTGCTTCTTTGACATCTTGTAAAGCACTTTGGGCTGCATTGCTTGCATGAAAATGTGTTATAGAAATAAATGTTGTTGTTACCTATATTTGTTAGGAAGCAGCGTTAATGGTTGTTTAGGTTACCACCTCCTGTTAAACAAACTGTTTAAAATAAAAAATAATCTAAAAAAAAGAACAGATTTTATAGTTCAAGGAATTATGATGTCAATTTCATGAGCAATATTAAAAACAAAAATGTTAACATACCTTTATAGATAGATAGATAGATAGATAGATAGATAGATAGATAGATAGATAGATAGATAGATAGATAGATAGATAGATAGATAGAACTATTAATTACCATTTATATCCTATTCTCTGTCTTGTCTTGCATCATTTTCATTACCAAAAAAAAACTATCTGCTTAAAATACTAAACTAAAATCAGCCATTTATTATGGCACACGATGATTCAAATACTGTATTCATTTACAATGTGAATATTTTGTGCTCACAGGCTAACAGTGAGCAAAGCCGGAAGGTTTGCCTCCAGTTGATAAAGTAGCAAAGACATGCATATTAGGTTCACTGGAAACTTTAAATTGGGGGTATACGGGAGGCCTAAATGTGGCCCTTTATGGTGGGATTGGCACTAGTGCTCTGCACATGTGTTTGAAAAGCATATATTTCACCTTTTAATATTTTAGTTTTTTTTTATTGTTTTAAGGAAAATTACTTGAAACTTTGTGCAACCTATATAAACAATTTGCTGAACTGTACTCAGGAGTTTGAATAAAGACATTTTGAACACATTACAAATATTCGTAAGTCATTTGTTTACAAGTTGCTGTTTTAATTCTAGCTATCACTGCACAGCTAAGACTAACAATGGATTGTGTCTCACTGTTGGAAGATTTCAGTCAGTATCTTTGTACAGTTTTTGGAGTATTTCCTTCTTTTTTAATTTTCATTTTTGGAAAACTAATCACACCAACACAATAGCGCGAAGGACATTATTTGTCATACACGCTGCCTTCAGGGTGCATTCATTTGTGAATTGTCTATGAACAGTTGTGATTTATTATCCTAATACCAATAATATGTATGATCAGTCTAGTGTAGACAAAAAAATAATATTAAAATATTTTTTATGCACAGATTTGAACTCTTAAACTCATAAATGAGTACCACTGACTAGCCCTAGACTGAAAGGTTTTTATTACAACCATAAGGACTGTGTATTTTGATTATTCTTTATAAATATTTTATTTACTTAAAAAAGAAATATCACTGATTCCAATTTATCACTGTCATGTTTGACACTGTAATATATCAAAAACCAGATATCTGCACATCTCCACTTTCAGTGAGATTAAATAGAATGACAAAAGATGTTCTATTATTAAATAACAGAAGCATTCGTTTTTGGGGAATAAATAACATCTGAACACACTGCTGACAACATTATATACTGAAGGTTTCAATTCTAACCCAATGCCTTTAGCACTGAAGCCAAATTGGATTTACACGAAATCCTCATCTTACATTTTATCAAGGTGATCATATGATTTCATTGACTATCAGTCACATAAAAGGATGACCCCAGAGCTTCCATCTTGTGCTATAATCTACTAATGAGGTTAATCCCATACTATTCCAACAAATTCATAAGTTCATAAAAGTAATGTCTATATGTTGTGAAAGATACTGGTTGAAGGAATACAAAGGAATACCACTGGAGGTCAAAGCTCTACTTGTGGACCCTAAACTACAAAATAATCTGACATCAGGCTCTGCTTTAAAGTCTGTGCCAAAGGCTCACATTTTTCATCTTGATTTTCTGTCAAACAGTAGAGTTGCTGCTATGAGTACAGGTAGTCCTTATTAATGTCATTTTTCTGAAATGTGGGATTAATGCCTTTGTTTATTGTTTTTGCTTCCTATTTCCTGGGCCCCATAGTGCAGCATTTCAATTTCATGATAAATCGACGGCCAGTCAAGGCATGACTGGCGACAAAGAGTGTCAGAAGGTGCAAACAAACACTAAAAGCAATAGCATTTGTATTGACTTCTTTCGTCATAGTGAGTATAGGTAAAAGCATGCTGGAAATGGCAATTTTTTAAAAATCTGCAAAAAACATTTCTGGCAAAATCAGGTTTGAATTGAGCCTATTGTTCTTTTTTCTCCTGCATTTCTCTTTTTCAATTTTCTTCATCATCCATTCAATTTTCAAAGTACGTGTCCAGCACAGGATGATGGTGCATCAGGCATGTCTCTCGAATAAATGCTAGTGCATCACAAAGCTTTTTCACTAATAATCAGTAACATTTACAATATAAAAATAAAGCTTTGCTGGAGAATGGTTTCTGCCTTGTGTCCAGTTCTACTGTGATAAACTTCATCTCCCCAGCCTATGTGTCACATTTGAAAATGTTGAACAGCATTTACTATGTGGGCATATACTTTCAAATTTTTTTTTATCCATCCTTCCATCCATCCATCCAACCATCCATCCATTTTCTAAATCCGCTTAGGGTCACAGGGGAATTGGAACCTATCCCAGCAAACATCAGGCACAAGGCAGAAACAATCCCCAGACAGAGAGCCATCCCATCGCAGGGTGAACACACAATGACATCAGGGCCAATTTATCATCACCAATCCACCCAACCTGCATGTCCTTGGACTGTAAGAGGAAACTGGAGAACCTGGAGATAAACTCACTCAGACAAAGGAAAAATAAATTTTACTGCATACATAAACACCAGTCCATTCATTATAAATTGGGCTTAAATCAAGTGTCATAGACAGGGGTGATTTGAAATATAAAGAAAAAGCAAAAAATGGACTGATTTGGAAAGAAAATTTACTGTATATGAACCAACAACTACTTTAAATGTGTTACAGCACTCTGCAGACTTGCCCCACTAAATGCTTGTTTTTCAGTAAAACAATGTCTTAACCTTCCTTCATTTTCCATTTGATAGAAGATCCCCACTGTCAAGCTCCAAGATGAACCATTGGATCGAAGACTACGGAACTAATGGATACATTTGCAAAATTAAACATGCAGTTCCTCAAGAGAAAAAGACTGAAGTGGGAGTTTAGTATGAAACTTTATATCCGTAGAAGGTATTATAGTGTGCTTGAGTGCAGATTTATCTCCAGATGAGGCAAACAGGTGGAGGATAATGGATGAAATAAGGAAAAGCAGGTTCAAGATAAAAAGCGATGGGATCTTTAAACCCTGGCACAATACCAAACTAATGAAAAATTAAAAGAAAAATCTTTCCAAAAGATTTTAATGGCAATTTGGACATAGACTTAAAACAAGGCCATATGGCTGCAGATCATTCCTGCATCTCCAAAGCTTTGCTATAGAAATGGGTTTCATCTTTAATCAGACAAAGAGTAGTTTTAAAGATAAAAATCAAAATATTTTTTGTCAAAGTTATTAACTTATTATGATCACCACTTTGAATTGTCAAATTTTCTGTTCAATGCACTGTCACAAGGTTTATTACTCAATCATAAATAAATCCAGGAATAGAGAGATACATTTAAGTCCATAAATATTTGGACAGAGACAACATTTTTCTAATTTTGGTTCTGTACATTACCACAATGAATTTTATATGAAACAACTCAGATGCAGTTGAAGTGCAGACTTTCAGCTTTAATTCAGTGGGGTGAACAAAACGATTGCATAAAAATGTGAGGCAACTAAAGCATTTTTTAACACAATCTCTTCATTTCAGGGGCTCAAAAGTAATTGGACAATTGACTCAAAGGCTATTTCATGGGCAGGTGTGGGCAAGTCCGTCTTTATCATGTCATTATCAATTAAGCAGATAAAAGGCCTGGAGTTGATTTGAGGTATGATGCTTGCATGTGGAAGATTTTGCTGTGAACAGACAACATGCGGTCAAAGGAGCTCTCCATGCAGGTGAAAGAAGCCATCCTTAAGCTGCGAAAACAGAAAAAACCCATCCGAGAAATTGCTACAATATTACGAGTGGCAAAATCTACAGTTTGGTACATCCTGAGAAAGAAAGCAAGCACTGGTGAACTCAGCAACGCAAAAAGACCTGGACATCCACGGAAGACAACTGTGGTGGATGATCGCAGAATCATTTCCATGGTGAAGAGAAACCCCTTCACAACAGCCAACAAAGTGAACAACACTCTCCAGGGGGTAGGCGTATCGATATCCAAGTCTACCATAAAGAGAAGACTGCATGAAAGTAAATACAGAGGGTGCACTGCAAGGTGCAAGCCACTCATAAGCCTCAAGAATAGAAAGGCTAGACTGGACTTTGCTAAAGAACATCTAAAAAAGCCAGCACAGTTCTGGAAAAACATTCTTTGGACAGATGAAACCAAAATCAACCTCTACCAGAATGATGGCAAGAAAAAAGTATGGAAAAGGTGTTGAACAGCTCATTATCCAAAGCATACCACATCATCTGTAAAATACGGTGGAGGCAGTGTGATGGCTTGGGCGTGCATGGCTGCCTGTGGCACTGGGACACTAATGTTTATTGATGATGTGACACAGGACAGAAGCAGCCAAATGAATTCTGAGGTGTTCAGAGACATACTGTCTGCTCAAATCCAGCTACATGCAGTCAAATGGATTGGGCGGCGTTTCATGATACAGATGGACAATGACCCATAACATACAGCCAAAGCAACCCAGGAGTTTATTAAAGCAAAGAAGTGGAAAATTCTTGAATGGCCAAGTCAGTCACCTGATGATAACCCAATTGAGCAGGCATTTCACTTGTTGAAGACTAAACTTCAGACAGAAAGGCCCACAAACAAACAGCAACTGAAAGCCGCTGCAGTAAAGGCCTGGCAGAGCATTAAAAAGGAGGAAACCCAGCATCTGGTGATGTCCATGAGTTTAAGACTTCAGGCTGTCATTGCCAGCAAAGGGTTTTCAACCAAGTATTAGAAATGAACATTTTATTTCCAGTTATTTAATTTGTCCAATTACTTTTGAGCCCCTGAAATGAAGGGATTGTGTTAAAAAATGCTTTAGTTGCCTCACATTTTTATGCAATCATTTTGTTCACCCCCTGCGGTGGGTTGGCACCATGCCCGGGATTGGTTCCTGCCTTGTGCCCTGTGTTGGCTGGGATTGGCTCCAGCAGACCCCTGTGACTCTGTGTTCGGATTCAGCGGGTTGGAAAATGGATGGATGTATGGATTTTGTTCACCCTACTGAATTAAAGCTGAAAGTCTGCACTTCAACTGCATCTGAGTTGTTTCATTTAAAATTCATTGTGGTAATGTACAGAACCAAAATTAGAAAAAAGTTGTCTCTGTCCAAATATTTATGGACCTAACTGTACTTCCCAGAATTAGCTCTATTATCTCTGCCAGTATGAAATCTGAGAGATTTAATCTGACATCTCAATAAATAAATGTTTGCCTAGTTAATCTTTGAAGCCCAACCCTTAACTCAGGGTGGCCAAATAGTTTGTTTTGTTGCTTGCAGCCCCTTATTACTGATTTCTATTTCTTGAACCAGTCATGTTCCCTGTGTTCATGGCTTTTTCTCACAACATTATAGCTTTCCTCCACACTACAAAGATTCATAGGTTAGGATCACTGGGTAACTGTAAATCAGCCCACACATGAGTATATGTACCGTATGTGCCTTATACCTCGGGCAGGGTTGGAACTGTCTTGTACCCTATGCTTCTAAGACAGACTCCAATGTGCATAATTCTGTACTGACTAAATAGATTCACTAATGGAAAGGCTTAAGCCAAAAATATATATATTTTTTTTGTTTGTCTACCAAATATCTGATGTCATGGGTGGCATGGTGGCACAGTGGTAGTGCTGCTGCCTCACAATAAAGAGACCAGAGTTTACATCCCAGGTGCTCCCTGCATGGAGTTTGCATGTTCTCCCCTGTCTGCATGAATTTTCTCCAGTTTCCTACTAGAGTCCATGGGTTGGTGCCCTGTCCAGAGTTTGTTCCTGTCTTTCTCCTAAAACATCCTAGAATAAGCTATAACCTCCCTGTTATCCTGCTCTGGAAAATGGATGGATATCTATTATCAATAAACTTCTATTTTGATAGTTAATGCCCAAACACACACAAACAAGCACATTAAAAGCATCTTAACAGGGGGATGGTACCACTGTTAGCATTGCTGCTTGACAGCTACAGAGTCCTGGGTTCAGTTACCAGTCTTCACAATGTATAAGGCATATGCACATTCTCGTCCTGCCCATGTGTGTGCAGTTTTTTCACTGCATGCTTTGTCTTTCTTCCCACATCCAGACATGTACATGTTAAGTGATATGGTGAATCTAGATTGACCAATGTCCAATCCATGGTTAATTCCCAATTTATACTTTGACAGATGCTGGTGTAACCAAATTCTTTTTGCTAAGGTACCATCCATCCATCCATCCATCCATCCATCCATTATCCAACCCACTATATCCTAACTACAGGGTAACGGGGGTCTGCTGGAGCCAATCCCAACCAACACACGGCGCAAGGCAGGAAACAAACCCCAGGCAGGGCACACTCACACAAAAAGCACATACTGGGGACAATTTACGATTGCCAATGCACCTAACCTGCATGTCTTTGGACTGTGGGAGGAAACCGGAGCACCCGGAGGAAACCCACGCAGACCCGGGAAGCGAACCCAGGTCTCCTAACTGCGAGGCAGCAGTGCTACTCACTGTGCCACCGTGCCACCTCTTAAGGTACCATTTTATATAAAATACAATGCCACTGGTCACCACGGACACAAATTCAGCTTTACACCCTACGTGGAGTGTGGAAAAATAACAGTCTGAGCCATACAAGCTAAAGGAGAACTCTGATGGCTCAAGCCACTAATCAGGCTTTTGACTACAAGGTTTTCTCTTCCCTGTCATGGGCCTGTTGAGTATCACTATACTCTCCCCTCCCGGAATCTCACTGTCCACAGTGAGGATATTTTCACAAAACCTCTCCTTCGTGAATCTGGATCATAGCACCAATATAACTAGTCTTTCTTAATAGTACATCCCACCTGGATCTCTGGAAGGTGAACTCAGGTCCACACACTAAATGGAATATGGAGAGAAACCGTCTTAGCCAGTGTTACACATGTGCGAGTGCACATGAGGGACAGTTTAAGGGCTCTAGTAAATGTAATTATACACTGAGCCAGGGGTTGGCAATGTTTTCTTTCTCTCTTTCTCTCTCTTCAGACTGTGTGATTGACGACCCTACCATCACTGATGTCATCTCAGTTGTCCGTCATCATGGACCTGCCTCTTCCTACCATCTTTCTTTACAAACCGGCAAACTAGTTACCTACTACAGTGCTGTTTGGACTTGTGTCTGTAAAGTCATCCCCACAACTAACTGAGTGTTGATCTACTCAAAAAACAGTCAAATTTTACAGGGTGGTACCCCAACTTTTTACCTGTGTTCTTTGTGTCATTTCAAAACATTTAAACCAAAGAAGTGTTATGACTCACATAACTACTCAGACTTTGTGGTGGGTTCCATTTAAAGTATCCCTGCAACTCTGACACGGAAAAGTGGTCTAGAGGATGGATTGATGGACTCTCAAAGAAATAAGAGCCCACATTCTGCTGTAGTCAAAACTTTACTTTATTATGTAGTAGACATCACCACAATCAGGCTTAACCTTACCTGTCCTAATGCTAAGATGATATGTCTCATCAGTAAACATATGGATTTCTATATTTCTCTTTTTAATGATCATCCTGAATGAAGTATAAACAGGTTAGAACAGGTCCAGAATGCTGCTGCACAATTCCTGACCTGAATCACATTAATTCAATTACCTCACCTACACTGACCTGCTCTCAGGTATTGGTGGAACATTACAGACAACTGTCTGCAATAATCCAGAACATGACTGTTAATAATACATACCAATTATAACAGTGCAAGATGAATCGAATTGATACATTCTGTGTTAAACCTTTGAGCAAGCAGATCATATTTGAGTAAAAGACAGAGTGGTAGTGATAAAACTATTTTAGTGAACAAAAATACTTGAAGAAACTCAAATGAATTAGTTAACAAGATAGAGAGAATGTGTGGCTTTATAGTCAGGATTTCAATGTCAAGTCAGGGTCCCAAGGTCTCAAGGGGGTTTCCAGAGAGCAGAAGTCACAAAGATGAATAAGTGTCAAGATTTATTTACAGTTTTTAGAAGATTAAGAATAGCAGCAGATAGAAGTTACGTGGAGAAGTTACATTTTTTCTACTCCACTGCTATCACACCATTGATATTTGAATGCTTTACAAACTAACTTGTATTAGTATTTAAAAAGTGATTTTTAGTGTGTGCATTGATGTGCCCTACAATGGTCTTGTAGAGTGTGGGTGTGCGTAGTCTATACTGTATAAACAAAACCAGAGATTTTATTAAGGCCATGGAGATTTTTCACATTCTTTGTACATACTGTACATTATTGTTTGACTGACCAACTTTTCTTTCAGTGACATTAATCAGACCAAGTGCTAGTCTAATTCCACTAAAAGAATAATTGTTAAAATAATTTAAACAAACAAAATGAAAAGCTTCATCTTATTTTGTTTACTCCTAACATTTTATTTCTTAATTCAAAAGTTTATGTTTGGTGTAAGAGCCAATTTTATTTCTTAATTCAAAAGTTTTATGTTTGGTGTAAAAGCCAAAAACCTGACTGAAAAAAGACAAACTGCCAGCTGTAGATATACAGTATACTGTATTTCACTATAGACCATCACCGCTACATCTTCTTGTGGATTTAATTAAATTCAACTAATGGAGCAGCAGGCATGAGTTCAGACTGGAGCTGGCACAAGTATTCAAATTACTGACATTTCAATACCAATATGTGAACACCAAAGACACAATGGGCAATATTTCAATTAAAATGGGCTCCTATGTAAGTGACAGACGTGTTGAAAAGTTTAATTAAATTAAATTGTTTGCTTAAGCTCAGTTTTGGATCAGTACACATAAATAACGAGAATGTGTCAGATCATTAATAATCTTCCACAAATAAAAAGCAAGTCAGCTAGGGTTTTGGATAAAAACTTTATAAACTATTAGGTAACTAGAGGATGAAAACTGTTTAGTAAATAAAAAAGAACCCAAGTTCCCATTTTCCTAACCATTCAAGAGCTTCCTGAATCACAATGTACTTTACAGAGAAAACAGTTTTACAATATAGCATGAAGATTCAGTTTAACAAGGAATCTATGAATCAAATTTGTACAACTGAATCAAATCAGGCATCATAACAATGTCATTTCTGACAGAGCAAGGTGTCTAAAAAACAGTAGCACCAAAGCAACCAACAGTGAGGTTCTAGTCATGGAGTGAGCAGAAAAAGTAGAGAGGAAGTGAACTTTAGTGATACTGAGATACTGAAAAGGGCAGTATGGGCACCCTAAGAAAAGAAGATTTCAAATTTTCTCAAATTCAGGATACAATATAAGAAGTAAAATCACCAACATTTATTATATGTAACAGTTGTGTCACGAGCACAGAGCCGTCTTTAAGACTGTAGATTCCTGTTTTTCCATAAAAATCTAATACTAGGACAAAGAAGCATATTCAATGCCAGTGGGCTTTTAGGACTATAACCATTATAACCATTGACGGTGTTGCTTACAAGAGCATTGGCAAGCTGGAAATTCACAAAGTAGTAGGTTGTTAGCCCTTTAAGTTTTTAAAAAAGAAAATTATGTGGGGTTTGAACGTGTCTAAAATTGAAGAGTTTGTGCTCTTACATTTTTCTCTTTTTTTGTTCCTACTGGGACAGGAGTAAGTGCTCCAGCTCTCTGACTAAGTAGCTTAATTTGCTTTTATAGAATAACTTGAATCTACATGTTTATATTCTAGTGATTTAATGTGACCTCTTAATTCTTTTCCACGTCCTGACATCACTGCAGTTTTAAATGCGTTTCAAGGCCATGTCACATTAGATGACTTTACCAGCAATTTTCAGTTATAACCTTTAATTAAATAATCTTAGTGAGCCACCAGCACACTCCTGAATTTCTCTTTAAACATGAAGTGGGCTTTGTGTGCATGACAGCTGAAAACCAATAAACACTCCTCCAGCAGTATAATGCAGTTCATTATGAAAAGGAGTTTTAGGTAGCCATTATGTTTACATTATTTTATGACATCGATTTTTGATCCTTGATTTTTGATCAGAAACCAGCCTTTAACTCTTACCAGTTCTGACACTTCACACGATGAAAGTTAAATTTCCTGGTTCTTTATATCTTTTCTTTATTTTTTGAGCTTCAAGCTTATTAAATTTAAGTTTTGTGCTACAACTGTATTAATTGATAGCTTGTTCCAAATTTCCACCACAATTTGTGTGACACAATGCTTCCTGACATCTGTCAGATGAAGGACACATTTTGCTTTAATATAGCTGAAAAAATTAAAATGAATTAGTTTTATTAGTTTCTTTGAGAATTTTGAATCCACACAGCCTTGTCTGTTCAGGGCTAACGATGTTTAAATACCTGAGCCTGCCAAAGTGGAACTTATCCTTTAGTCACAGGATGAACATGGTTCTGAAAATGAATGGATGGATTGCTGCATTGATGGATTGATGTTTGACACCACAGTAGATTACGCTGCAAGTGCAAGCAGTAACACCTATAATAAGGATAATGATTACAAATGTAGTCTTATTTAATTTACAAAAATATATTCTCATTTAATTTATCCAAATAAAACGTGAAGCACAGATTATGTGCTCACGTGAGTCCATCCTTATTCAGCACATGACATGAAATATAAACTGACATGCAGTAAATGGTTGTTGTTAAAAATTTGCTAAATATGAAAAAGTGGTTTGCTGTCAGAAATTAAAATGTTGGATAAGTATAATAAACTCCCTTTATTTATTTCCTTTATTATTTTGTGGTAGACTAATGCAGTGTAAAAAATTCTAAAAATGCTTTTATTGGAACGTTCTGATTGTTTTATCCATGATATCATTTAAAAACAACCTTGCATTTCTTAATAATGCTGAGTGCTCTGCTAACACCAAAAGCACTTCCTCTACCTTGGCTCCATCTGCAACTTTGCACTGAAATTAAAGTGCACAATTTGTTAAATAGCTTTCTAGACTTTAATAATGTTAGATTTATCCATTAATCCATCCATCAATTTTCTAATCCACTTCTGCAGTTCATGGATAGCTCCTATCCTTGTTATTAGGCTGCTGTGCTCAACAAGGGAACCGATACTGGGTGAGGTGTCATTTTTTCATAGGGCATAATTTGTAGACATTGTTTAAATAAAAAAACAAAGCTGAAATCATTTAATCAATGTGTCCTCGCATTGCATTTTACCCTTGGTAGTATTTCTGTGAGCAAGAGATCACTGGAATTGCCAATCAGAGGTAAGGAAGGATGTGAGCTCTGTTTTACATCTGAAAAGATGGAGAAATACTAAGAAACAAGTGAAGGTCTTTTTAAAATGTATTATTTCCATTCTGATTCTGTAACACAAATACCATCACGATGGCATAAAAAACTATGAAAGAGGCTGTCTTTTGGTTTAGTGGTAACTTGTACAAATTTAGCATGTTACATTAAATCCAGCTGTTGGAACGATCCCCAAAATATTTTATGCCATAATAAACATGGTTATATTTATCCAATTGTGCAGATTGACGAAATATAAAAATCAGTGAGTACACTGGGGTTTAATCACAACGTAGTGAAGACTACATAAGGGAAGCATTTGGCACTTTCGTTTTCATATTTACTTTATTAAGCATTTTGAAAACTGCATGCAGTAGACTGAAATAGGCATTTTTATTTGATATAATGTTTCTTTTTTATTACGCCTTTACTTTTTTCCCCTAAAATACCTGCTCAGCTGAGGTCTGCAGAGCACTGCAAAGGGTGGTGAACAGGGCACAGAATGTTACAAACTATAAAGAGCCAAATGTATTAGTAAAGACAGCAGCAATCCCTGCACAGTCACTTCTTCTCCCTTCTCCTTTCCAGGAAATTAATGGTTCAGTAATGTTAGTCTTAGATTACATTTATATCGACTGGTCATATTGCTGCTCAACAGCCACTCATACTGACACTGTGCATGCATGATGAGTCTTTTTTATATACTATATTGCCTGATGTTGTATTTAATGAATACCAATGTATCAGGTGCCTTTTATTGGTGTTTATTGTGTTTTGTTGGTATTGTATTACTTTATTGCTTGTCTGTAGACATGCGAGTAACAATCTCATTGTACCGTGTACACCTGATAATGAACCTGAGGTTAAATTAAATTAATGTTTTAACTACACTCAGGTTAATTGACATTGACAAAATTATCCCAGTGATGAACTGGTATCCCATCCAGAGCTGGATCTCGCTGTGTACCAAGTGCTGCTGGGATGAACATCAAATGCCTGTGACCCTGAACTGAATAAGCAAGTTAGAAAATGGATAGATGCATGCATGTGTGGCCAGTTCTCTTCTTAATTAGTATTATTATTGTTCTACGGTATTGTATTGTAGTTTTTTTTACTTAATTGTGTTTGTCATGTCATTTTCACACTTAATCTACACCAGGGTTGGGGGTTCATTGGTGCTGGAGCCCATCCCATCTAGCATAGGACACAAGTCAGGAACAGTCCTCTAGACAGGGTGCCAGTCCATTGCAGGATGAACACACACACACACCACCCACACACACACTAAGGCCAATCTAGCATCACCAATTCACCAAACCTGCATGTTTTTGGACGGTGAGAGGAAACCAGAGCACCTGGAGGAAACCCACACAGACATGTGGAGAACATGCAACTCCACACCGGGATGACCCAGGACGTGAACCCTGCTCTCTTTACTACGAGGCAGCAGCACTAACATTGTGGCACTTAACTATATTTAGAAATATTAAAACCCAAGAAATCTAGTACACATTTACTATTTTAGCATGTTCTGCTGAGAATCTGAATCTTACGTGGACTGAATTGTGCATCTGGAATGTATGGTAACATGACAGGGAATGCTGCATTTTTTATGCTTACAAAAATGTATAATTTCTGGCTATCCACAGAGAGAATGACCACATGGTCCAAAAGTGCAAGATTTTATTATTTAATATGTGAGAAACATAGTCTTGCCTTCTTTTAAAATGCTAAGCACTAAGAAAAAAATAACAGCAAAGCCATTTTCTGTAGTAAGGTTAATTTCATTCTCATCAATGTTGTCCTAAGGTGACATTTGTAGTAGGCGCTAACACACAGGCTCCTATTTTGACCACAGTGATTTGGGAAATGACAGAAATTACTCCTTTGGACGAAGCTCCTGATATTCACCTCAGGTAACAGAGATTACATACTCCAAAATGGAGGGATATCCATACGTGTCACTTAAGCCGGTGTTATATTATGCAACCCTTTAGTTTTTGGGTATGTCTGATTTGCTGACTGAAGTTGCCAGAAAATCTCATTACCAGACCAAGTCAGTTTGCAAGACTGAAAATTGCTTGACATGTGTAATTTAGTGACCGAGTGCTGCCTTTCTAGCACACTCATGCTTGCCCTTTTTTATGATAGCCAAAATCAGGCTGTCTGATGGAGTCAGTGTTGTATTAAGGGTTAGCAGGTATGGTGAGTTCAGTTGTGATCTCTGCCCATTTTTATTTTCCATTCTGGCATGGCATGTAAAATACAAAACATCAGACAGACAAGCTTCTTTTCTGTTTTATGAGGTCTTTATATGTTGCTAACCAACAGAATGTAATTGTTTAGAAAATGAGTAATGTATAGGCTTGGACATTACATAGAAAAATAAAATACTGGTGGTGCAGTGATAACACCAGTATAAGCATAAAATAAACAAATAATCAGAAAAATCAAAGAACAGCAAACAAACTGAACAAAATATGTCAGAATACAACTAAAATTAATGTCTATGACAAAATCAAGACATTAACAACTTTTAAAAATATCCGCATGAGACATCTGTGCAACTTCACTATCAACTAACAAAATGAGCTTGATGGATTGAATAGTTTTCTCTCAGTTCTTACGCTTCTTGCATTCCAATATATGGTCACCTGAGCAGAAAACTAGTCCAGCAGCACAGGGTGCAAGCTAAGAGCAAAACCATGAAGTATTCCATCACAGGTAAAACTCATGCAGGCTCCCACAGTAACCAGCCTCGCCTGTACTAAACACAATGTTTGGAATTTATGACTAGGTTTAAACCAACACACTGACATGCATATAAGGTATCACTCAGACATTCTGTACTCATATATAGTGCTTTACAATATCAATTAGCATCAGTGAACATGGCCTGTGATGGACTAACATGCTCTCCACAGTTGTTCAGCTCCTTGGATGGATAATAAAATGAGGAATTGCATTTTACCTGCATGACTTTGGATATTGACCATCATTACAGCAAAAAAAAAAAAAATCAGAAAAATAAAAAAGCAGAATAGTCCATAATTGTACAAGGAATGACACAATCACATAGTGGTTTGTGCTGCTGCTTCAAAGACACCTGGCGATTGGGTTAAATCCTCAGCCTGGTCACTGTATGTAGGTGTGGAGCTGTATGTATGCACACAGTCAAACACTTTTACACTTCTTTGTCCATTTTATTGCTTGTTTTCAAAGTTTTTAATATCATTTGTCTGGCTGTAGCTACAGTGACTATTTTCTCCTCTTTAAAAACTGATGTGGAATCCTGGAACTGGTTAATTTCATCTCTTCCTGTTTATTCTGTAACATTTTAAAATACTGTTTCATTTTTTTCTGAATGTTTAGGTAGGTTGCACCTTTTTGTTTGCTTTTTAGTGTTATTTCACCTTATGGTATTTTCTTGACATGCCAGCTGGTTGCACCAATCTTTTTAAAAAACTGGAAACTGCATTGTAATCCATTGTATTTTAGATTACTACTGTACTGTAATGTAGGTATTATGAATCAAAGTTATATAACACTAAAATCCACTACTTTGCAATTCCAGTCAATACTGATTTATATTCCCATTTTACTTTTAGATGTTTTTTCATGGGTCTGGCTATATTCAGAGGTGCAGCCAGCCAGATCGGGTGGGTCTTTATCCAAAAAAAACTGGACTTTTTAAAAAAATATATGTGTTATGTATTTCTCTGGCCTAACGGTTTCTTGTGAAAAGGTTAAAATAAATAAAAGATACAAGATATATTCATATATTGAAACTGGGGAATTATTTTGTATTTTATTCACTCCATAGCTTTGCCTCTCATTCTAATTCTTAAAACTGTCAAAACAGTGTTAAGTTCAAAGGAAAATGCACCCAATGATTTATCTCATAACTGAACTAAATAAATAAACCTTGTGAAATAACTGTTAAATAAAACACAATATTTGATAATACTTGAGCATACATTTTGACATGTAAAGCAGGATCAATAACAACAAAAAACCTAAACGGTACTATAAGTCATTAACACTAAGTTTCATTTTTCAGCCTTGATTGCTCCACATGTTGTGTTAATAATTCACCACGGTTGGTCAGTAAGCTCATTAAAGTCAGGAAGTTCCTTGAGTGAACAGATTCAATATTGCCTCTAAGACCACTACACTGTCGACTACCAGGCAGCAAAGCCTCTGCCGCTGAATTTAGTAGTAGATATTTACTTTCTTTGATGTTCACTGCTCATTTTCTGCCCACCATGACTGAAACCTGACTGCTTGGTTTTTTAATTGATTGGACAAAGACCTTGACGCTTTTGAATGTAGCTCGACGACAATCTTAATGTTCATGCTTGCCTATAACTTCAGACATTTTATTCTACTTAACAAATGGAGAATTGATTAATACCCCATATATATCCTGTCACTTTCACTTATAAAGACAGCACAATAGCCACAAAGAGTACCAGGAACCTCATTTTTCAAGTCAATTGAATTTAAATGCCTGGTTACATCCACCAAGACAAGTTGATGTGCAGATGTAATTTTTGTTTGTCGTAATTTCTCAGTAAATGGCATTTCTGACCACCTGACATACATTGCACTCTTTGGTTAATGTCTGCTGGCGCTTTGTGGTTTAAATATAAGAAATTCTAAATTCCTGACAATTTCTTCACTTTTATTTATTTGAAATAAATAATCACTTGCAAAACTGCAGCAATATATATAAAGTAATCATTAACTTTCAAAAAACTACATTATACTGTATATACAAGATTTATTAAATTCTGAAAAAAATGCATGTCTAAATAAAAGTTGCCTAGGTATCATTTAAAGCTACATTAGCATTTTATTCAGTTTTAGAAAAGTACTTAGTTTTAATTTCACTGTTGTAAGTTTTATTTTAAAATGGCCTATATTTAAAGGCTGTTTATAAAAATATTTCATAGTGGGATTTTTCTGGATACACATTCAGAATAGCTTATGTAATGCCAGCTATATTTCCAAAGGTCATTTTTCTTGCTGGTTTTGTTGTCTACAGATCAATTAGTTCTTATATCCTTACATTGTTGCAGTTTTTCAAAACTTAATTACACATTTAAATTTATATATATATATATATATATAGTCACACAAATGAGACATAGTCACATAAAGGTTTGGGGTAGCCACCTGTATAATTTGTTCTCCTGGCTGCAAAGTTGCTTTTTTTTTAAATACAGCACTGATATGCTCACAACAGAGTCCAAAACAAGACTCCAGGAATAGGGGAAAGGTGCAGGCTTTTAAAGGGGAAGACAGGAAGTGAGGTCATAAGGATCGGGCCCATGTTCTTCAACCATTGATTTGAGCCCGGACGTGACATCACAGGGGCCGGAGCCGGTAAGGTCTCCTTCCATTGGCTCGGTCCCGGAAGTGACGTCAAGAGAGCCAGGTGGAATCTCCCATGAATGGTCTATAGGAAAGGGAGAAAAAGAGTCAGTGCACTCTGCCACATCCCAGCATGCCTCAGAACTGCCTTCACTCAAGCCCTTTAGCTGCCTCCCATGCGCATGTGTGATTACTCATATCATAGTTGCCTTTTCATTTATCTCATTTTGGCACAGATACCTTTCCCTACCTTTCCATATGCTCCTCCTACCCATTGCGATTACCAGCGTAATTTAATACAACTGACTCAAATATATATCCCCTCATTTAACCGCCACCTTATCGTGGTGGAGGGGTTTGCGTGTCCCAATGATCCTCGGAGCTCTGTTGTCCAGGGCTTTATGCCCCTAGTAGGGCCACCCAAGGCAAACTGGTCCTAGGTGAGGGATGGGACAAAGAGCGGTTAAACAAACCTCCTATGATGGATGAAAACTTTGGACGGCATTTTCCCTTGCCCGGACACGGGTCACCGGGGCCCCACTCTGGAGCCAGGCCTGGAGGTGGGGCTCGATGGCGAGCACCTGGTGGCCGGGCCTGCACCCATGGGGCTCGGCCGGGCACAGCCCGAAGAGGCAACGTGGGTCCCCCTTCCCATGGGCTCACCACCTATGGGAGGGGCCAAGGAGGTTGGGTGCAGTGTGAGTTGGGTGGTGGCCGAAGGCGGGGACCTTGGCGGTCCGATCCTCGGCCACAGAAGCTGGCTCTTGGGACGTGGAATGTCACCTCTCCGAAGGGGAAGGAGCCTGAGCTAGTGCGCGAGGTTGAGAGGTTCCGGCTAGATATAGTCGGACTTACCTCGACGCACAGCTTGGACTCTGGAACCAATCTCCTTGAGAGGGGCTGGACTCTGTACCACTCTGGAGTTGCCCCCGGTGAGAGGCGCCGAGCGGGTGTGGGTATACTTACTGCCCCCCGACTTGGAGCCTGTTCATTGGGGTTTACCCCAGTGGACGAGAGGGTAGCCTCCCTCTGCCTTCGGGCGGGGGGACGGGTCCTAACTGTTGTTTGTGCATATTCACCGAACAGCAGTTCGGAGTACCCACGTTTTTTGGAGTCCCTGGAGGGGGTGCTAGACAGCATACCTTCTGGGGACTCCCTCGTTCTGCTGGGAGACTTCAATGCTCACGTGGGCAATGACAGTGAGACCTGGAAGGGCGTAATTGGGAGGAATGGCCCCCCGATCTGAACCCGAGCGATGTTTTGTTATTGGACTTCTGTGCTCATCACGGATTGTCCATAACAAACACCATGTTCAAGCATAGGGGTGTTCATATGTGCACTTGGCACCAGGACACCCTAGGCCTCAGTTCGATGATCGACTTTGTGGTCGTGTCGTCGGACTTGCGGCCACATGTCTTGGACACTCGGGTGAAGAGAGGGGCGGAGCTGTCAACTGATCACCACCTGGTGGTGAATTGGCTTCGATGGTGGGGGACGATGCCGGTCAGGCCTGGTAGGCCCAAACGTGTTGTGAGGGTCTGCTGGGAACGTCTGGCAGAGCCCCCTGTCAGAAGTAGCTTCAACTCCCACCTCCGGCAGAACTTTGACCATGTCCCGAGGGAGGTGGGGGACATTGAGTCCAAATGGGCCATGTTCCGTGCCTCTGTTGTTGAGGCAGCTGACCAGAGCTGTGGCCGTAAGGTAGTCGGTGCCTGTCGTGGCGGCAATCCCCGAATCCGTTGGTGGACACCAGCGGTGAAGGATGCTGTCAAGCTGAAGAAGGAGTCCTACCGGTCCCTTTTGTCCTGTGGGACTCTGGAAGCAGCTGATAGGTACAGGCAGGCCAAGCGGAATGCGGTTTTGGTGGTTGTTGAGGCAAAAACTCGGGCATGGGAGGAGTTTGGGGAGGCCATGGAGAACGACTTTTGGACGGCTTCGAGGAGATTCTGGTCCACCGTCTGGCGTCTCAGGAGGGGGAAGCAGTGCAGTGTCAACACTGTGTATGGTGGAGATGGTGCACTGCTGACCTCGACTCGGGACGTTGTGGGTCGGTGGGGGGAGTACTTCGAAGACCTCCTCAATCCCACTAACATGCCTTCCAATGAGGAAGCAGAGCCTGGGGATTCGGAGGTTGGCTCCCCCATCTCTGGGACTGAGGTCTCTGAGGTGGTCAAAAAACTCCTTGGTGGCAGGGCCCCGGGGGTGGATGAGATACGCCCGGAGTTCCTCAAGGCTCTGGATGTTGTAGGGCTGTCTTGGTTGACACGTCTCTGCAACATCGCATGGACATCAGGGACAGTGCCTCTGGATTGGCAGACTGGGGTGGTGGTCCACCTCTTTAAGAAAGGGGACCGGAGGGTGTGTTCCAACTACAGAGGGATCACACTCCTCAGCCTCCCTGGAAAAGTCTATTCGAGGGTTCTGGAGAGGAGGGTCCGTCGGATAGTTGAACCTCGGATTCAGGAGGAACAGTGTGGTTTTCGTCCTGGTCGCGGAACAGTGGACCAGCTCTACACCCTTTGCAGGGTCGTGGAGGGTGCATGGGAGTTCGCCCAAACAGTCTACATGTGTTTTGTGGACTTGGAAAAGGCGTTCGACCGTGTCCCTCGGGGAATCCTGTGGGGGGTACTCAGAGAGTATGGGGTACCGGACCCCCTGATAAGGGCTGTTCGGCCCCTGTACGATCGGTGCCAGAGCTTGGTCCACATTGCCGGCAGTAAGTCGAACCCGTTTCCAGTGAGAGTTGGACTCCGCCAGGGCTGCCCTTTGTCACCGATTCTGTTCATAACTTTTATGGACAGAATTTCTAGGCGCAGCCAGGGCATTGAGGGGGTCCGGTTTGGTGGACTCAGGATTAGGTCACTGCTTTTTGCAGATGATGCTGTCCTGTTTGCTTCATCAGGCCGTGATCTTCAGCTCTCTCTGGATCGGTTCGCAGCCGAGTGTGAAGCGGCTGGGATGAGAATCAGCACCTCCAAATCCGAGACCATGGTCCTCAGCCGGAAAAGGGTGGAGTGCCCTCTCAGGGTTGGTAGCGAGATCCTGCCCCAAGTGGTGGAGTTCAAGTATCTCGGGGTCTTGTTCACGAGTGAGGGAAGAATGGAGCGTGAGATCGACAGGCGGATCGGTGCGGCATCCGCAGTAATACGGGCTCTGCATCGGTCTGTCGTGGTGAAAAAGGAGCTGAGCCACAAGGCAAAGCTCTCAATTTACCAGTCGATCTATGTTCCTACCCTCACCTATGGTCATGAGCTATGGGTAGTGACCGAAAGAACGAGATCGCGAATACAAGCGGCTGAAATGAGTTTCCTTCGCAGGGTGTCTGGGCTTTCCCTTAAAGATAGGGTGAGAAGCTCAGTCATCCGGGAGGGGCTCAGAGTAGAGCCGCTGCTCCTCCGCATCGAGAGGAGTCAGATGAGGTGGCTCGGGCATCTGATCAGGATGCCTCCTGGACGCCTCCCTGGTGAGGTGTTCTGGGCACGTCTAACCGGGAGGAGGCCCCGGGGAAGACCCAGGACATGCTGGAGGGACTATATCTCTCGGCTGGCCTGGGAACGCCTTGGGATTCTCCCGGAAGAGCTAGAAGAAGTGGCCGGGGAGAGGGAAGTCTGGGCATCTCTGCTCAAGCTGCTGCCCCCGCGACCCGACCTCAGATAAGCAGAAGAGAATGGATGGATGGATGGATGGATGGATGACTCAAATATTGTAATGTTCTACCTACAACCACATTTTAGTGACTGACAAAATCACAATAGTAGAGCAAAATATCAGCAAATGTTAGATAATGGCTGCTTCACTCAGAAGAGATGGATAATTAAATGACAATTCAAAAGTGCAGTCCAGTTGAAAGCCCTACCTTATCTTCCAGATTTTCAAAATGGCTGTTCTATATTTTGGAACATCCAGCCAACCATTTATGTTTCTTTTTAACTTGCTCCTTACGCCTCACTTTGAAAAACTACCAGTTGCTACAAAGTACAATATGTAACTATGCTGTTTTGCGGCGGCTAAGCATTTTTTCGGCATTCTGCTATGTATAGCAGTCTTAATTTGTGTATTTAATTTTTGTGTTTTGCAGTTTTTTTTTTTATTAATTAAATAAAACACTATGTGCTTATTATGTTTTATTTTATGGACCATTAGCAGTATGGTGTGGGTTAAACCACATTCCCAAACCCCATCTGGCTATTCTCCTGATGCTATTTCTTCATGAGAGCTTTGTTACTATATTTTGTGCCTTTTTGACAATTTTGTTGCTGGTAATGGCTCCCTTTCAGCCCTGTATTTCCCGGAAGTGGCGGCACATGACATCATTGGGTTCCTGGTATTTAAGATAGAGATGCATTTTTGGCAATTGCCTACATTTGTTGATAAATCTAAATCAAATTTTACAGTGCTAGGGCAGCAATTTTCTTTTCAGTTATAAAAGGCCTTTAACATTACCAAGCACCTAACAACAATGTTTTGGGCTTTGATAATTTGTTTTGCTCTTTTAGCTTTCACTTTCAGCTCATTTCCAACAATGGATCCATATCCACTGCAGTTCTTTTTTCCTCATTTTTCAGCCTTGACACAAGAGTTGCCGGTCAAACTTCTTCGTTAGAATGTTATGTATGATGTCATGTCTTCTGCCATATTTAAAATGGTGGCAAATTGTTGCTAGCATCGAAGCTTTGATTCAAGAATATTTTCAACTAAAATTTGTTGAAATCTACAGTTACTTAATAGGGATGCTCCAATTTCATGTTACTTGATTGGCTTATTCCAATACCGATTCTGATTTTTTTTTCTTTATCCCTTTAAAAAAAACTTTTTACACTGATCTCCTGCATAACCAGACAAATAGAAGTGTTATGTCCTATATTAAAGTGTATTTTTTAAGTAAACTATAGACCACAGGAGTTAACTGTTCATTTTTATTAATATAATGAAATTCTGTATGTTTATTTTTCAGTGACCATAAAATACTAAACTCAATAAAATTTCCTTAAAATATATACTTTAACTAATAAAACATTCACAAAAATATGTATCCATAATACAGTATATACATACATATAAGGAATTATTATTATTATTATTATTATAAAAGAAAATAAAATGCTTCTCATAATTACAAGCTGCCATATTGTTTAGCTTTTTCTAAAATGTACCTGAAACAAGGCTTAATTAAAATCAGTAGTTTTCGCCATTTCTCTAACAACATATATATATATACATATATATATTTTCAAACAATCAATTAATTGATATTAGAAATTAAATGCTGCTTAAAATTAAACTTGAACTTATATGTTTTAATCATTTTAAATCATTAATTACACTATAACTTTTTGCTGTTAAAACATACATTTACTACATTTATAGAGGTGTGTTTTTTTCTTCAGTGTATCAACAAGACATTCGCAACTCATGAGTTGTAATTATAAAATATGGATTACCATTTTGAGTATGTAGTACTTGTTTCTTACCATACCATATGCTGTATGACACACAGTAACAAATAATAAACACAGTACAAAACTTATAAAAAAAGCCTATTGTTTTTCTAAGCAAGAATTTCAAATTCATCTTTAACTTTTCTTTTTCCAATTAAAAGCACACTGTCCAAACTCAAGCGCTGTCCATTTTAATTTAAAGGACAAAATAAAAGTCTGAATTCCTTAAAGAAGATTTTCTTGCCATTTGTCTATTTAAACTGGACAACAGGACAACTTCAACTCCAATTACTTTTTTTTTCAGTTTATTAGTACACTTTCTTTAATGTAAAGGCTAATATACTAATTGTCTCTCATCTATACTAATAAAAGGCAAAGCCCTCACTGACTGACTGACTGACTGACTGACTGACTGACTGACTCACTCACTCACTCACTCACTCACTCACTCACTCATCACTCATCACTAATTCTCCAACTTCCCGTGTAGGTAGAAGGCTGAAATTTGGTAGGCTCATTCCTTACAGCTTACTTACAAGAGTTAGGCAGGTTTCATTTCGAAATTCTACGCGTAATGGTCATAACTGGAACCTGTTTTTTGTCCATATACTCTAATGGAGGAGGCGGAGTCACGTATCGCGTCATCATGCCTCCTACGTAATCACGTGAACTGAAAACAAGGAAGAGATTTACAGCACGAGTCAAACGTGGAAACGAAGGTAAATGACGTTAATTGTTGAGTGTCTTTTAATACTGTGTAAGCATTCATATTAACACATGTGCAATTAAACGTGTGCATTTACGGGGTGATTTCTCAGGCTTAAAAGCTCGCCTTTAATTAAAAAGGTTAATGCAAACTGTTTTCATTCTGAAGGGCACAAACCACGTTAGATTTCAGCCGTTAAACGCGCAAAAATGTCGGTACACCAGATAAATAAGCGCAACATATTATCAGTTGTATTGTATGCTTACAATACATATAGAAATGTGTTAATCATTAACTAATATTATGGGATGGTGTTTTTCGACTCGCGCCTTGATTTAAACGATTGCATGTCTTGGTGGGTTTGCGTAGCTTATTGTCAATATCTTTACACCTCTTTTTAAGACTTAATTTAAAAAGGTTTTCTTTTCTTCTTAATTAAAATTTAAAAGCAATACTTCACCGCTGCGAAACCCCTCTAGCTCTGACGTCCGAGGTTCGATTACCGTAAGCGAGTGCAGTGAGTGTGTACGCCTGATGAGCCAAGAATAAGGGGGAAACACATGTCGCGTACTCTTTGCATTATTTGACAGTAAACTATTTTCAACCATTCTATGATCTGCTTCTCACAACTAAAGGCACCGTGGCTGATGTTACCTGACTTGCTGGCCAACCATAAGCGTTACCTGGTAGGGAACCACCCACTCACTTCACTCCCTTACGGGAATCGAACCTCGGACGTCAGCGCTAGAGGCGAAGCCCCTAAAATTGCGCCACGGCGTGTGGTTCGTTTATTTGACAGCATGTAGATCTGGGTAATTACATTCACGGCATTCGTAGTCTGATTCACAATCTGATTGTATGGGTGGTTACCTACCAGGTAACACTTATGGTTAGCCAGCAAATCAGCTCGAAGAGATCACTCGAGTGAAGGCAGCTTCACAAAAAAACAGATCCTTAACAAATTGTTATTGGTATATTTTCCCTCAATTTAAAAAGGTTTTCTTCTTAATAAAAATTTAAAAGCAGTACTTCGCGGGGATTTATATATATATATATAGATCTATATATATACTTTTATATATATATATATATATATATATATATATATATATATATATATATATATATATATATATAGATCTATATATATATATATAATATATATATATATATATATACATATATCTATATCTATCTATATATATATCTATATCTATATAGATATATATATATATATATATATATATATATATATATATGTATATAGAGATATAGATATATAGATATACATATATAGATATAGATAGATATAGATATATATAGATATAGATATATATATATATATATATATATATATATATATATATATATATATATATATATATATATATGTATGTATGTCTATATATATATGTATGCTTATAAGTACTGCCTTACTTCTCTTTAAGAAAGGAAGATGTAATGATACTTGATTTAAATGATTCCATGTCTTGGTGGGTTTGCGTAGCTTATTGTCAATATCTTTACACCTGTTTTTAAGACTTATTGACTGAAACGGGCTTTCACGAAAAAAGTTAGGGCTTTGCTACAGGATACACCCTCCACAAGTTAAGGAATTAAAAATAAAGGTATATATTTCTGTTTTATTTAAACCTTTTAAGTTCGTATGCATAGTCCCATTTGGCTGTTTTAGTTTTTTTTTTCTTTCTTCAGTAATATTTAATCTCCTTAAAGAAAAACAACATATGCATTTTACTTTTTTTGTATCTCTTTAGTAATATTTTAGTGTAAAAGGATAACCAGTATTTAAACCTTTTATGTTACTTTATAAATTTATTTTACACAATGTTGAAAAATTAATAAGAAAGCTACATATTTTGGCAGCTGCTGCTTTAATTTTCAATGAAATGAAAAAAGCTCTCCAAGAGAAAACCTCAATGAAGAAGAAACAGTTTGCACTATCTAAAAAGGAGAAACCCTCATTTATAAAGGTTTGCTGCAGATGACTTAACTGAAAATAAATGAATAGTTCCTATGTGTATAATACATATTTATCTATTTGACTTATGCCTTTATTCCAGCAACTTGCAACATCTGAGGTACAATTTGTTACATTACTTTTGTTTTTTGCAGCACAGGCAGGTGAAGTGACTTCCTCAGGGTCACACAGTGGTGTCAGTACCAGGATTTGAACTGACAAGCTCCGGGTTTGCTGAAATATTACTGAAGAAAGAAAAAAAACGAAAACGGGCAAATAGGGCTATGCATACAAATGTCCATCCATCCATTATCCAACCCGCTATATCCTAAATACAGGAGCCAATCCCTGCCAACACAGGGCACAAGGCAGGAAACAAACCCCGGGCAAGGTGCCAGCCCACCGCAGGGCGCACACACCCACACACACCCACACACCAGGGACAATTTAGAATCGCCAATGCACCTAACCTACATGTCTTTGGACTGTGGGAAGAAACCAGAGTACCCGGAGGAAACCCAGACAGACACGGGGAGAACATTCAAACTCCACGCAGGGAAGCGAACCCGGGTCTCCTAACTGGCACCTTTCACTGTGCCACCATGCCGCCCGCATACAAACTTAAAAGGTTTAAATAAAACAGAAATATATACCTTTATTTTTACTTCCTTAACTTGTGGAGGGTATATCCTGTAGCAAAGCCCTAAGTTTTTTCATGAAAGCCCCTTTCAGTCAATAAGCCTTAAAAACAGGTGTAAAGCTAAACTTGCAGCACCGCTATTCAATTACACTTGCCTAACGCCTCTCCTAAGGGGACATACTGTGGGATCTAGGCATCAGTCAAAGCACCAATCACAGGCCCGATTAGAAAGCGGGAAGCTGTGATTTGTCGTCTCCCTCCCATGTAACAATCACAGCCCGTGTTACAACGCACTATGTATGTAAGTATATATGTATATATGAAGAGGATGGATGGATGGATGGATGTATATGTGTGTGTTTATGTATGTGTGTATATGTATGTGTATATATATGTTGATATGTGTATATATATATATATATATATGTATATATATGTGGATGTGTATATATATATATATATATATATATATATGTATATATGTATATATATGTATATGTAGATATGTGTATATATGTATATATGTGTATATATATATATATGTTTACATAACCTCTTTAACACACTACTTCTCCGCTGCGAAGTGCGGGTATTTTGCTATATACAGTGCATCCAGAAAGTATTCACAGTGCATCACTTTTTCCACCTTTTGTTATGTTACAGCCTTATTCCAAAATGGATTAAATTCATTTTTTTCCTCAGAATTCTGCACACAACACCCCATAATGACAACGTGAAAAAAAGTTTACTTGAGGTTTTTGCAAATTTATCAAAAATAAAAAAACTGAGAAATCACATGTACATAAGTATTCACAGCCTTTGCTCAATACTTTGTCGATGCACCTTTGGCAGCAATTACAGCCTCAAGTCTTTTTGAATATGATGCCACAAGCTTGGCACACATATCCTTGGCCAGTTTCGCCCATTCCTCTTTGCAGCACCTCTCAAGCTCCATCAGGTTGGATGGGAAGCGTTGGTGCACAGCCATTTTAAGATCTCTACAGAGATGTTCAATCGGATTCAAGTCTGGGCTCTGTCTGGGCCACTCAAGGACATTCACAGAGTTGTCCTGAAGCCACTCCTTTGATATCTTGGCTCTGTGCTTAGGGTCGTTGTCCTGCTGAAAGATGAACCGTCGCCCCAGTCTGAGGTCAAGAGCGCTCTGGAGCAGGTTTTCATCCAGGATGTCGCTGTACATTGCTGCAGTCATCTTTCCCTTTATCCTGACTAGTCTCCCAGTTCCTGCCGCTGAAAAACATCCCCACAGCATGATGCTGCCACCACCATGCTTCACTGTAGGGATGGTGCCAGGTTTCCTCCAAACGTGACGCCTGGCATTCACACCAAAGAGTTCAATCTTTGTCTCATCAGACCAGAGAATTTTCTTTCTCATGGTCTGAGAGTCCTTCAGGTGCCTTTTGGCAAACTCCAGGCGGGCTGCCATGTGCCTTTTGCTAAGGAGTGGCTTCCATCTGGCCACTCTACCATACAGGCCTGATTGGTGGATTGCTGCAGAGATGGTTGTCCTTCTGGAAGGTTCTCCTCTCTCCACAGAGGACCTCTGGAGCTCTGACAGAGTGACCATCGGGTTCTTGGTCACCTCCCTGACTAAGGCCCTTCACCCCCGATCGCTCAGTTTAGATGGCCGGCCAGTTCTAGGAAGAGTCCTGGTGGTTTCGAACTTCTTCCACTTACGGATGATGGAGGCCACTGTGCTCATTGGGACCTTCAAAGCAGCAGAAATTTTTCTGTAACCTTCCCCAGATATGTGCCTCGAGACAATCCTGTCTCGGAGGTCTACAGACAATTCCTTTGACTTCATGCTTGGTTTGTACTCTGACATGAACTGTCAACTGTGGGACCTTATATAGACAGGTGTGTGTCTTTCCAAATCATGTCCAGTCATCTGAATTTACCACAGGTGGACTCCAATTAAGCTGCAGAAACATCTCAAGGATGATCAGGGGAAACAGGATGCACCTGAGCTCAATTTCGAGCTTCACGGCAAAGGCTGTGAATACTTATGTACATGTGCTTTCTCAATTTTTTTATTTTTAATAAATTTGCAAAAACCTCAAGTAAACTTTTTTCACATTGTCATTATGGGGTGTTGTGTGTAGAATTCTGAGGAAAAAAAAATGAATTTAATCCATTTTGGAATAAGGCTGTAACATAACAAAATGTGGAAAAAGTGATGCGCTGTGAATACTTTCCGGATGAACTGTATATATATATGTGAATGTATGTATGTATGTATATATGTATGTCAATATTTATATATATATATATATATATATATATATATATTATGCATATATTTATATGTATATATATATGTACATATGTATATATATATGTAGATGTGTAAATTTGTATATGTATATGTGGATGTGTATATGTATGTATATATATGTATATGTAGATATGTGTATATGTAGATATGTATATATATGTATATGTATATATATGTTTACATAACCTCTTTAACACACTACTTCTCCGCTGCGAAGCGCGGGTATTTTGCTATTCACTAATCAAACAAGCTTCCACTCGCTGCTCTTTGTTTACACTGCAGGAAGTTTGCTGCAAAAGAAAAAAAAAAAGACACACACTGGCTCAAGTACCGTAATGCCTTGCAGAAAGGAGCACTACAACTAAATTACCGTAGAGCTTAGAAAAGGAAGAGCTGAAAATATCAGTTTTTGTGACCAGCCTTTCTTTTTTAAGTGAAAATCTTCCAATTTCAATCGGCAGCTGATGAGGCACTACATTTAGTCACCAATACTCCCTGGATTGACCCTTCGCATTCTCTTTCATTATTCTTTTGGTTTGCCCCTTAAAATAATTAATTTATTTCCTGGTCCATTTGCAATATGATTTTCTATTTTAAAACAAGCTTCTAACCAGTCCTAACAGTAGAATGTCTTGTAGGAGTACAGTTATTCTGGTATAAATATCTACTTAACCTTTCAAGGTAATAGTTCACACATTCTTGAATTTGCTATTTTTTAAAATAGAAATGTCTACTGTATTTTATATTCTAATTCAGGCACAGACCACAGACTATTAAGATCAAAGAATATTGAATTTGTGTAAATTACAAAAGAATCCTCTGTGTAAACTGCAAGTTAAACTGTAGTGGCATTCAATTACAGGCCTCTGCTGGAACAGCGACCCTCATATAAGATTAAGGACAGACGCAGTTTGTTCTTGTTGTCCCATTCTTCTTCTGTCACTCCTCATGTCTTTCTAAAAGAGCAGGTTCTTTTGCCAAAGCACAAGGTTATCAGTAAAGAAGCAAAAAGTGTTTGGTTGCTGTAACACTCAATGTTTTGACTATCAATCCTCAATGTGTGTGGAGTGAATTTAAATTACAAAAGGTAAAATAGATGCTATGCCATGCTCACAGAAAGCACAGAAAGCACTGGCATGAATTTGAAGTAATTTCAAGACTTTGACAAGCTGCAGCACCATTTTCTCTTTGTGCTCATTGGGGCATGTAAATTATTTGTTCTCATGGCTACCCATTTTAGTTGTGTGCAATCACATTTTTTCTTCAAAACTAAAAGAAGCAGAGAAAGACAAGTAAAGCATTTCTTTCTGTAAGTGTCAAGCATTGGTTTTGCATCTCTTCCTTTGCTCACTGACAGCAATATGAGTAAACACTGCTTTCCACTCAGAAGACAAAAATACTCCTAATGATATACTTGAGAAAGGTATTCAAATAGCAGGTATAGATATTTGGATACTTGTTTTCACAAAAAATGGTTAAACTTTCTTTTGTCAATTGTCATAGCAGAAAGCATCAAATCTACAATGACATTACAGCAGGTAACCACCTATGCTTTAAACAGGAGCTTTGTAAGATTTTTAGTTTTGAATATGAAGTGCAATGATCACAAACAAGCCTAAGAAATGACCTGAAGACTTTTGCGCAAGGCAGTGGAAAATAACTACTAATGTGTTAAAATTGGTGTTTTTAATACATTTTTCATGACATTTCCTAAGCTGTTATATACAAAGTATTCATCTATTTTAATGTTTATTACCTCAAGAACTGAATTCTGGCCTTTGTTTAAATCTATAAGGTTCGAAAATGTTAAATAATTTTATTGTTTTGTCGCAAGTCTATTTTATTTTGGTATTGCAGCATTTTGATAGGTTAATGTCTTCAGTTGTTACAGCAGTCTTTCCAGAATGTTCCAGGAATGTGCAACATACAGTAATTGAAGCAACCATATAAAGGTCAGTGCATTCATTTTTTGGGGTAAGTGAGATTAGGACAGTAACAGTATTAGTGTGTGATTCTTACAAGAAACACTTCTCCTTGTTAACAAACTTGCTTTTAGTATTAGGGTCTTTGATTTTGAATTAATGTTTTGAAATTGATGACAGATTGGTCAACAATTTTCGACTCTGTTGCATCACATAATCCTTTTCAATAAAACTACTCACTGTCTCTTTCTGAGTCAGTACAACTAAAAGAGTGGAATTCGAGTTTATATACGGTACATTGCAGTGTCAATGTATTGACCACTCTTGAATTTTGTGCAGAACAGACTATCAGGGATTATCTATCCCATTTAATTTTAGGCTGAACTTTAGGCATACAGCCTCAGGCCTTCCACATTGCGTGTGAGTGTAGTGAGTCTGTGTTCTGATTTTTGGAATTTTTGACATCTCTCTTTCTGTTTAAATTTGTTTATCATTTGTTTCTGCCATCACTGTTTGTACTGGCAACATTAATTGCAATTCATGTGATTAGATGCAGTGTTGGCGTGGAAAGTACTTGAAATTGCTGCACATATTATTTTATCATTCAAGCACTGGATACTTTTTTTTTTTTAAAAAGAACAAACTTTGAAGATTACTATACTTATAAATAATAACAGTGTAAGTATTTGGCAAAATGTATTGGTTCAGATAGATTCTAGGTGACTGACTTCCCTTGTGTATTAATATACTCTGTCAGCCCCCTTTGATTCCTCCTTCAAACTTCCCTTGAACTCCTCCTCCTCCGCTAAGCATTTATAACAGTGGGGCCATGGAAGTTTGGCTGAAAAGTAGCTTCCAGCAAGAACAGAATTTGAGCTTGAAGTCAGGAGGTGAGTCAATAGTAAGATCACATCTGGCAGGTGGAAGAAAGGCAAGTGTGTTTGAGATTAATGTATATGTGTATGTAAAATTTTGTCTATTGTTCGGTGTCCTTGAGTGTTTAGAAAGGCGCCTACAAATAAATAAAATGTATTATTATTATTATTTTTATTATTATTATTATTATTATTATTAAAAGTGGACCAACTACTCCATGTGGTAGTCTGTGACTATCACATGTATAGTATATAGTAGATAGTAGGCCTTTCTTTATTATTTTCTTGAAATTATAATCCCTTCATATTTATACTGTTAGCCTTCTTGGTGTACCTTCAATTGTGTCACTTAACAGCATCCCCTAAAATTCACTATATAATTCCAAAAAAATGTGTTGCAGGCACAACTCTTTTAAAGAAGTCAAATATTTAGCAGGTTTTGTGAAATTTGGGTGGACAGAAACAGAAAACAAAATACATAGTCCACTGTCATGTTCAACACAGATAAGAAGCTACTTTACCTATGTCAATGTTAAGTAACCAAAAAGCATATTAGCTAGCATACTGTAACTGAGAACCTCTGGGCTTTCCAGTGGCACTGTAACAACAAGATAATGCAAAGAAATACAATCTTCCATCAGATTGTCAATCTTTGGTGTATTTTCCCTGTCTCACCTCCCTGTCATGTTGTACCCCATGTGTGGTTATGCAGAATCTACCAAATACTGTGGGCGTAAGAAAATTCACTTTATAGATTCATGGTGCCACAGGCAGAATATATAGCCAAGATGACAAAATCGATTGTGATAATAGTAGGTTGTCTCTGTAAGCCTGAATTTGCTTAATGCATAAAATGAACCTTGCAGCATGATTCTAATGTTTATAAATAGGAGTATAAATCAAAATATTGTTTTTCTTTCTGTACCACTGAGTTACTGCCCAAGTCCATTTAACCTGCTAGTGGGCCATTTGAAGAAATATAAACAAATCACTTGACATTATCAGTTTTGTTGTGGTTTGTTCCATTTTCTAATATATCTCATTTTCTAACATTAGCTTGACTCCCCCTCATGAAAAGAAAATGGCATTGTTAAATCTTATATTTACCCCAAAACTCTAAATAACCTAAAGGTAAAAAAAATACCCTTACTGAAGTAACAGTGTGCACTGTGCCTAAGCACAAAGCCTTCTAAGAAGAAGACCAAGCAATAATCAGGGATGTTTTATATGTCAAAATCTTATGTCTGTGATAACAAAATTTGCCAAAAACCTCATTTTTTTAAATTTTTGTCAAAAACACTAATGTAACCGCTTGGTCTATTAAGGTAAACTATTGAAACAGTGGGTACAAATTGAGTTAGTGCATTACTTCTTAATAGAATAATGCAGCAAAAAATGTTTAGAAAATTATTACATGACAAGGCCTGTCTCTGATTATTGTGCTTAAAATTCATAAGTAGAAAAACAATGCTTTAAAAGCCTGATTGGAAATCATAAAATGATGATTACAATTACAAACATGCTGACAAGTGATCCTTGTCTTTGGATATTGTGAGTCTTTGGTAAACATAAATCAGTTTTCCCACAAATACAAAATCCACTAAAATACAAAGCATAAGTTATCAAATACAATGAAGTAACCCAGCCAGCACTGGGTCCTGTAGCCTTGCCTCCTTGAAAGTCTTCCCATCAAATTCAGTATTGATGCCCCCTGTTGGGGGGTTTACCAACCGGGATAAGAGGTTCCAAAAAATGTGTCTCTTCAGTCTCCATGTGCTTGTTAAATTAAGGAACAGTGAGATGGGAAGTGGTAATGAGATTTTAACATCAGGCGAGATTCACAACAATGTACCTGGAACCTCTAGTTAGTAAGTACCTCAAGCATCTCAACTGTAGCCTTAATCAGTTTCTGCCTTGAGGTAGTTTTAAAACCATCTTGGTTTATTTTTGTCTAACAGACAAAGAGACAGGTTAGTAAAGAAGATGAAGGATGTGTGATAGAAGCCAAGACCAAAAGGAAAATGCATGTTATAACAACCTTCTTTACTCTGAATAACACCAAGGAGTCCACAGTCTACAAAAATAGTTTTTGTATTCACAAAATAAACACAATTCTCTGCTAAATATTGTATGAACAAGAAGAGTATGATGTATTAAAACAGACAATTGAAACAAAACCCTGCTACTACCTCTCTGGGCCTTTCTACATGGGTCTTGAAGTGTGACTACAAGATGTTCATGGCTTGTCAATTTACTTACCTATACAGGAACGCTCCCATTTTAACCTCACTTTTTTGCTGTGACTTGCCCTCTCTTCTTTCCACTAGTGAGACCCTGCCAATTCACTTTTCAACCCTAGATATAATAGGCCTCTGGTTTGAGGCAGCTTTAAAACCCAGTCCATAGTCTTAAGATCGGGCTCATGTGTCTAAAACACTGAACTCACAAAGCAATGGTGCCCTCTGTACTCAGAACTTCTACAATCCATAAAACGACAGGCTATATTAGTTAAATAGGTAACACTGGGCAGCCCTACAATTTAGTACCACACATTGCCATCTAATCAGTTGGATTGAGATTACAGACCTTTGTCAGTCCTGACATGTACACATTACCCCATTTCTCTCAACTTGGCATTAATCAGTAAAAAATAGTTCTTCCCTATTGTTAACCGTTAAAAGCTTCTTTCTCAACTTTCAAGAGCCGGGAGCCCTGATAATTGCTTAATCACCTGCTTTCTAGTATCCTATGGATAACACCCTACTATTCCCAGGCCCCACTGCACCCCACCACTATCTTCTGCCACACATCACAGCACAACAGCCCCTTGCCTACTAAGCTTCCAATTATATACAGATAGATTTTTAAAAAAATCTTATTATGAAACACATCCTTTAGAATGAGTGCTAAGAAAAGTGAATATGTTTTCATGGTACAGATGGGCCACAGAAAGACAACACAAAAAAACAGCTTGTTTTGCTCCCTTTCCTTATTTCTTAAATCAATTACCAGAGTAAAGAAGCATGCAGTTTGCCCAAGGAAGGATACAGCACAGAACATTAAAAGTAATTGTGCCCACAAACTGCAGAATGGTTCTTTCACTGAGGAACCAAAATGTGCTTTTTGATCAAGATAAAGGGGGTCTCCAATAAGACAGCTAACAGACTGAAACCAACAGCACATTACAAAAGACCATAGTCACCTAATGAGGGATAAGAAATTGTTTATGTTCAGCACTAGCCAGCATATTTTCCAACAAAGATCATTTTGTTATATTTACAAAAAATTCTAAACATCTTGAAATATTCAATTGTGTCAATCCTGTAAATCAAAATGCAAAGAATTTGAATATTCAAATTGTGCTTCTGTGTAACAGTTCAAGAGTACAGTGTGGAATGTGTATGTTCTTTGTGTTTGTGTTCATTTTCACACAGTATACATCAATAATCTAAATGTGTGCAGGTTAGGGTGAAGGGCTGCTCTGAATTGTCTGGTTTAATTGAGTGCGGGCTTGTGAGAGTGCCCATTCAATGCTGGTTCTTTTGCTGCAAACAATGCTGCCAGGAAAGGCTCCTGTCCTTTAAAAATATTATATGGAAAAACACTGATTCAGTCAGTCTGTCATCGTCCAACCCGCTATATCCTAACACAGGATCACGGGGGTCTGCTGAAGCCAATCCCAGCCAGCACAGGGTGCAAGGCTGGAACAAAGCCCGGGAAGGGCGCCAGCCCACCGCAGGGCACACACCCACACATCAAGCACACACTAGGATCTCCAATGCACCTAACCTGCATGTCTTTGGACTGTGGGAGGAAACCGGAGCACCCGGAGGAAACCCACACAAACACGGGGAGAACATGAAACGAACCCAGGTGTCCTTACTGCGAGGCAGCAGCAATACTGCTGCGCCACCATGCCGCCCCACTCATTCAGTAAAGGAATGAATTAATGAACTGTGAAAGAAAAAAAAAAAACAATTCATAGAAAGATTGAGACATTACCCACTATGGACATAACATATGGAGCCTAAATCACAAGTCAATTATGCAATTAATTCATTACTATAAAATTAGCATAGACAAAGTTCTGTGACTTGGCATTTAGGTTGGAGTCAATTTCTCTATTCGTGGTTCCTTAGAAACCAAGAAGGATTTAAAGGTTACTGTCACATCACCAATACATAGTATTTTATTCATTTTATACTGTGCACGTGTGGACTTCATGTGCTTATGAAATTACAGAGTGGAAGAGAGGGATCAGTTGATCTGGGTCAGCAAAACTGTCAAACTGTCCATTTTAAGAGACCTTGGAGCATCCATGGGTTTCTTTCCTTGTAAATGATATTAATTGGACTTTTATTCCTTCCTCCGTTCATCTATTGTCAACTTGCCCTAATCTTAGCACAAGCTTATTTATATGTAACTACTCAGACTGATTTATGTTTTATTGTTTGTTTACCTGTGTGTTTTTGCAAATAAATGTTGTAAGGTTTTGTATTTTACTGTTAAAATATTATACTTGTAAATATGTATAAGCACTCTGAGCCTATATTCACTGAAGAGTGGTATACATGAACAAACTGAATTTAAATTCAATACTACAGTATTGTATCTTAAAATCTCAGTGGCACTGTTTTACATATTTTAATGCTGTTACTTGGATACAGAAATTCTGTAAGCTAAGCCAAAAATGAAGCAAAGGAGCTGCTTTAGGCAGTTTTTCTCAACTATTAATGTCTTCCCCTTGCAATCAAAATTTAAATGCAAAAGGGTTGGGTGATATCAGAATTCGTAAATATAATTGCTGAATGGGACAAATACAGAATCTTGACCATATTAATGAATACCTGCCCAAACCCCATCAAAATGAACACCCTGCGCAGAAAGGACACATTCAAACAGTAAAAAGGTAAATTTAAAGGAACTATGGTGTTCACTTGCTCTTCTTTGAATTTATTTTATTTTGGATTTTAGCTTTTGTTCCATTTTTTTAAATTTTTGGTTACATTGTGATATATTATCACTGATATAGTTGGAATATTTTTTGTTAGTTCTTTAAACATCTAATATTTGTTAAGACAGTAAAAGTACTCTGACATTCCTCCCACATAAACCACATTAAGAAATTTTCCTACTTTCACCTCCATAACATATCTCATGTTCTCTCATTCCTCTCCTTTTCTAATGCTGAGACACTTGTCCATGCTTTTATCACATCCCACATCGATTATTGTAACTCTCTACTGGCAGGTGTCCCTTCTAATCTTAAATCACAGCTCCAGTTGATTCAAAACTCTAACCACCAAGAGCGAGCACATCACACCCATCCTGTTTCACCTCCACTGGCTCCCTGAGTCTTACAGAATTGAATACAAAATTCTATTTTTAACCTACAAAGCTTTAAATAGCCTTGCATCAGACTACATCAGTGACCTTCTCCATCGTTGTGCTCCTGTTCATCCACTAATGTCCTCTGATTCTGGCAATAAACCTGCACTCTATGGGTGACAGGGCCTTCACCTGTATAGCACCCAGACTTGGGAATGACCTCCCGAAATTAATGAGATCAGCTGACTCCCTTCATTGCTTTAAAAAACAACTTAAAACTTATCTGTTTAGGAAGGAGTTTAACTTAACCTGATATTCTGCCCCTTCTTTCAGTGTACCTTTCTGTCCAGATACTCAGAATAATGTGTGTGTGTGTTATATCACAAATTATGTTATTTGTTCAGGCTTTTCTTCTAGTATTAAATTAATTATTTTATTCTGGTTTATTGTCTTTTATTCTGTTTAATGATTTGTGTATGCTGAATTTATCTGTTTTTAGTATTCTATGCAGATATTATTTGTATCCAAAGTTATATACGCCCTGCTGTTCTTTCTTAGACTCTGTTAAGTGCCTTAAAAATGGGAAAGGTGCTATATAAATTAAATGTATTATTATTATATCTTTATTTTATCTCTATTAAGCAATTAGCTTGCATAATGAATTACATAAATTAACTGTATCTCCCAAGTACATAGAAACTGATGAAGATAAAACTTTCTGCCGAGGAGAAAGAAAAAATCATACTAACAACTATTACTCTAAATTAATTAAACTCCATATTAACTAAATTAACTGTTACTCTAAATTAAATAATTTAAAAGGAATAATGGAAGCTGGATAAGAAAATACTTCCAAAACATAAACATCTGCCTATAATATATATTTTTCTTGCTTATCCAGCTTCTTATGCATTCATTTAACAAATATAAACAGATAATAATTAATTCATATACAGTACACCAACGTTACAGTATATACCAAGGACACACAATGATCTGCGGTATAGTCTGCACATCAAGACATATTAATGAAGCTCAGGACAGGAACAGCATTTATCAGCTTTATCAGTGTAGCATTTAGTACAACTGAGACAGTTCAATAAAGTACTGCTGGCTTTACCATATCCTTTTAAAAATACTCTCTTATTAATCCAGTCTCAACTAAAGACTTTAGGAAAACTCAGTTCCTAGGGAAAGCAGCCTGCTGATATGCTGCAAGGTATCATTCAGACAAGTCATTAACAAAATAAAGGCACAGTGAGGAACTGAAGCAACAGTCCAGTATTTCTTTAATAAAGCAGCTCTCATATAAGGCTTACAGTGCTACTATGCTCACTCACAAATCATTTTGTTTTCCCGAAACTGATTGCAATGAAATTAATCTTGGCTCTCCATATAAAAAATAAATATATACTGTTAATATCAGTTTAAAAGTATTCAGTTCAATGCAAAGTCATTTTCTGAGTCCCCTTAAGTGATGGATGGATTGTCTGCATTGAATTTACCATCATATCAACCTCTTCAAAACATTTCTAATTTCATTCCAACCAAAATTTACATTAATATGGCAATTTTATCAACTCTTCTATAAATTAAAAACAATATAAGTAGTTGTACTAGAACTCACAATAGTATGTAAAGACAATTTAGCTTCACAAATAAATAAAAAGGTGGTGTTTCTATGTGCCTTAACTACAAAACTCAGAATAGTGTCTCAAAATGCAGAGTAGAGAGAACTCAATGGAATTGTGCTCATCATCGGAGGTAAGACAACAGATTATGACTTAAAGGCAATGCAGGAGATATAAAGATGCATTTCTCAAATAAATAATTTTGTTTAAGTAATTCCTTTTTGGGTGGCACAGTGGTGGCATTGCTGCCTCGCAGTAAGGAGACTTGGATTCGCTTCCCAGGTCCTCCCTGCGTGGAGTTTGCATGTTCCCTCCGTATCTACATGGGTTTCCTGTGGGTGCTGCAGTTTCCTCCCACAGTCCAAAGACATGCAGGTTAGGTGTATTGGCGATCCTAAATTGTCCCCAGTGTGTGCCTGGTGTGTGTTTGTGTGAGTGTGTGTGTGTGTGCCCTGCAGTGGGCTGGCGCCCTGCCCGGGATTTGTTCCTGCCTTGTGCCCTGTGACCCTGTGTTAGGATGTAGCGGGTTGGATAATGACTGACTGACTGACTGATTGACTAATTCCTATTTTTGCACTATTATGTTATGAGGAATTCTTGCCTTTGTTATAGACTACATTTTAGTGAATACATTACAATTAAAGCAGGTATGGTATAGATAAATTTTAGCATGCAAAACCAGGGGCTAATCTGTAATTTTAGTTGTTTAGTTGTATGAATGATCACATTCATACTCAAAGCTTACCCTGATATCCAAGTCTAAGATTGTTTCTTAAATGAGATCCTATGTTTTGAAATTGTGAATCCTGCAGTGGTTGTGGAAATCAGAGTTAAATTCATCAAATCTCTGCAAAGATTTTTACATAGTCTCCTGAATGAGCCACTCACTCAGCTGTAAACTGAAGATACATGTAAAACAATTATCCACTAACAATATATACATGTTTATGACTCAGCCCTGGCAGGACATATATTTTTAATTTTGTATAAGAAAGAAATATGCTAAAAATACTGCATTAAGCAGATTTGAGAATTGTTATAAATAAAATATATTCAATGCTGGTTTCAATTCTGTTCAATTGCTATATATTATTTTTAATGCATATGAAGCTTAGTTTTTACTTGTCACCTTTGTAACCTTAGCAGTGATATTGTGTATGAGTAATAGTTGTCTTGTTGTTTATCAGCCTTGGGAAAGAAATAGTAATCTATTTAATAATAGAATAATGCATTTTTTTATTTTCTGCAATGAATTTCCATTTTACCAAAAGATTCATATTTGACCATCCCTATCAGGGTCAATTCACAAGAATATTGTACAAACAAAAAAACTGATTTTCCAAGGTATTATGTAGGAACAGATTGCTGTTTTCTTGTGTCATATGAAATAATTTTAATACATGCAAACTTCTACTTAAACTAAAACAGGGGCAGGTTTTGAGCCCAAGTCCAATCTGAAAATATATAGTAGCTGATATCACAACTGAGTTGCTCAATTGTATGTCAAAAATAAGAAGATGAACTCAGATTGTAAACGCTACCATTGGAAAACATTGCTTAGCTTGATGATGCCAATTCATGGTAAAAGGAGGACCAGAACATGCAAAAAATGCACAAATCCATGGATCCATTCTGCTGAGTGCTGAAAATACAAACTATTGGTGGTAGTGTAGTATTTGTGGTAATATTGTGGAGGAGTGTCGTTTATGGTAAACAGATTCTCTGATAAGGAGTGCATTTCCCGATAGCTTCATAATGTTAAGTACTCTGTCATCTCATACGTAGGATCATTCGCTAATCAGCAAGTGTTTCCTGAATCGATGCAGTCATTATTTTCAATGTCGTTATTTATTTAGACTTTTGCCAGTGATTCTGTTACTGACAGACAGAGATTGCACTAATAAGACCACAAAAAAGACATTGATGATCTTACTTGGACAATGTAGTAGTAATAATAATAATAATGATGATGATAATAATAATAGTTCCATGTTGCAATATAAATATAAAATTATAGTGTAGGCTGCTAAAGCAGCTCTTTGTAGCTTTAATACCTGTACACAATTTGCAAACATAATGTTTTAACAAATCAAACTCGCTATGTAATGAACATATGACTCACTCTTAGTACCAGCAACGACAATGGCAGCAATCCAGAAACTTAGTATCACAATCTGAAATGCCATTTGAGAAAGCACTGTCCAAGAAGCCAAGTCGCTGGTCTGAATGCTCTTTTGCAGGTGGACATGAACCCCTTGGCCCATCTTAGCAATCATCAATTAGAGACATACAAGCTAACCAGGGGTGAAATAACGACCCTCCTTGGTCTGTTGCAGAACAAATTGGAAAGGGTAATAATTATGCACTCAGTCCCACTATGCAGCTTCTGACAGCTTTCAGCATTTACGCCATCAGTGGATTCCTACACATGGCCACAGCAAAGACTGCTATGCCCAAATCTGTGCATGTAGTGACCAGGGGCCTCATGTATAACGCCGTGCGTAGAACTCACACTATAACATGGCGTAAGCACAAAAGCGGGATTGTGCGTACGCACAGAAAAATCCAGATGCAGGAATCTGTGCGCACGCATACTTTCACGTTCTTCTACTACATAAATCCCGATTTGCGTGAAAAGTAACGCACGTGCACGCGCCTTCTGTCCCGCCCCAACTCCTCCCAGAATTACGCCTCTTTGAATATGCAAATCAATATAAATAGCCTTCTGTGAAAAGACAATGGGAAAAGCACGGGAGAAAATATAAGAATTTCAGCGAATACCAAGTGGAGGCAAAGGAAAAACGTACTATTTGTTGGTTTTAACAGTGGTATAATCAACAAAAGGAAGCTGATCGAGTGACAGTGTGTCGGAGAAACTCGAAGGCTCAACTTCATAAAGTCGCACAGTGCCCGAAATAAAAAAGAAATCACATATCAAAGTCGCCGTGAAAAAGCGAGTCGTAGCCCACCGTCTGAGTGTCATATGAAAGCTTATTAGGGTACAGACAAAAAAAAGGCACACAGTGGGGAAAAAAGCACGAAATGTCAACTTTAATCTCGAAATTTCCACTTTAATCACGTAGTTTATTTTGCCATTAAAGTAGAACATCTTAAACTTCATCTTAAAATCGTTTAATTTACTAGTTTCTCAAATCCTATTGTAACTAAAGTGGCATGTTAAATGCTTTGTTCTGTATTTGATCTTCTATGTGCTCTATGTGTATGAATCACTACCTGCTTTTTAAACGGGCTTTCTCTTTCTCCGACGGGACACATACTCCATTACATTCTTGATATTACAGCTCTCTGAATAATTAAAATACTGAGATGTATACGTGATATCTTTTTCATGATGATAGGAATGAAAGCATGTTATTAAACATGGGAACACGGTGGCGCAGTGCTTGTTCATGTCTCACGCAAGAGGCTTGCTGCGCCATGCGCAACCTTCAGTTAAATAATTTATCACAGCAGTACTGTCTCTTTCAAACGTACTAACCTCCAATTCCTGTCCTTACTTTTCTTTCTCCAAAAACTCAATCGCCACACAATAAGCTATGTAATAGACGTGAAGCCATCTGTAAGCTTAGAACTTCGATTCTTCAAAACTTTTAAGGAACATTGAAATATCTTAGTAGTACGTGTTTAATTATTATATCCGTCTATCTTTCCAGTGTCGCGTCAGCACCAGCAATAATACAGCGCAAGGCAGGAACAATTACTGAACTAGCTAGCGCTGCGGCACCGTGTCCTCACATGTTTAATTATTAACAATACAGATTATTTAAATGAAGTTAAAGTTTTATCTGTATAATATAATCAACATGTTTTGCTGCATTTCATCTTAGAAATGAATACCGTCATCACATGTAAATACGCGCTTTATAAAGTGGCGCAGGTTGTGCAATATTATAACTGTAGTGCAAGTTTACAGTGGGGTAATTGTACTTATAAGTCCAAATATTTCTACAAGGAGCACTTGATGGACTGATTTAGTGTGTTTAGAGTTCTTGGGATGAAACTGTTTCTAAACCGCGAAGTCCGTACAGGGACTAAAGCGTTTGCTGTGGCTCAGGCAGCATCTGCTTCATGCTGTATACTGATAATTCTCTTTCCAATCAGCTGCTGCTGTGATTTCCCACTCAGATATAGTGATATAAATACTCCGAGTGGTGCAGTGAGAGTAATGTGGAAAAAGATGATCTGCTGTGGCAACCCTTAACGGGATCAGCTGAAAGAACATGCAGTGAGAGTTACAACGCTAAAGCAGTTATGGTATTTGGAATACTATGGCTATTCCCTGGACCATTATATTGCTACAGGTTAATTACAATCAGATGCATTACACTAATAAACAATATGCAGTTAATTTCAGTGTATTTATAAAGCCGCGCCAGGAATGTGGATTTAAGAATGAAAGGGTGATCACACAGGAACAGTAGCACTGCTTTGACACTGGGTGCCGCCAGTCTGCAAAACCGGGCGGTTAAATTGCGTACGCCAAGGAATGAGTTACCGTGGAAATGTGCGTGGCTTTACGCCAAGTTTAGGTTTTATACATCGCGATTTGAGCGTGGAAAGGTTCGTACGCAACATTTCTGTGCGTACGCACCGTTTATACATGAGGCCCCAGGTTATTATCGCACCGTGCATGCAATTAAATATAATTTACAGCAGAAAGGGATACCTTGCATGACATTAAAACTGGTTTTCATGCCATTGTGGGCATACCTGGCACTGCAGATGTAGTGATTGGAATGCCTATCCTATTTCATATTCCCAGCTTCTTGAATCCCATCTACAACTGTCAAAAAGGGTTCTTGGTGCTAAATATCCAAGTGATATTTAACCATCAAGGATTTTTTAAAAACACTGTGGCCAAGTGGCCTGGAAGTACAAATGATAACTGGTTCGGCTCTGGAGTGTGTCAGATTTCAAGGGATTGTGCATTTACAGGTGGCTGGCTCCTGGGAGACAGTGGTTATGTTTTTAGTGAATACCTGCTAATTCCAGTGTTGAATCCCCAAACTATAGCAGAGGAGAGCTATACAAACCGCACCTCAAAGCACATGAACTGCTCTACAGTGTGCTATGGGCATGTGGAAGATGTGATTCCAGTGTACAACTCCTTGAAGGGCTTTCACAAGCCTTGGAAAATAACACTTCTTAATTTTGTGCTTCTCCTCCATAAGTTGTTTTAACCCTCTTTTGTGAACTTTTGCTTCCTTTTCTTATTGTTGCTTTTTTGCAAGGGAGCAATGTCAAGTTTTGAGTCCATTTATATATTTTTGGCTAATAGGTTAAATTAATTAGTCTTTATTTTGTGTGCTTTCACATGTTTTAATTGATTTTTTTTGTTACTTTTTTTTTACATGTGTACATGCCTTGTGTAACAATATAACACATTTTTGATCACCGAAATATGTAGGATCAATGTCCTGGCTATTGTTTGTGTTTTTTTTTTTTTTGACATGAACACAGTGGGAGTCAACAAAGAAGTACTTTAAACTCATCTGATAAATTTTAGATAAGGAAGGACTTCAGAAAACACTTATAAAATACCCCTGTTCTTTACCTATGTCACATGCTACCTTGTTCATTATTCACTAAGAGCAATCATTTCTGGGAAACTCACCCAATAAGAGCAATGCAGATAGCTCTCTAGTGTTCATATCTAAATCCATTGTGCATCTGTGGAATGCGATTAAATGAGCTATGCAGAGTACCACTCTACCACTAGCTGATTTGCTAAAATTAGAGGCCATACTGGAGTCATCAAAGATCAACATGACTATGACACTGTTTCAACACCTTGCTGAAACAATGTCACTACAATTTCATGCTTGTCAGGTATAAAGTAGAGCTATGTCTTACAGCTCTTCTTTCATGCCAGGTATGAACTAGGATTACTTACATAAAATGTACGCCATAGGAAGAACATAGGGTCAAGACCCAGTCTATTTCTGATAACACTGATTTGAAGGGAATGTGTTTTTTTATTTATTATTACCATTGTAACTAACACAGTGAGAACTTGTTGCATTTAAAATAAATGTACAGTATGTATTTAAACAATTTCTAAAAATAATATTATGAAAATCAATTTCCAATTCCACTGTAATTGGTGAATAATGCAAATAATTTCCAAGTACCGTATATGCTCACATATAAGTCGGGTCTTGAAACCCGAAAAATCGATCATAAAATCAGACCCTGACTTATACGCCCGTTCAAAAATGCAACAATTTATTTTTTTACATCTTCTTTCCTCCTCCAATCTTGCATCAGTTTCTCAGATGTATCAAATTTTGTTGCAGAAGCGCAGTTGCCAATTTCTTTTGCTACTTCAACGATGTTTAATTTAAAACCAGCTTCATATTTTCTTCTGATTGAACACTCCATTGTAGATAAGGGATGTTCTTGCGATAAAGGTGTATGAGGGTGTGAGATACAAAAAATACAAATCAGTGCAAAGGTTGCTTCGGAATAGTTCGGGCACAATAGAGAGAGAGAGAGAGAGACAGAGAGAGACAGAGAGAAAGAGAGGTTACAAGCACGCGCTGATACAGCGCATTGCTGCACCCACATAGAAAAAAAAGGCAGTGTGCTTCGTGGTTACTCTCTCAGGTGGGCATTAGCATATCATAATCCCTTGTACCAATAGTGTGAGTTTTCTGCATTCAACTTATATGACCTACATTATACAATACCAGAAATTATACTGTAAAATCAAGTCCCGACTTAACCGTGGGAGAACCTATCCACGAGTATATATGGTAATTGTTGTTTAATGAGATTTTTGAATAGAAATACATTCAGGGAAGAATATTGGTGCTAAGGTTCTAATTCCTGGTAGTTTCCTTTAAAGTATAAATGGTATATGTGAACAAAACCATGTTTCAAGGAGTGTGTATTCTTATATTTGTATACTGTATTTACATAGGTGTATATTTTATTAAAAATAAGATGAATTCCAACAATTACCCTTATTTCTAATTAACATTACTTCTAATAAGAAAAAAATGATATATGTGTAAAGGTAATAAACTTACAGTTTATATTCAATAATAAATAAGTATATAACAAAGCTATCTTTACTTATAGATTAATGTTTGTTGTTGTTCTTTCTTGTGTATTGTAATGTTACTGTAGGTGTATGTGAAAAGTATCATGGGTAAGAAAGCAAAAGTAAAATAAAAAAACAAAGATGATGGAAGCAGCATACTGCAAAAGTTTTTTCCATTGCTCTAGGCATCAGAACATCACCATGTCAGAAGATATTCTAACAGTTTTCATTCCTCAGTGTGACACTAGGGTATGTAAAGAGCAGTTTAATATGTACTTACATAGTTGGTGTTAGCTTTGGCGGTGGCTATATGTTTAAAGCAGCCAACCTTGGATTTATCTGACATCAGTCTAGCCAAAGAGAACAAAAAAAGAACAGTCAGAGTGTTACAAGACCATTCTAAGCCAGCTATTAACCATATTTAGTATGGTTATTTATGGCAAATAATGAAAAAATAACAATTATTAAACAAGAAAACAAAAAAGAATTAATATATACAGGTCCACAGCAAACACTGGAGTAGAGAAAATAAGATACAACATGCTAAGCACTGATTGACTGAAAGTTATGCCTCAATGTCAAGGTCAAGGGTGTCAAGCTCCCATAAGAAGCAAGATCCTTATGACTGGACATACCAGAATGACTACAGACAGGAGCTGCTCTTTCTGAATAGCCCCAGTTATATCATAGGTCTATCTACCTCGATTATTTTTTAATTCACTATTATATGCAGTTGCTTATGCTGTGTTGCTGTTCTGAAATGGAAATTGAATGGTTATTGCATGTATTATTTGTTTCTGCTGCTTTTTCATTTATTTATTAATTCAGTATTTTTTTTACTGAATATAACCACAAGCAATAATTCTGATATACATAATTGTGATATACAGCAAATATTACATGAAAAATGAAAGCAAAAATCAGATCACTGTAGAAATCTTTCAAGCTGTGCCTTCGAGCTGCACACTGTTGGCTGTTAATTTACAAAGGATACATGAATACAAAGAATCAATGAACTGTTAAAAAAGTTGCCTCATAATACCAACAAACAAAATCCCCTTCATTCCTTTGTGAGTCTAGCTAAATAAAGTGCATTGCCATTACAACCTAAAGAAAGCATTACTTCCCAGCCAGTGCAGCACTCCTTTGCTTACTTACCAACCTCTAGCAGCTGCACTGGCTTCCTGTGTGGACCAATTTACAGTGCATAACACTGCTAGGTATCAAAAGTGAAAAATGATGTATTGTACTCTCATATAGTGTGTTATTTTCATATTAGTCTGTTATGTTTTAAAGCTTCAGATATCTATTGCACGTTTTTTAATCCCTGTGCTGACAATGTACAGTGGAATAGATGTGGGGATCTCTAGTTAATAGGATTTCCAAACTATGTTTCTCCATGCATTTTTTACAATGGTTTTAGGGCCTAGGAGACAAATAGGGCCGGTGCACCCTAGGCCAAGCTTATTAGTGCACCAACTGACTGCTCGGTAGCTAACCCAGGCTGCTGGGGTTTCCTCCTCTTATGATCTGCGCCTTAGGCAAATTCCTAATTTGCCTTAATGGTGGTGCCAGCCCTGGAGACAAATATGAAGAGTGTTCAGATATAAACAGGAATTTATGAGATACACTTTATTTATTGAATACAATGAAATGACTTCTGCGGTGGGTTGGCACCCTGCCCGGGATTGGTTCCTGCCTTGTGCCCTGTGTTGGCTGGGATTGGCTCCAGCAGACCCCCGTGACCCTTTGTTCGGATTCAGCGGGTTGGAAAATGGATGGATGGGTTATTTCATTATTTTATGGATTTTGACATTCTGCATTACCCTCTACATTAAGTTTCATTATGTAAACATTTTAGTCAATACCAAGATGTTTGCAGGTTCTGGTTAGAGTTTCCATAACTTTACTGTGATTCATTTCATAATTTTCCTTGTCATGTTGTGTTCCTTTGAATTGTATACTTGTATTTTGTTAAGTCCTTTTTGATGGTGATGATTAAAGGTTTTATCTTCTTCTCGGCTTAACCTTGCCTTTTCTTATGGTAATGAACCATAAAAAATACTTCAGTGCTTTTGATTTTGAAAATTTGGTACACATTTTAAAGCAATCACTTAATTACAAAATATTCTAGATCATACAAGGTTGTTATGAGTTATTGTATATTTATTAAATTTTCCTTGGATTTGAGAAGTTTTTCTCTAGGACCTCTTAATTTTTGAAACATGAAAAATGTAGCTTTGCTTTCACTTTTTACCTTCACCTTGATATAGAACTTGTTGTTTTTCTTTAGTCTTTATGCTTCTGTTTTTTTTTGACAGCATCTCACCGTTTAAGCAGCCATTTTGGATATCTGTTGCTGGCGCTGTAACTCAATGAAAGGAGACACAGGACAGGAAGTATTTAAAACAGCACCCTGTTACTTTCATTCTCCAAGTTTGCAGCTGATCTCTAAAAAAACACTTTGAAAGTGTTTGAAAGTTTAAATCTCCTAGTAATATTTTTTTTATATTTTTTCAAATAGGCTTTGCCACACAATTATTTACCTTACTGGCATTGACCCTGTTTGTTTTTTGGTTTATGCATCATCTTCTTGTTTTTTGGTTTACACATCTTCTTCAAAGAGGAAAGGACTAAGAGTCTGTTTTAAAATGATATTATAGTCTGTACATACATTCATACATATTATTGTCTGAATGAACATCTCCTTTCACTAAAAACTACTTACATTATTTAACAAAACACAGGGCAGTGCTGGTATTTCAAATTTTTTCGAGGCTAGGGAATTGCACTGGCAATCGGAAGGTTGCTGGTTCGAATCCCGTAAATGCCAAAATGGACTCTACTCTGTTGGGCCCTTGAGCAAGGCCCTTAACCTGCAATTGCTGAGTACTTTGAGAAGTGAGAAAAGCGCTATATAAATGCAGAGTTATTATTATATTTATAAGCTGTTTAAGGGCTATTTACAGTATGTTTGTGACTTCAACCAGGCTGCATTTTCATTTTGACATTCATAGTACTACTGCTTGGTAACTCTGTTCACTTTAGCAGTTTCCTTTTGCTTTGAGGTACTTAATAATTGTTTCGTTTTTTGACAGTTTTATGCTTATTAATCTTTATCACTGCAAATTTAAGTTTTACATTTTTTTGTTTTCTTCTAAAAATGTAAAAATAACCAATAATTCTTCACACTGCTGGATTCAAAGGACAACGTTGTTTTTTTTGACTGATTACAGTCAAAATGATTTGGCTCATTACAGAGAAAGCAGGTAATGAAAACATAGATAAAAGGAAGATACTCTTGATATACTAATTCCATTACCAATGTAGAAACTGCAAAATTGTAAGTCTACTTGTCTAATGTGTATTTTGTTCATCTTTTTTGCATCAGTTTATTTAAAAAATCTTTCTTTTTTCCTATTCTCTTTCTCACACACACACACACACAATAAATACTGTATGTGTATGAATGTATAGAGGAGGATGCCCCAGAAAATCACAATGTTTTTTTCTACTCTGGCTCCAAGAATCCACTTCATTTGCCATAAAAGAACACCACTCCTGCAAGACAGCATCATTGCAGGACTGGCTCTCTAGAAGGACAGACTCTCCTATACCTCTTTGTGTTTCACACACACACACACACAATGCCTGTTAAGCCAACATTCAATTCAGTTGCCATACTTAGTAATTTTCAGTTCACTTTGTTGGCTAATAAATGGGACATTCTGGCTGGGACCCTAAATCCTTTATAGCATACAGTAATATTCTTAAACTTGCCAGATCCATTTTAAGATTGCAGGGTATATAAACTATCTGTTGCCAATGGAAATTATTTGTTAAATACTTGGAAACAGTATAAAAAGTGACCTTTCATGTGAATGTTTAACCTTTCAACGAATGTCAGTGCAGTGTGCAAATGTCCTATCAAGCTGTTTTCAGTTTTAAGAAGCTTATGTAACAGGAGTTCTTCCTGTAAAGAATAAAGTAGACTGGTTGAGGTCAAGGCAATTCAAAAACTAAAGTTTGTTACATTGTTCAGCAAAATCTTGTAGGACCCAACTAATGCAAAGTCAAAGTCTAATAAAACAAGAGTTAAAACCAGAACCATTTCCTTTGTGTTTAAATTGTGTATTATAGCAACCAGGCACACAAAATAGCAGTAATTGTGAAATCCAGAAACACAAAACAACAATGTGATGACATCATCATAATAAAGATAAAAATATTAACGAACATAAATAGAAATTTGATATACATCGGAACGGTAAACAAACATTAAAACTAAACTAAATATTATAATGTGTTCCTAACAATCAGATTTTGGGACTTCAATTTAGTAGATTTGCTGCTGAAAGGTAACACAACCAGAGGTCCTACAGAGTGGGTCACAGTCACAGTCACTCCTATAAACATAATGCAGGCTACCATTGCTACTGAAAAATTAAACTAATGTCAGGCAAAATTCTTATACAGCAAATTATTGTCTTACCTAAGTACCAATTTATTTTGGGAACATTTTAGTCATTGTGAGTGCTTTATTTAATATTTTTATTAAAAATGCTAATTTGTTCTCAGGGGTGGGGGTTAATTTGTTTTTGGTCCTATTTTTGTAAAAATTGATCTATTTGTATGGAATGTCGTGTGATTTCAATAAAATCAATAAAATAAAAAAAATGCTAATTTGTAAAATGAAGTAAAGATCTTATAACTTATTTTATTGAGACCTTTTAGTTTGAAAACAAGGAGAGAATGAAGATTCACTTGCTTTGTAATTGTGGTTTGGTTGTTTGTGCATGTTTGGTAATTCCGTTTGTGTAATCAAATCCTTTTTTTGAACCATGGACTGTGTTGGGTATTATTATGGGGCTCAGTAATGCCACCTTGTGGTCACTATATATATATATATATATTCATGGCATTTGTAGTCTGAATCACAATCTGATTGTATGGGTGGTTACCTACCAGGTAACGCTTGTGGTTGGTCAGCAAGTCGGCTAACATCCGCCACGGTGCCCTTTTTCAGTTGCGAGAAGCAGATCATAGAATGGTTGAAATAGTTTTACTGTCAAATAATGCAAAGAGTACGCAACACGTGTTTCGCCCTAATTCTGGGCTCATCAGGCGTACACACTCACTGCATCCCCTCTTGGGAATCGAACCTCGAACGTCAGCGGCGAAGCCCCTAACGCTGCGCTACGGCGTGTGGTTCGTTCATTTGACAGCATGTAGATCGGGGTAATTACATTCATGGCATTCGTAGTCTGAATCACAAGATAGAGAGAGAGAGAGTCAAAATTATGTTAAGATTTGAATGGCTGAAACAATTTATTCACAAAACATACTTCCTATGTGCAAGAAGATTTACAGGAATGTCTCAACCTGTTCGCCATCATGTTCAACACATGTACCATCAGTGGCACATAAGTTGTCCACAAAAATTGTACATAAGTATAGACATAGCAGTACCATTAGTGTTAACATAATTTTGACTCACCCTGTTATGAGGGGCCGTTCAGGAAAAAAAGATTGGTTCATAAATATATACATTGGTTCAGATATACATATCGGTTCAGATACATTGGTTTGAATACATCCATTCAGATATATATATCGGTTCAGATATATACATTGGTTGGGATACATTGGTTGAGATATATACATCGGTTTGAATACATCTGGTCAGATATATACATTGGTTTAGATACATTGGTTGAGATATATATAAATTGGTTTGCATAGATCCGTTCTGATATATTATAGTATATATATTGGTTGAGATACATCCGTTCAGATATATACAATGGTTTGAATACATCCGTTCAAATATATACATTAGTTGAGATATATATATTGGTTGATATACATTGGTTAGGATATATATATTGCTTTAAATAGATTGGTTTGGATATATACATCGGTTCAGATACATCCGTTCATTTATATACATTGGTTGGGATTTACGGGCAGGCACAACGCAGCCACCCAAGTTTAGCATGTCCCTTTCGATTCATCATTGCTTCAACACTGTTGTCATTATTATGCACTCAAACTCTTTTATCTGCTTCATTGATAATGACATAACGACAAACTTGTCCACACCTGCCCATGAAATAGCCTTTGAGTCAATTGTCCAATTACTTTTGAGCCCCTGAAATGAAGGGATTGTGTTAAAAAAATGCATTTTTATGCGACCGTTTTGTTCACCCCACTGAATTAAAGCTGAAAGTCTGCACTTCAACTGCATCTGAGTTGTTTCGTTTAAAATTCATTGTGGTAATGTACAGAACCAAAATTAGAAAAAAGTTGTCTCTGTCTAAATATTTATGGACCTAACTGTAGTAGTGAAACAGGACAGTGAGAAGGGCCCTGCCCGGCACCGTACGCCTGATGTCACACTTCCCCGTCCCTCTGCCCACAGCCGCTCTCTCAGATTCGCACAAATTTATCGCTCCTGCAAGCAAACTATGCTTCTTAGTGCAATGAAAGAAGTCACAAAAATCAACAGGAATGTTCAAGTAAATTATAGAAAAAACCTGATCTAAATCTGTTAAGTAATTCTCTCATGAAAATCAGACAGATATACAGACAGACAGACGTTGGATTTTATATATATATATTTTTTTTTCATAAGCAGCTTTGTAATCAGGTGGAACCTTACAGTGGAAGCTATAAAGCTGTGACAAGGCAGTTCTACTTGCTGTGCCACTTCGCCTCCCTAGAGGCAAAAACATGCTACATGTATTATCTTTGGGATTATGTAAAAATCTTATAAATCTGTATTATTTGTATTTCTTTTTAACTGTATTTCCACCATATACTGTGAAAATGTCAAAGACTGCTGAGCCTTATTTCTTTATTTAATTAATTAAAAAGAAAACTACTTTATGACAGTGGATATGGTGTTATTCTAATTTAATCTGAAATGCTGTTTCAAACTTTATGCAGTGTTTTGATTGAGGCAGAGTTAACATACAGTGTTAAAATAACCAGTGTCACAGTGATGAATATGTCTGTACAACCTTACACCTGGTAGAAAACAAGGCAGGGATTGCAGGAACATCTGTTCGAGGGTAAACAATCCCCTGTTGAGAGATTCTGTGGGTGTTATACATACGTACACACACATGGCTTCACAGACTTCATATCCTGTTAGCTAAACATACAACTTAAATTATTAATATAGTAACATATTCTGCACTTTCAATGTGAAAGGTCAATTATTCAAATTATTATGAAAGTAACAGGAAAACAGCTTTGATTTTTGTCTTTTATTTATTACTCCTTAATTCAGTATTTATTGGAAGGATTTAAATACATCTTTAACAGATATGAATCGGTTTTGATAAGGTGGCTGCAAACATTGCACAAACAAATGGTGCTCATTTTGTCAGCTCTTCTTTACATAGTAGCATGACTCCTTTCAGCTTTGTTGGGATCATCTCTGGACTCAAGTCTTTACAGTTTAAGCACAGAGTTAGGAAATATTTCAGCACAGAGTGAGAACAGAGTGCTTGTATGGTGTTACAAAGAATGCATGTGGGTCAACCATTCCACCAATTAAGTTGGAATTAACTTTGATTAATTCGAGTGGGGCATTAGATATTTTGCTTGTGTGTATTCATTTTGGAACTGATTATTTTAGTTTAATAAACACCACCTTTTTGAAATTTTGTGTTCTTTGAACACTTTTAACTAAGTAGAAGAAACCAGTGAGTTTAACCAATAAAAATATAAAACTCTATGGTGCTCTTGTGGGCTTTCCTTATTATATCTCCTTTCAAATTTTTTCATTTGTCAAAATGTTGTATTTAGTCAATGGTCTAAGGAGCATTTGTCATTAGCAATGTCTTCTCATTAACTTAAAGTATAGTATTCAGCATCGTTTGGAGTAAAATATCAATATAAACCAGTTTTTGTCATTCTTTCTGGAAAGTTCTTACCATTTTTCTTGAGAAAAATGTAGAGACGTGAGCAGTTAATCAAGAATATTCACATTTGACATACTGACATTATCTGACATCAGATGTTGAGGTTTAATGCATACAGTACGATCTCTGCACTCATGCGTTACATCATAATTTGAAAATGGTCAGTTCATTCACAGAAACTTGACAAAATATTTTAACTGGAATATTCACTTTTTTCCATTCAGCACTTTAATTATTTCAGCTCCTTTGGTTAAACTCTGCCTTTAAATTATTAAACAAAAAGAACTTCAGACTCATCATTTTTCCCTGAAAATTTTAAATTGCTTTTAGAGGGCAGTATAGGGGCATGACTTCCAAAAATGGAATATAAAGCATCTCTCAAAGAGTGTGGAAGAGTATTCACATACTCTATAATATCTGCATAAGCAATATCTACCTCATAAAAACACTTTATATTGAACACACATAAAGTTAAAAAAAATAAAAAGTTATAAGCAATAGATTAAAGAATGGTACATACACCGTTATGGTGGGTCTACCAATAGGCAAAAAGATTTCACAGGCAACACTGGTGACACAAGGACAGTAAATGAGATAGAAAAATGTGCACAGGAAGCAGTGATACAAGACAACGTTCAACTGCCGAAGGATAGGCAATGATGGGGATGGGAAGTGACAGGGAAAGAAAAACAAGAGAAAAAAATGAATTAACATTTTATGAGAACAGGACAGAAAACCCAGTAGGAGCTGTGAGAACACTGGTACCATACTAACTTTTTAAAATGTAACACTAGCAGTTGTTTAGATTCCAGCTGTCATTCTCAAAAGGGTATTACATTTTTAATGGAAACTGTCTACAGTTTTTAACAGACCTAGTAACTTAAGCTCTTCAAAAGACTGCAGTGGTTGATAATGGACACTGTGTTGTTGGTAGATGGAAACTTTACACACTTCTTCCAGGTTCTTCAATAGGGTTCATTGGCAGGAATTTGAACGCCCAAGAAGGGTCTAGATAAAGACCTGCGCAACCACAGATCGAAAAATCTGAGAAGTGTCTGGCCGCAACCTGTACCACTATGTGACACTCCTATTACACAACACACCTACTACAAGACATGGCTATTCAATAGTTGCCTTTACTCCTGAGCAAGATAACCATCCCACAACCCTAATATTAACCATAGTGTAATGATGTTCAACAAGAATGACATGTGACATAACGTCTGAAATGGGTATGCTAAGAAAGATGCAAATGACAGTATTTCACGTAACATAAGTGATGTGTAATGTAAAGGCAGCTAAACATTACTAGATGTGTGCAATTTGACAGTAGTGCTGCAAATGTCTGCAGCTGGATCTCTTTGGAAAGTCCAGGCTAGAGACTGGAAGTGAATGGAGTGAATTTTGGTACACAGGTGAGTAGCTGGATGAGCCACAGGACCAGTGCATGCAGATCCAGGGAAGCTGCAGGTTTGTTTTTTCATCTGATTTAGCTTTACTTTTGTGTTCTTCATTGTAATCACATATATGTTAATAAAGGCATGTGTTTTATACACTTTTGGCTCCACAGCATCATGATACAGTAGGTTCAGCGAGTCACTACAACAGAACACATGGCTGCCACAAAGTTAGTAAGCAAATGTTACAAAGTCTTCAAAAATGATGTCATATATTAAAGACAGCAATATATACTGAACAAATGTTCTAACAATAATGGTATAACGAGCTCCAAAACAGCCACAAGATGACAGGAAGAGTCAAGAACAAATGACTATTCCCATAATAGTAACATACAGGGAATATAGCACTGACAAGTACTCTGGTGTGTCAGATTTCCGAATGTTTTCAGCTAGTAGCAGGATGTGCAGGGATGTTATGACTGTGAGCAGCACCTAACAGCAGAATCGAAGAGTTTTAAACATTTTTCAGTGTAGTATTTTGTTATAACCTAGAAGCAACAACATTTTCTGATTGTAATTTAAATCATTTGGAAATGAGATAAGTACCTTACCCCTTGACTGCATATAACATTGGTGTTTAAAAGAAGGTAGCACACACAATTAACAGAATAAGTAACTCATTATGGGTATTGTGTTTTTTCTTTAAGTAAAAAACAAGTGGGTAATTATCCAATAACGGATACATTTTAAAATATAGTAAGCATCTTAAACAAATATATTTATATCTTGCAAAGGAATTATGTAATTTACGATACCTTGGAAATGAAAATATAAAGTAACATTAAATCTGACCCAACTTGAACACACAAAATTCTCAAGACATGAGATACCATCAGACTTGCTTCCTAACAAACAAATCTTGGGCACTTGGCTTGGAGGGCTGTATTCTCCCCTTGCATTAAAAATACAATTTTCTTTAGAAATGAGGCTGACTACAGAAATTATCAATTACATACAGATATAGAAACTGTACAGTGGAGAATTTAACCATTTTAGAACCCACTTAATCCAATTCGGGGCTACAAGAAGCCTTGCAGCATCAGAGTAAAGCAGGAAACAGCCGAGGACAGTGCATCAGTTCAGCACAGAGCTCAGAAAACAGTGAGGACAAATGCAGTGTTTGCATTTTTTATAATACTAGTTGTTATTCACACCTATGTTTGTGCTCCAACCACTTAACCAAAACACACATATGTTTTCACACAATGTAGGGGTAATCACTCAGAAGTCCAGATTTTACTCTGTTGGATTTCTTCAAGTGCGGTTATGTCAAAAAATTGTCTATGCTGATAAAATCTGTGACATGAACTATCTACAAGAAAGAACCTTTACAGCTGTAGCAGTCATTATGCTTGACATGATTGACGGCACATGGAGAGAAGCAGAGCATTGCTTTGATGTCCGCTGAGCTGTGAATGGTGCTCACACTGAGACTTATTAAGGTAAGGAGAAACACTTTCATCTTTCTTCTTCATCCTCATGCACAAATAATGGCTTTTCCATTAGTGTTTACTGGGCTATAACGGTTTGAAATGGTTTCAGTTTTTTATGAAATAAGTAAACTCTGAATTTATTTACCACACATACGAGGTCAAACAGTAATAAAATGATTGAAACCGCAAACACAGAGCCATTGTCTAGTAAGCCTGCTTGAACTCAAGCATTGGGTTCTATCCCATAACACACACACAGAACACTCCCTCCCTTCTGCTTGCTGTATTATGGAGTTTTCTTTGTTCACCAAGTCATTCTACACATAAGCTGCCTCAGCTACCTTTCAAAGGTATAACTGGAATCTTGCTCTTCCTCTTTAGCTTTACAAGTCAAGGTAATACTCCTCCAATTTAAAATATATTTTATTATATTAGACATTCTGTTGCTAGCAGGCAGGGTCCAGGTTTCAAATCCAATGCCCGTTCTTTATCTGGGAGAAGTTTCTCCTCTGTTTATATTGGTTTTACTCTCACATCCTCAACAATATTCAGACTGGATCAATTAGCCCTATGTGTGTGTGTTAATGATCCCTGGGATGAACTGGTGCCCTGTCCTTGTAGGTTCCTGCCTTGCAGTTGAGGCTAACAGATTAAATGATTTTAGAACATTATGTTATTCAACTGGTTATATCTTGAACTTGATTTGGTGAGCTATTAATCTATTAATCCCTTTATCTTTTCAGACACCAGTACCTTTTACAGCAAGTCTTCTTTTGTCCTATTACCATAACATCAACCTTTAGCATGACTTTAGATGATTCTAGTGTGTAAGTCATCTAAAACTGACTTATCTCTCCATTTCAGAATCCATGCAAAACAACCAAATGACATCAATTTTCTATTGCTTTTCTATCTTAATGGTAAAACTATCACAGCAATATGCTGATACTAGAAAAAAGAACAGATAAAAAGACTTAATGTTGCTGTCAATTGAACTTTTCCAAATTCCATGATCCTTGCCAGGTTAGGCATTGTTTTTTACCTTTTAGCTGTGCTTCTTTAATAGCCTCCCAAGTAGACCCTCCATCATATGAAAATGGCATCTATTAACAGTCTCTACTTTTTTATATGTTGTCAAGTTTTTGATTAAGACAGATGACAGCTTTAATTTGAACAGAAAGCTAGCATTTGCTCTTTCTCCTTTTATCTTCATTATGAGAATTGTTATTCCTTGTCTGGCTTTTAAAGCTGCTAAATCTTTCAACTGTGAGAAACAGGTCATCCCTGGGGTAACTCCAGCAATACTAATGCCGTTCTTTATTGGGATATTAGCTTATTACAGAATTCTGAAACATAATTTTCCATTTAATAGCTGGTACAGTGGACTGGCCCACAGTCCTGAGCTGAAGTTTGAGCCTGGTCATTGTCTGTGTTGAAACTGCTTTCTCTCTATGTTTTTCAGCAGGTAATCCGGCTTCCCTCCCTACATGCAAAAGTCATGTAGGTTTGGTTACGTGGGGAATGTAAACTGCCGCAGGAGTGAGTGACTTTGCCCTTTGTTGAAAGGGTTCCCATTCCAGTGCTAGAGGAATGAGCTGCAGCCACCATGACATGACCTGGAATAAATGAGTGCCCTTTAAATAAACAACAAATATGCAATCCAACAATAGTTAAAGCTTTGGCAAAACTTTTACACTTAATAATAATACCTGCTTTTTATTAGTGTGCTATTATGGTCCATTGCCAGCAGTAGATTAAAGATTTGGTTAAAAATCTATATTCAGCGATATAACTTGACCGGCAGGATTAGGCTGCTACATCAGTAAAATCAATTAGGCGTTGATTGTGTTATCGTTCAGGAAGATGTTTTTGAGGATATTTTATAAGATGCCATATTTTTAATGGTTGCATTTTGCTTCACATTGATTCATGAAGGCACACAATTTCTAAAGATCAGGCACATTGTCAGAAGGATAAGGACAACCGCGCACTCAGGAACCAATTTGCTCTTTGCAGTAACTGAAGTCAGATCACTTTGCTGAGTGATAGTGGGCAATTACCCCATAGTCTAACATAATTCATTACCAGTGCTGAGTACAGTATGTGAATATAGTTGTGCCTTCTTAAAAACACCTTGGCCTTCATTCTTCTATTTAAAATGTAATACTGATTCTGCTATAAAAACAGAAATGTCAGATACGATTTTTGCAGTCCATTCACATAAAATGAGCTTCTGTACAGCCTATATTTTCATACTTGTGTACAAAACCAGGTTCTCTTTGCACGGTTGGTAATCCTGTAGCAAGTCATCTTCACTGGATAACTGGAATGAGAACTTGGGTCCTCAGGCTGGAGAGAAGAATGCAACCATCATAGCCAGTTGAACCCAAGAAGAACTCTTGTGGTTTACGAGACTAATTAAGGGTTCTGACTACAAAGGGGTCTTTTCCCTCCCGCAGACTCACTCCACTTGAGCTCTGCTTACACATAACTATAGGTTTAAATTTTAATAAGTTCTAATATTTATGTATTTTAAGAATGTGCTCTCGGGCGGCACAGTGGCACAGTGGGTAGCGCTGCTGCCTCGCAGTTGGGAGACCTGGGGACCTGGGTTCACTTCCCGGGTCCTCCCTGCGTGGAGTTTGCATGTTCTCCCCGTGTCTGCGTGGGTTTCCTCCGGGCGCTCCGGTTTCCTTCCACAGTCCAAAGATATGCAGGTTAGGTGGATTGGTGATTCGAAATTGGCCCTAGTGTGTGCTTGGTGTGTGGGTGTGTTTGTGTGTGTCCTGCGGTGGGCTGGCACCCTGCCCGGGATTGGTTCCTGCCTTGTGCCCTGTGTTGGCTGGGATTGGCTCCAGCAGGACCCCGTGACCCTGTGTTCGGATTCAGCAGGTTGGAAAATGGATGGATGGAAGAATATGCTCTCTTTCACCCCTTGTTGCCTAAATTTATTTACAAGTATATAAAAATAAGAAATAATTTGTGTTTTTGCTGTCAAGCAGATGCTAAATTAAGTGGAGATTGTTAATGTGAATATAGCACACAAGCAAAGAATAAGCTGATACATATTTTTATCTTAGCACAACTTACCTCAAGTTTGGACAGTTTCTCAAAATTAGCAGCTAAAATCCACTTGCATGGCCACGCCAACACTTGGCTTCCATCAGGTGGATATAGTTTTCACTAGGACTGCTATACAGTATGGCATGACCAGTGCTTCCAATACAGTCCTTGGTATGTAGTGAATATGCATCAACCGGCGTTGGTGGGATACATACGCCACCTCGATTGCATTCAGGCCAGAAGCAGTTTGAAGCAATTTCACGACAATCCTCTACAAGGGGTGAAGAGTGGAGGCATTAATAATTGCATATTTTTTGTTTTATTTTAGGAAAGAAAATACAACTAATAACTAGCCCTCTTTAACTGTTAACTATAGGACATTTTGGCAGTTTTCAGAAAAAGATGGTCCAATTAACAACTAAATTTGTAAGTTGGTGTGACTGGTGCCTGAACTGATACATATTAATTGAGTCATTCTTTCATTCTCTATACCCACTTTGTTCAACTCAGCTAGAGTCACAAGGGCTAGAGCTTATTCTGGCTGCATCCACTGAATGTCTCTGATACATTGCATACATGCATAATACATAATTTGCATAACTGCATAACATATTGTTTTTAAAGATAAAGAATATTACCTATGTTTTCTGTGTGTTAATATTTATACTAATGAATATGCATTAACATATCCCCATATTACAATTAAGTTTAGCAGTAATTTTAAATTCAAGTTGTTTGTGAATGTGTGTACATTGGGTTAGTTGGAGTATAGCTAGTAATAATTATATTTAAAAAACTGAGGGATGTGCCAAGGGTGAGGCATAAAGTGGGTTCACAAAATATTACAAATGGAGATTGATAAACATTTCCACTTTGCATAGTTTTTTTAAACAAGTCTGAATTGTGCACATCTTACTGCATTTGTCAGGGGAACTCTACACCCATCCTATTAATCCCTGACTGCAACTTGAGTTTACTTAAATATAGGGGAACTAAAACTGTAGTCTATAAACTATCATCTCCATGCTCCATGCCAGGGGGACAGCTACAGTAAATGCCAAAGCAGAATAAGCACACTGTGCCTTTAGAGGCCTAGCAATCCATCCATCCATCCATTTTCCAACCCGCTGAATCCGAACACAGGGTCACGGGGGTCTGCTGGAGCCAATCCCAGCCAACACAGGGCACAAGGCAGGAACCAATCCTGGGCAGGGTGCCAACCCACCGCAGGACACACACAAACACACCCACACACCAAGCACACACTAGGGCCAATTTAGAATCGCCAATCCACCTAACCTGCATGTCTTTGGACTGTGGGAGGAAACCGGAGCGCCCGGAGGAAACCCACGCAGACACGGGGAGAACATGCAAACTCCACGCAGGGAGGACCCGGGAATCGAACCCAGGTCCCCAGGTGTCCCAACTGCGAGGCAGCAGCGCTACCCACTGCGCCACCGTGCCGCCCCCTAGCAATCCTGTTTTCTTATTTTCTTAGCTTTTGGTGGCCAAGCATTTGAATGTGCTACTTAGATTAGGTTAGATAAGATAAAATGTATTAATAAAATGGGAAAATTCACATGCATATAGTAGTAGAAACATAAAAAACAAGGATACAGACTCACAGTGAAGATTATACAATCAGTCGCTAAATAAATACATAAATAAATAAGCAAACTTAACAAAGTACATTGGGTGGAGGCACTGAACTGCCTGACAGAAGTTGGCAGAAAAGACTACCAGAGGCGCTTCTTGGCACTGGAATGAGCCTGTGGCTAAAAGAGCTCAGAGAAAACACCTCCTGGAGGGGATGGAGGGGATTTTTCATAATGACATCCAATTTCGCCATCATCCGCTTTTCCACAACAGCTTCTAGTGTGTCCAGGGTTTTACCCTGTTATGGAGCAGTCTTTCCTGATAAGTTTTTCAGGCATTTTTTTGAGCTCAAGTTGCATTCCCAGAAGACTGTATTGTAGAACTTCACACTGGCTACTATAGACTGGTAGAACATTTCCAGCAGCTTGCTGCAAACATCAAAAAACCTGAGTCTCTTTAGGAAGTACAGTCTGCTTTGGCCCTCTTTAGGAAGTACAGTCTGCTTTGGCCCTTCTTGTACAGTGCCACTGTGTTGCCAGAATAAGTCCAGTTTGTTTTTCATGTGAAACCCCAGGCTCTTGTAGCTCTGCAATACTTCCAGATCCTCCCACTGAATGGTGATGGTTTCAGAGGGTTCTTGGCATGTCGGAAGTCCACCACCACCTCTTCTGTCTTGCTGATATTGAGTTGTAGGTTGTTGTCCCTGCACCACAACACGAAGTCCTCCACAAAATTCTTGTACTCTGACTCATCTCCATTTAGACAGGCACGTCATCTGAACATTTCTATAGATGGCAAGGGTTGGTATTGTGCTGGAAGCCTGTTGTGTAGAGGGTAAACAGGAAGGGAGATGGGACAGTTTCCTGAGGTGCTCCAGTATTACATACCAACATTTCACAATTTCATTAGCACAAGAAGCTTAATCTCTCATGTACAAACTCAAACACTGACAATTTCTCTTTAAGGAGATAACCACAACTTGTTTTAACAAAGGGTGTCATAGGCTATTCTGTGGTTAAAAAAGCAACACCAAATAAAAGAAAAGTTGTACTAATTAGTTTACAGTTTTCATAACTACAGTAGATTGGTTAACTTAAGCTGTTATTAATTCACAAAAGAAGCTATGCATGCATAAAAGAAACTGACAGCTATAACCAAGAAACATACTCAGACTTGATGGCTGCAATTTTCTAAGTTACAAAAATGGTAATCAATAAAATATAGCAGCAACAAGACTCTGGGCAATGACAATAGCCAATTCCTATTAATTGGAGCAGCACAAGTCTGGGATTTACAGTAATATGTGTCTTCCATCAGTCAAAATATGAGACAAAGAGCCAAAGGGCCCTGATAAAAAGGCTGACGTGAAATAGCATCCTTTTATCTTTAATTGTTCTGCTTAATTTGTTTAAGCAAATTTTTTAGCACCCTTCACACATCAGTTCATGTTATAAAACCGGATGACTGTATTACCCCTGTGCATTTCCTTTTGTAAACATTTAGGCAGCCATATGTTTTTCTGGAATCATTTCATTTGTACAAGTTTAGCCTTGTAATCGTCAATACGGCTTTGTAGCAATATATGTACAAATAAAGATTCTCACTTTTTGATGAGGGATCCAGCTCTGGTGTTAAATTACCACTGTCATTGCCCACATCTATTCACAAATTTAGAGATTAACTGAACTCACTCAGTCCAATAAACTCAATTAAAAAATGGAACATTATTTTCTTTGAGTAAATGTTGGCCATTCTCTCAGATTAAATCCAATGCTGATGCACAGGCTCAGTGACTTTCAGTTCTAATTTTCACAATATACACATATTCTATTGACTACACTTATTTTATTTCAGATTTTTGCTCTTTAAATGCTTACTATGAAAGAATTTAAGTTTCTTTTACACTTTTTCTGCACACAATCTGTTGAGTCAGGACTTTGTTTATGTTATTATGTTTAATGCTCTAATGTCTTTGTAAATATTTACAAGTTTCTTTGTGAAAACCAAGTAACTTCCCATGAACAATCTGTGTATACATAGTGAGAAGTAAGTTGTCACAATCATCAGAGCTGTGTCTCTTGACTAATACAAGTTTCCTAAAAAGGTTAAATATAGAACTTTAAATAGATATTTGTTTATTGGAGCATTTTGGAAACTATTTACCCATTAAAACATCACCAAACTGGTGGTAAGACAACTGTTAAAACATGAAGGAAAACCATTTGTCTATTTTCTGAATTTTCTGAATTCATTTTATTCACCTTTTTATGGATAACAATAACACTTTATATTGTGTCACAGTCACAGGGGCTGGAATCTATGGAGGAGTATTGGGTACAAAGCATGAACTGACTGCAAATACCCACTCTCACTTACACAGAGACAGTTTACAGTTGCCAGTCAGCCTCTTCCCCACATCCCCACATCAAGTAATACCATAGGCCTTATAAAGAAAAACCCAGGCAGATATTGCGACAACATTCAAACTTCACAAAGACAGCGACCAGCTCAAAACCTGTACTCAGTCTCTTGGAGTGGTGAACCATTAATGCTAACCATTCTCTCCCACCTAAAGGAAGCCAATACCTTTATAACTACCCCAACACCAACCATGGTGTAGGGTAATTGGATTGAAAACAGTATAAAACAATTGATCTGCCAGCTGGAATCCCACAACCTGTGAAATCATCACTCTACCACTCTCTCATTCCTTCCCTACTGTCTGTATAATTATGCTTTATATTATTTCATGCATCTTGAATTACAGGATAAATTGATTAGTAAAATGTTTATTGACAGATTATGATCGAAAGAATGCTACACAGAATAAAGACCAATTAACTGTTTATCTCATAAGAAGGAATAGGCAATGAACGATTAGTTGAAGTGAACATTGGTGTGCACTGTGGTTTACTTCAGACCCATGAAATATCACATAAATCTGTAATCCCTAAAGAAAAGAATTTTTGATAATAGTTACGCATTTGTTATGTTGCTAGGCAAACACAAAGTAATCCTCGTTTGCAAAGACATTTTTGTTTTTGCCTCTGGCAATATTCAACTGTCCAGCTGCTCTGGCAAATATAAGTAATGGCTACCACAGGCCGTGCAAAAAATGTACAGTGGGAGATGTGTCAAAATCTCTTTACTATCTAAAGGCTTTAGAAACAGAAAGAAGGTTACACAACATTCATTCCATCATGAATGTCTACAAGGTGGCAGGAAATCAATTTTAAATCCAACTTTTTATAATAGTCTAATATTTTATTAGCCTCTTTTATTTGCTTCTGTACATTGCCTAGAGGATCAGACCAATGTGTCCTCACAAAGGCTTAAATCTTTTCCAGGATTTATGCTTCGGAGTCAATGCCTTCCAGCTAGAATGTATATTTAAAATTTGTAGTGCTCTGCACGTAAGTACATTCTATTGCACTGTCCATGAGTTTTCCAAATTACTAAAATGCTTCAAACTTTTATTTCATTTTTATTTGATTATTTATTTATTTTACTTTTCCATTGTCTTATCTATACATGTCTCATTTACTCACTATACCTGAATATGTATGGTTGGCACAAATTAGGATGAATAGATTAATGTTTCTGCACATTAACCAGCCTTCAAATATGTTATTTATGTTACAAGAGACAGTATGGATTCTACATTAAACACGAATTTCCTTTGGCATAAAAACCTAAAAAATATTTAGTCCTTAACTTTTAATCAGGGCACTGTCCCAGATGGATGAGGACCCTACCCAGCTGGGACGCCTGGATGGTCCCCGTGATGGACAATACTTCCCCTGGGCCACAAGGGGGCAGCCGCCCGGGTCTGCTTATGGGCCACTGGACCGGAGTTGGGAAGTTCATCCCTACCGGAGTACGTGGTCACCACCAGGGGGCGCCCAGACAGTCGTGAAGTCCCAGATGGCAGCACTTCCGCCACACCAGGAAGTGCTGCCGGAAGAATTCCCAGGGGCACCCGGAGTGTTTCCAGGGACTCTCTGGACTCTTCCGCCACACCAGGAAGTGTCATCAAGGGGAGCACCTGGAGCTCATCCGGGTCAGTATATAAGGGACCGCCTCCCTCCAGAAGAGGAGCCAGAGTTGGGAGGAAGGAGACGAAGCTTGTGAGGAGGGGAGAGGCGGTGAGAAAGTGAAAGAGAAAGAGAAGAAGAAAGAGTGTTGGAGGAAGGCATTGTGGTGCTGAAAGAAATAAAAGAAGTGTGTTTTGGACATTCTGGTGTCTGTCTGTCTGTGGCCGGGGGTATGCTTTCCACAGCACCCTAAATTTGTTAGGAAACTGTTTTCACAAAGTGTTAAAAGTACAACCCAGGAATGAAAGTCCATGCAGAATTCAATGTACTTATACTGTTTGTAAATTGCATTTTGATTTTGCAATCTGATGATGGTGGTGAATCTTTGTAATAACCAGATAGATCATTCCACTGCAAATATGGCTGCCTGCACAAGGTTTATCTCAATTATACATAAATGTTGAATCTACCTTAAGCAGTTGGGAGATGGATAAACATAAAATTATGTCTATTTTAACTCTGCATCTTCAGATGAACTTTGGTAATAATTGATAAAACATTAACACCAACCTTAAATGTCTTGTCCTATGATAATTTGTGTACAAGAGCATGCCCTGCCACACATGATTAACTAATTTGAAATCTTGTGTCTGGGGAAACCAATATATTTTTTTGAAAATACTGATTCAAAAAAGATTCTAAAAGTTTCTTGCCTTGTGGCATGCATTTTATCATTACCTTTCTTAAAAAGCCCAAGCAAAGATGTCATAAAAAGACAAAAGACAAAAATTCAGTAACGACAATAAGATATCTTAACGTAGCATTCAAAAGTCACTGTATGTGTGTCAAAGGCCCTGCCACAGAAGCACTTCTAACAATACAATAGAGGTGCCACCAGCTTGCATAGCTGACTCTCCATAAGCTGTATAAGCCATCACTGATCTCTTTAACAAGTGTTTATTGTTGATTTAAAGGACTGCCATTGGTAGGAAATCTTTTCTACTGTGACCCATCCTCACTACATCTATGAGAGTATCAATTGGCTAATAGAAAACTTTACCCAAAAGTAATGAAATCTTCAGTCTCCCCTGAATTACACACATTCTGTGCTGAAGGTACCTACCAACTTGCTTTAAACAACATTGTTTGCATATATGATGGCAGCGCTGAGTGAACAGCTGATTAATTGGGATGGCTGGATTTTTCCTTCTATCTATTCATACAGCCATATTATCATGCCACTTTATGCAATAGGGAATTGGGTGGCACAACAACCAACAATGAGAAGAACTAAACTCTGTCAAAAAACATACTCGGTTCACATCCAGTATCCTGATACTGTAATTTAAAGTCAGCAGTTATCCTAATACACATGTCTTTTGGAGATAGGAGGAAACTGGGGTGCTCAGAGAAAATCTAAGCAAACAACAGAGGAATGTGAACATTTTACGAAAAAAGTGTAAGGTCAAGAAATTGAATATAAATCAACAGAGCGGTCAGGCAGCATTTGCAACCATTTACCTCTAGATTTAGCGTGGTATTACTTTGTAGGGGTGGGAACTGTCAGGAATAACATAAGAAAATATTAACACAATGTTTAAGTAAAAATGTGTTTTGCAACTTAATAGTGAATTTATTTATTTTGGTTGCACATATAGAGTCTCACAGCCTGAAATTTTGATAAATTCAATTGGGAAAATCTACTTTTGAGACATACATTTTTCTTCACAGAATTATTCCGATTAACAAATGTTTGTAAAATAGTAAAAAAAAATAAAATAAAAAAGAAATTATGACAGCAAATGTCATCACTTTTTAAAGTATTCAAGTCTCTAGGTCAGCAGTTTCTTTGATAAAATCACCTCTTGCAGCTGTAACAGTAACCTTTTTGAACAGTTACTTATTAACATTATACATCATAATGGAGTAACATATTCCCACCATCCTTTGTAAAAATGGCTCTACCTAGCTGGGCAGACAGGCAGAAAGCTTGATTTATTTTCATGGAATTAAGGTCAGAGTACTTTGGGTGTCCAAAAACATCAATTTTCTTCTGTTTAAGCCAATGCAGTGTTACTCTGGCTCTGAGATACGGCTCATTAGCCTGTTGAAGCTCAAACGTCTTCTCCTGTGTTAGGAAACTAGATTTTTATCTGTTATGTCTTAGTCATGCCCACTAACTAAAATTACTAGTCCCCCCTGCTGGAAACCATCCCCATGATGTGACTTGACTATGCTTTATGGTAGGAATGTTGTGATTTGCTTGGTGTTCATAGTTTAATCTGTGTCTCATATTCTGTTTTACCTACCAAATTTTCCATCACATATGAGCAGAATCCCAAGGCAGATTTGCAAACACTTTGAAGACAAAGATATATTTAGCTTGAGCGTGGCTTCATCCTTGTCTCTCTCCCATAAAGGTTCATCTTATATAATGTTTTGGAGATTTAGATTGATTGATTCATAGAAAAACATCTTTAATTGCAACTGCTGATTTTTCTAACTCATTCAATGTCACAATTAATCCTACAGTAGTTTCCAAAAACTCTGGTTGATCAACAAATAAAATGGGAGTGATATCCAGATCATGGCCATGTGGTGGTAGTTACTGTTAACCATAAGCCACACTCTCCCTGAAAAATATGTATATTTACTTTGCAAACTTATGCTACCTCAAAAAAATCATATATACACAGCAAAACAGGTGGTTGTGAAGAACGAAACAATTGAACTTAGAGAATAACTACACTTAGCTTTTAATGCTGGTTTAACCTAATGAAACAGAGAGCCGTGAAGGGACCACATAAACACCCTCAAACTAGAATCTCTGTTATGATAGGTACACAAGTCTTGCCTGAATTTATGATTCTGCCTCTTGACTATATCAAGGTCAGGGCTGACTTTAGGATTGTGTAAGCAGCTCCTGTGCACAAGTGTACAAGGGTGCTGAGCTCTGGGGTACCAAACTGAAGGTGTTTTTGGGTTTGGTAGTTTTCATGTATTAAAAGGTGAACTCCCATGTACTTTTCATCCTGCAAAGAAACCGTACAAAGACCATGCTATCTCGTTCAAATTGCCCTGGACTTCATCAAATGTAGGCTGATTGCTAACACATAGATAGATAGATAGATAGATAGATAGATAGATAGATAGATAGATAGATAGATAGATAGATGGATGGATGGATGGATGGATGGATGGATGGATGGATGGATGGATGGATAGATAGATAGATAGATAGATAGATAGATAGATAGATAGATAGATAGATAGATAGATAGATAGATAGATAGATAGATAGATAGATAGATAGATAGATAGATAAGCTCATGTTTTGAAGTTCGTGTTTCTTTTTCCTCTGATTCCTGAAGATATTCCTCAGCATTATCTGCAATGGTGTCGGCTTCTCTTTAAACATTGTATACTATATATTATTTTTCCCTTATACTGGTGCTTATTTAACGTCTAACCATTTAGTTTATATGGGAAACATTAATCAGGTGTTTCTCTTTTATACTGTGATGTATTTTTTAATTAGTACATGCATGCAGCTCAGTAGTTAACACATTAACCAAGTAATAAAAAACAGAAAGAGGTCATTTTAAAAGTAACAAATTTCAGATACATTTGCCCTTTAATTAAGTCCCATATTTTTAAGATTATCATAATCTAATACAATGTAAATCCCACTTTGAACAGTTGAAAGTACTTCTTCACCTGATGTATCAATTAACAGTTTGCAGAAAAATATGCACAGTGGAGAATGGACTGCCCAAAGAAATGGAGATCGGGATTGTTCAGAAGTATAATCAAAAATAGATTAGATAGATGGAAAAAATCTGATGGAGAATGCAATTAAGTTCAGTACATTTTAAAACCATAATATTTTAAGCTTGTGATTTAATATCAGTAGCATGTTAAATTGTTCAATAGTAGATAAACAATATAAATAGATAGTTTATAAGAGATAACTATCTATAAGGGATGAGGTAGAGAAGTGTGGACTGCCAACTAGTGTCCTTGAGCCAAGCACCATCATCACTATGACTGGCCTGGTCAGGGAGACTTGATTTGGTAAAAAGGTCTAAAGGCTGGATAGCTCAATGATTCCAACAAGACAACATTCGGATGTTATATCATTGAAGACAAACAGACAGCGGTAGGCTGTAGCAGCTGTCCACTTTTATTTATCTTATTCAAAGATTATTTACTATATTTGAACTATAAACAATGTAATTCCATATACTGTGCGCTCAGTCTTCTAAATCATTTGCTCTGTACAAGAAATTCTAACAATTCCTAGGCTATCCTTTGTAGTTTTGTTTTCTATTTTCTCCGTGAATGTGTACATTTCACAAGGGGCTGAATTATACCACTCATACAATGTTAAATGTTTACATATGTAAGCACAGTCTATGTAAGTATAGTAAAACAACACATATACTGGATATAAATATAATTTAAAGCATAAATTACATCCATCCATCCATCCATCCATTTTCCAACCCGCTGAATCCGAACACAGGGTCACGGGGGTCTGCTGGAGCCAATCCCAGCCAACACAGGGCACAAGGCAGGGAACCAATCCTGGGCAGGGTGCCAACCCACCGCAGGACACACACAAACACACCCACACACCAAGCACACACTAGGGCCAATTTAGAATCGCCAATCCACCTAACCTGCATGTCTTTGGACTGTGGGAGGAAACCGGAGCGCCCGGAGGAAACCCACGCAGACACGGGGAGAACATGCAAACTCCACGCAGGGAGGACCCGGGAAGCGAACCCGGGTCCCCAGGTCTCCCAACTGCGAGGCAGCAGCGCTACCCACTGCGCCACCGTGCTGCCGCATAAATTACAGTGACATGCTAATTATTGGTTATATTTTCTGCACAGTGAAGCATGGTGGCACAGTGGTCGTGCTGCTACCACACAATAAAGAGACCAGGGTTTGCTTTCTAGGCCCTACCTGCGTGGAGTTTACATGTTCTCCCCAGGTCTGCATGGGTTTCCTCTGGGTGCTCCGGTTTCCTCCCATTCAAGGACATCCAGGGTAGTTGGACTGGCAATGCTAATTTGACCCTAGCATGTGTGTGTGTGTGGGGATGATGGACTGATGGCCTGTCCAGGGATTGTTCCTGCCTTGTGCCCTATGCTTGCTGAGGTAGGCTCCCGCCCCCAACGACCCTGCTCAGGATTAAGTGGACTTATAAAATGGTATGGTATGTTATAAATCACAAAGCTGCTAGTTCAACTCTATCATTAAATAACCATGTGATTCTAAATATAATTTTAAAAGATTTTTAACCATTTCTCTAAATGTAGTAGTATGTACAGTAAAATATTTTGTTGTGCTGTTTTGATCTGCCAGTTGCTTTTGAAAAAAAAAAAATCAGCCAAATAAATGTCAATTGCCAAAATATTTTAGAAAATTATTTCATGCTTTTAATGTTGCAGGAACTGTGGAAAAGGCATTACGCATGAAACCACAAGGTTGCTGGTTTAATATGTGCCTCCAGTTCAGTGTGTGATCCTAAGCAAGTCACTTAACCTTACTATGCTTCAAATGTAAAAAGTAAAAAAAGATGAGAAAAATGATCTTGTAAGTTGCCTTGTTAAAGGAGTTAGCTGAAAATATAAAGATAGAAATAATAAGCATTTTTTATTTGTAGTACCAGATCACTCACTAAAGTTTATGTAATAATTATATTAATTTCTACCCCATCACTTACTACTGTAAAACAATATAATACAATGCACAGTAAAGACAAACAAAATGTAGAAAAAATATAAACAGTAAGACAAGCAACAATTAAAGATAAAACACAATGAAAAATACAATGTTTACCTCTTCATGCTATACAAGAACTTGTCAAGCACAAAATGTTAAATGTGGCCTATGAAGAAAGGTTCTTCAAGAGATCTGTTAGTTTAAGAGTTTCCAGTTTTTTGTATGTGCATTCACAGTTTTGAATTAGTAATGTTTAATTGTTCACAGTGAGTTTAGCACCATACACAGCAAATAAGACAGGCATAGCAAATGCACTGCATGACAATTTAGCGATGCATTATGAAAAGTGAAATTGAGCTTCCCTGTTGAAAGGTTACTACATGCTGCTATAAATGCACATGTGCTACAATTTTCTTTAGGAGCTTAGCAAACTATAATAATACATGCACACAGAGATTAGCAGATTCACACACAGTTTATTTTGAACATTTAAGAATCACTTGAAAGTTTTCTGGAAGTTTTGTAACCCTTGATAACCCCTTTCATTATTTCAAATTTATACAATTTACTGTCTTTTAATTATGGAATTTTAAGAATCAAGTCATTCTGATATAAATATATGTGAACAAGCAATTAGCTCTTTTCCTCTCAGCACAGGTCACATTTCCACAAACACATCAGCAGGTCCAGACTCATAGTAATCTAAGGTGGGGTTTTGCTCTAACTGAGGTTTTAGCGACTGAGTAATTTCCCCAACTAAAGAAACAATTTGAGTGCACCTATGAAATTAATTTTAAATAGGACTCCAATCATCTTTTAAATCCAACAAAAGGCAACTCATTCAGCTAATAACTCAAATGCTCTCTAGCCTACTGCCTCTTTAACTCCATTTCATCAAGTACTCTCAACTTCAGGAGTATGCAGTATTATAAGAATGGAAAAAAGGAAATGGATCAATCTGCTCAATAATTAAGGCTTCTGTTATTCTACAAGTGGACACAAATCCACCTATCCACTGATTTTTTTTTTTTTGGTTGTACTGCTTATCCAGCTTAGGGCCGCGGGGAGCCAGTGTCTATCCCAGCAACACTAGGATTTGACAGGAAAACACAAAGCTCCTAAGTTCCACACAGGAAATGTCTACACTCTTAAAAATAATTTAATTTTATAAATGGATTTCAAGTGACTCAGCAACCACTACAGTAAGGCAAGTAACATTCAAAGCATACAATGCACATTACTGTATTCTGTAACCTTAGCTTTGGGTGATTCCTAGTGAGACAACTGTATGCCACTAATTCCAAACAGAATGCTTCATATGTAAAAAAATATATTGCTTGAATATATAGCATACAAATGCGCCTTTAACATTTTGAAATATCTAGTTTCTAGAAATAGTGTGTTTATTCTTTCCTTTATTAATGGTTAATGAATTTGAAGTATTTATTTAATTTGTGCAATGAAGTTTTTTTCTGGTTTTCACTATCCAGTTTGGGAATATTTATAAGTTATTTCCACACGTGACATAAAAAAAAAAGATAAAATAATTGCAATACTTCAATAATTTTCTCCCACATTCATTAAAAGTGATAATAAAAAAACCTAAGGAATCTCAAATATTGTCTGTGAGATAAGGACACATTTTATGCGGAACACTGATAATGTTTAGCGAAAAAAATACATTGTTTTAAAACAGAACAATTTTTTATATTTGCTGAATTTCTCATTTTATTAATATTCCATTACTGCATCAGAATATTGAATTTTTGATGCATCAGAAAACTACAAAATTGTGGCAACTTCTGCCATTCTTCTGATGCTGCTGGGCTAGGCTCCAACTTCCCATGACTTGGATTAAACATATTGGTATTAATAATATTTAGCTTTTTGCAGTACATAATTATTTTACCAAGGATATTAAGGCAGTTTTCTTTGACATAACTCTCCACAGTTGTCATTCTCAGAGACTTATACAGTTTAACAAAGTTACGCAGAACTTATTCACTGATATAGGCTATACTCAGATTGACATAATTAAAAAGGCATTATTTTAGATTAGCTTTATTGGTCATTTTATTTTTGGTTTTATTTCTTGGTTTCTTTTCCTTAAAATTCTGAAATCAACAATTTTTTTTTATACACCCTACTTCTTGTTCTGGTATTTGCTGAGTTGGATTTTTGTCTAATTTTGTTCCTCCTGCTTGTGCTCAACAGTGTATCAAATCTAGTCTGGTTCTAAATGCCTCACTTCTTCAGACTGTCTGTCTGCCATTCACTGATTTACGTAAAAAAAATTTGTTACTCCATTGTCTTGGTTATTAGAAAACTCTTACCCACCCATAAAATAATATAACACCAAACTAATTGAAAAAGTGGCATAATAAGAGAAAATCTCAATTCTTTTAGCACCGAGGAGGATTTAGTTTAAATTAACAATCACAAAACATCAAAGATCTTGTATATGCGGTATCTTTATTCTCATCTAGCCAGACCAAAGATGCCGTTTATTGGCACTAAATGTCGGCTTAAAATATGAGCTCCTTTTCAAATACTCTTGGTGATGCTATTATCAGATCTTCTTCTGCTGCAAGAAAGTGGGTGTCAATTTTTGATTCCTCCCTTTCATATTTTACGCACATAAACTATATTAAGAAACTTTCTTACTTCCACCTCCATAACATACCCGTGTCCGCTCATTTCTCTCCTTTTCTGATGGTGAGAAACTTATTAATTCTTTTATTACATCCAACATCAACTATTTTAACTCCCTGCTGTCAGGTGCTTCTTCTGATCTGTTATCACAACTTCTGTTGGTTCAAATCTCTTCTGCAAGAGTCCTTATGCAGACCTGCAGTGTGCACATTAGAACCATCCTGCTTCATCTTCACGGGCTTGCAGTGCTTTACAGAATTGAATATAAAATTCTATTATTAACCCATAAAGCTTTAAATGGCCTTTCACCGGACTACATCAGTAACCTCCTCCATCACAATGTTTGCCCACCAAGGATTACTGATTCTGCACCCCAAACTAACCTGTGCTCTATGGGTGACAGAGCCTTAAGCTCTATAGCACCCAGACTTTGGAAAAACCTCCCTAAATTAATAAGATTAGCTGACTTAATTCATTCATGAGTATGGAAAAGGGGCTATATTAATACAATTTATTATTTATTATTATTATTATTATTATTGGTCAGTCAGGTTCAAGATATTTTTAGTATGGTAAGTAGAATGCACAGCTCTTTAAGATAATGTCCATCAGTTCTAGGCCCTAGGACTGTTACTAAAACTCTTTTTAAACTGATGGAATAGAGAAACTGAAGAAAAGCACCTAGCATGTCAAAACTTCCATGCACAAAGCCTAAACTAAAACCTTTTTATGTTATGTAAAATTGGTTTAATGACTTCTTTACTGCCAATTACTTTATAGAATTGAGAAAACCCAAGCTGCTATAACCTAGAAGATATTCTTGGTGGGTTTCCTGTTGTGTTTGCTACATCTGAAAGGAGTTTATTGACTTCTTTAAACACCCTTGTAAAATTGAACAGAATATGCTTATGGATTTACAGGCTCACATAATGTTCAAAATAAGTATTATTATTGTGTTGGCAAGATTTGGGCACAAGCATACCTGAAAGCATATACAATATCCATTTTGTCACCTACCTGTAGCTTAAGCATCGTGTGTTTCCAAACATTTTTCCTTCCTCTATCATTATTCTGTTTAGATACAAGCCTTTCACACTGAGCTTAATAAGGAAACAAATGTTGATCCAAAAACTGAAAATTCAGTAAATGTCACATTGTGAGACAGATGGACCTCAGTTATGATTTCAAGTTGAGATTCATGTATACTGTATTTATCTTTTTAAGCAGCAGAAAAAAATACTAATCTGTGAAAAAAAAAATGGGAAGGGATAAAATTAGCTATGTAATCGTAGCCTAAAACTCAAGCATTCTTCAGAGCTTGAGTGAAGTTACCTGTAAGCGCTAATGCTTACTATGTAGCACCACCTACGTTTTCTAGAGAAAAGGAGTCAAACTGCCTTCATTAAGCAGGTAATGAGGTTTTGGCTCACCAACAATCTTATTCACCTCACAGGGTTCCTCAAAAACTAGTTATGATACCAGCTGTCAAAAATATGAGAACACTTTTGATGTCAATAGTCTACCAAAACATAAACATTTTAAATGGCCATGTTACAGGTATGTCAGAGATTTTTTAAAACTACGTCTCTGCTGAGAATCTAAAGATGGTGGCTCTTGTAGGTTGGATTTGTTTTTTCATTTCATGTGCAGTTGCTGAATCATCTCAGGTTACACTTTTCAAAGAAGAGTAATGTAATATAATGAAAACTAGGGGGCTCCGCCCCCTGCTCGCTTCGCTCGCCAACCCCTGGTGTTGGGAATGACAAAGAGCGTGATGTATGAATGAGATATAGAATAGTGTGAAGGTGTAGATGATGCAAATAGAAAGCAAACAATAAAGTGTGTGGCTCAGTGTAAAGGTTTATTGGAAAATTTCTTTGTACACGCCGTTTAAGTGTAAAAGGTAATTCCAGGTCAGAACTTGTAATGTCAATGAAGATGGTTATTGTTGTGATCAGAGTCAAGTTTGTCAGAGCTTAGAAAGAGTTGTGTCTCTCCAGGAAGTAATGGAATGACTTGGGTATTTATGTTTTCCACATTAATATTTTTTGGACATAATATAGTGCGTTGTGTTAAAAGGGGCATTTGGTCTAATGAGATTGCTGTTCCAAATCTGTCTGTAACTAAGTCGTCGCAGATAAAGGCTTGAGGAATTGTAATAATATGTGGGTGACATCCATCTGTATTGGTGAGTGTACCATCTCCCAGTTGTAATAAGCAATTGTTATGATCTGGTTCTGGACATCGTATCTTTTTTACTAACTGTATCTTTTGAAAGCAATGCCAATTGTCTGCGTATTTTAAGGTGCACTGAACAATAGCTGAGCGCATGGCATGTGGAAGAATAGCTAAGCACTGTCTAAAATCTCCTCCTAATAAAAGTACCTTTCCTCCAAAGCGAATATTATTATTCATAAACGTTTGTAGAAGTTTATGAATGGTGTTGAGTAAGTGACTGGATGCCATTGTACATTCATCAATAATTAACATTTTTGCAAGACGGATGTCACGTGCAGTGCCACCGTTAATGTTCATAGTGGATACCGATTTGTAGGATCTAATGCAGTTGATAAAGATTTCACTTTCAGGTACATCGTTAGTTAGAAGCTTCTGTAGATATTCAGGATATGAATGTAAAGGAGGCAGTCTAATTTGACCCTTTTGACAACAACGAGTAAATATATTACTTGTATTGCCAGTTGTTTCTTCAGGGAAGTGAACTGAATGACAATGATTGCAAATGACATTCATTAATCCGAATGAATTTTCCTGGTTTATGTTTTGCTTGTGCCGTTTGAGAGGCGCGTTGTTGCATGTGTAGTATTTGGGATGTGTTGTTTTGGAGCTGTAATCGATTTGCATGTGCTGTGTGAGAAGCCCGTTGTAGCCTTCCTTGCCGTTAACGTATGTCTGAGACGGGAGGTGTTTCGTTTTGAATCCGTGCCTGTTGCGATGCAGCACTTTGATTGATAGATTGCGTCATGTGGATCTAGGATGTAGATTTGTGCATATTTGCGTTGTTGATTTGTTTCAGGGTGCACTGTTCCAATGCGATGCAGTATTTGTGCACATATGCGAAAGCAGTATGGGCCATTGCCTTTTGGTGGCCTGATATTTACTCCGGTAGATGCAAAAGCAAATAAACTATTGTAGGATCTAATGCAGTTCATAAAGTTTTTACTTTTAGGTACATCGTTAGTTAGAAGCTTTAGTTGAGCTTTGCGTTTTTGGAGCCGAGACATTTTCTCTTCTAGAAATATGGATAAGTAATAAGAAGTATTGCACTCACTGTTAATATGGAGCCTTTTCTGCGGTTGAACGGTTAATAGTGCCTTATTGTAATGAGATCCACCTATGCTGCATAGTGTGAATTGTGTTTGGTCCCGTTATCTGAGCGATATCGTTTTGTACCTGTGATCGTGAATTCATGACTTGTTTGTTCTTGAGCGTGAGAAATATGGATAAGTACTAAGGAGGATCGCACTCACTGTTAATATGGAGCCTTTTCTGCGGTTGAATGGTTAATAGTGCCTCATTGTAATGAGATCTACCTATGCTACATATTGTGAACGTGTTGAGATGACGTATGTTTAATACGGACGGTTCATTTAGAAATGGGGCTTTGTGTGTCATTTGTTATTTATGTTACTGTGGTCGTGGGTCTGAATCGTCGTTTTTGTGTACGTTTCGTGTGCTATGTCCGTAGTCTGTCCCGTTTCGTGTCCAATGGGCTTTGTGTGGTGCTCGCGGCTTCTTTTTTTTGTGTGCTTGTGGCTTGTTAAATCCTCCTCTTTGTGTGTGTCCCGTCCGTTGCTTGTGTGTGTGTGTGTGTGTGGGGGGGGGGGGGGGGTAGGGGGGTCTGGTGTTTTGCTCGTGCGGCGCCTGCGTTTGACTCCTTTTTTCTGTGCTCACTCCTTTTTTCTGTGGTCTTGTCCGCCTCTCGCGGCGCCTCATTTCTTGGTGCGCCTGCGCAGTACGTCTTTTTGCGGCTACGGCCCATGGCCGGATGTCCCTGCGTCCATCCGGTTTAGCATTCTCGGTTAGTAATATGGATGCCACTACTTCTAGGGCAGACCTTTTTTCTGGCTAGCAGACTATCATAGCAGTGTTTATATGGGTTCCGTTTTGCAGGAAGATATACTCAAGCATATCTTCAATCACATTTTCATCATTCCTGGCAAAGTCAATAAAGTTCTTACCTGAAAATCAACTTAAATTAAAACCTAGGGATTATACACTGTCTGGCCAAAAACAAAGTCGCCACCTGGATTTAACTAAGCAAATAGGTACGAGCCTCCTATTGGATAATTACTGCATGGGTGATTATCTTTCAGCTGGCAACGTTATTTAACCCCAACTGGTGCAATGAGTTGCTTCTCATTTCTTAAACAACCATGTCGAAAGACACATCTCGTGGTCGTGGAAAAGATATTAGTCTGTTTGAGAAGGGTCAAATCATTGGCATGCATCAAGCAGAGAAAACATCTAAGGAGATTGCAGAAACTACTAAAATTGGGTTAAGAATCCCTCGCTATATTGCACTTCGCCTTTCGCGGCTTCACTCCATCGCGGATTTTATATGTAAGCATATTTAAATATATATCGCGGATTTTTCGCTGCATCGCGGGTTTCTGTGGACAATGGGTCTTTTAATTTCTGGTACATGCTTCCTCAGTTGGTTTGCCCAGTTGATTTCATACAAGGGACGCTATTGGCAGATGGCTGAGAAGCTACCCAGCTTACTTTTCTCTTTCTCTTGCGCTGACTTTCTGTGATCCTGACGTAGGGGGATTGAGCAGGGGGGCTGTTCGCACACCTAGACGATACGGACGCTCGTCTAAAAATGCTGAAAGATTATCTTCACGTTGCTATCTTTTGTGCAGCTGCACGGTGCTTCGCATACTTAAAAGCTCGAAGGGCACGTATTGATTTTTGCTTGAAAAACAATCTCTGTCTCTCTCTCTCTCTCTTTGTCTGCTCCTGACGGAGGGGGTGTGAGCTGCCGCCTTCAACAGCTTTGTGCCGCGGTGCTTCGCATACTTAAGCCAAACAGCCCTATTGATTTGTTTGCCAGAGATTGTTTTCTCTATCTATGTGACATTCTGTGCTCCTGACACGCACTCCTTTGAAAAGGAAGATATGTTTGCATTCTTTTAATTGTGAGACGGAACTGTCATCTCTGTCTTGTCATGGAGCACAGTTTAAACTTTTGAAAAAGACACAAATGTTTGTTTGCAGTGTTTGAATAACGTTCCTGTCTCTCTACAACCTCCTGTGTTTCTGTGCAAATCTGTGACCCAAGCATGACAATATAAAAATAACCATATAAACATATGGTTTCTACTTCGCGGATTTTCTTATTTCGCGGGTGGCTCTGGAACGCAACCCCCGCGATGGAGGAGGGATTACTGTATTAAAAACTGGATGGATAGTGGGGACCCATCGTCTTCGAGGAAGAAATGTTGCTGAATGATCGTGATCGGCGATCACTTAAACATTTGGTGAAATCAAATCGAAGAAAAATAACAGTAGAACTCAGGTCTATGTTTAATAGTGAAAGTAAGAGCATTTCCACCTGAATATTCTGAATGACGAGGTTATTCCATCAATGGATTTTTTCTTCCCTGATGGCATGGGCATATTCCAAGATGACAATGCCAGGATTCATCGGGCTCAAATTGTGAAAGAGTGGTTCAGGGAGCATGAGACATCATTTTCACACATGGATTGGCCACCACAGAGTCCAAACCTTAACCCCATTGAGAATCTTTGGGATGTGCTGGAGAAGGCTTTGCGCAGCGGTCAGACTCTACCATCATCAATGCAAGATCTTGGTGAAAAATTAATGCAACACTGGATGGAACTAAATCTTGTGACATTGCAGAAACTTATCGAAACAATGCCATAGCGAATGCGTGCCATAATCAAAGCTAAAGGCGGTCCAACAAAATATTAGAGTGTGTGACCCTTTTTTTTGGTGGCGACTTTTTTTTTTGGCCAGGCAGTGTAGGTCAAGATTACCAATTTCTGGGGCTACCAGTATCTACAGAAACTGTGGCATCACAGTAACCAAAAAATATGTGCTCACTAATTAAAGGTGATCAGACGTTCAGTAAAACAAATTTAGTGTGAGCACATTTCTAACAACTAATTATGAACTAATTAATCATGAAGAGTACATTTCAAATGCTACAAAGTATAAAGCAAGGCTGAAAGCTGGGTTATATACCAAATTGTCATAATGTGTCAGGCATGAAAAGCAGATTGCACTTGTTTAGTGCTAATACTGTAATTTGTACTTCCATTTGATTTTACTACTACAGTGATGTTACTGGATTCTCAGATTTCAATATGCTGTACATGTGAATGCTCAACAGTGTTTAGACAGAAGTGGTTTAAATCCCCAAATCTCATTCACCTTCTGCTAAGGCGCTGCAAGATAGTCATGTTTAATGATAAAACTATGACATGTAAACAAAAACGTGTCAATAGGTTAGCACTATACCCATCTTAATTACTTCTTTCTTCCAGGTTTTCAGATCTATAAAACAATCAATAAACCCATCCTCTAATATTGCATCAGTGTGCAGTTTTTGGCCTGGCAACCATTTTTGTATTCACAAGAGAAAGTAAGATATACTGTACAGTCAGCTATGAATTATTAATATGGTGTTACAACAGTTCATGAGAGGGTTTTAAATTGAAATCATATGATCAAAGAGGACACCACATCATACCAAACATCCAATCAAATCAAACTGCTAAGGGAGTTTTTCTATTGACACAGAATAACTTTGCTTCAGCAGAATGATGCAGTAAACCCATACATAGCATTATGAGATGAAATAAAAAATAAAATACACAACAAAACATGGTTAAATAAAACATGTTTGAATCTTCAATAATTTTTTGGCTATATAGCCAGATTGTCTCAAGAAGCCTTTACGTGTTCCTAAAATAATAAATCTGCTCAGTAGTTACCTGATAATGGAGGGGACTTGCTTACTTCAGGTAGCCTTGGTGCTATGCTTTCAGAACCCTTAAGTTTTTGATTAGGTAACCTTTGTTCAAACAATCTAAAGAAAATGATTCAAAACTAGCCACCATGATGGTGCAAATATAAACAAAGAGAACCTTACTTGAAATATGTATACCAGAATGAAGGCCAGGAGTCAGACCTGCAATGATATGCATCAGTGGTTGCCTGGTTGCTAGGTGACACAACTGCCAAAATTTATTTATTTTAAAAACACTAATATTGAAACAATTAGTACCCAGGGTGTGGATGAGATGAACATTTCCACTAGAAAAGAGTGACTTGTGTTTTGTAGGTGAGGCAGGAGAAGCTGCACCAAGTAGAGAAGTTTAAGTAAGTTTAAGCACCTTGAAATGTGATCAGTAAGAGTGGAGAAGACTGTGGAATTATCATCAGATGGCACCAGATGTGAGAGAAAGAGAGGGAGCTTCATCATTAGACAAAAGTTCCCGATTCCGTGGACAATTAACATTCCCAACAGCTACGTAATGTGTATGTGTTTTATTTTAGTTGCTTTCTATGGTATGTTAGAGGAACAAAGGAATCCTTAGTTACGCTTCCTCTTTGCAAAGAAAACACACATTGAAAAAAAAGTTTGCAGGTACAAGAACCCCAAATGATCAAATAAAATGTGTGTGTGACTCACATACTGGAATTACATGAGAGTAAAATCTCTGCCTCCCTAGATGGAAATAAGTCAGTTGTGATGCTTTTATACATGACCAGAGTTTCAAGGTAAGCTATATAATCAGTAATCATGGCACAAGTGAATGGTGATGTGCTACATGTTGATTAGCCCATGCAAGTCGGAACTTCACTTTATCATACCTACTCTGTGAGCTTCCATAGGAGGAAACAAAGACTGCTGTTGGAGACCTAGGCAGGTCACCTTGGTCTTTAAAAACTGTGACTCTAACTTACACAAGAAGAAAATGAATATGAATGATCATAACTAATGGCTACTACATTATTAGTAAATGTCAGATGGACTACATAAGCCATACAATACTACAAGAAAATTTTAAATTTTGGTCAAATTTAGTTTTATTGTGTGGATCTCATCTTAAACACTTATAATCCAAATACTAAAACACTAAGAGGTGCACTTTCAAAGCTGAGTTTTCCTTTTTACAAGCTATACTGTGTTACTTGAAAATCTTATTATCTAAATCTGTGCCAAAAGCATCAGAATTTGAATTACAATAATATTATTAAGTTAATTAATAAAATAAAAATACACCAAAAACAGAACTATTTTTGACATTAGTGCTCCTTTACAATATTTAAATGTCTTAACTGCAAAGCAAGGAGCAGGGGGACAATGGACTTTCTTGGTACAGATGATGAGAATACAAATAAAAAAAATTACAACAAATATGGCTGAAAGTGCATAAGCAACAGATTGCAGAAAACATAATTTCATCCTGCACAACACAATTCTGCAAGATCTCACTGTAATAAGGCCAAACACTGGCCATATAGATCAAAATAGTGTTTTTCAATGTTTGTTGCAAGTTCATTTGTAATTTCATTTCCTCTCTTGACTGTTATTAACTGGCACAACCAGGATCTAATACTTTCTTGCACTGCAAGTTGAGTTGCCTTCTTTGGCTACTTTTTGATGTTGTTCTGCAAAATTCGACTAAAGGCATTGTGATACTGAAGAGACTGTTGTGGCAAGAAACTCTCCAAGGTGACTTATAATACAGCACAGGCAGGCTGAGTAACTTGCTTAGTTTCACACACTTAGGTAGAGGTGGGACCAGCATACATGGGTATATCATTGAACGTCTTAATCACTACACCACACTATCTCCTATAGAAGTCCCACACTTCAAATTCTTCTGAAACACATAGCTTAGATTTGAAAATAAGATGAATGCCTCTTGAACAAAACCATCTGGGAGGCATCCAAAAAAGGCAGTTCCGTTTTTGTTTTATATCACAGTTTTTGCACCTTAAGAAATGTTCCAATCAAATGTTGCAGTTAACAATTAAATTAATATGTAAGATATACAGTACATACATATTTCTTTTCAACTTTAAAATATTGTAGTGCTCCAAGTTTACTATAGGCAAATACAGTACAGTATATTCAGATTCCTGCTAATACAATGTAATAGACCTTTCTCACACACTGGTGAAAACTCTTTATAGTTTGTGAGATTTGACAAGATAATAAACACTTTTTTTTCAAAATAAATGAGTAAAATTACCTGCAGTAATCCTCAGGTCTTGCGCAATAACAAGCTAACATGTCAAGTAAGAGGATTTTCAAACTATACTGTAGCATCGGGTTTTGTACTTATAGAACATTTTCTGTATTTATTGTGTAAGTAGGCTGTCTGCATCCTTATTTTTAAAGAGCAAAAATGTAGCTACAGCAAAGCATAAAGTGCAGTTAGTTATTTATCCATTATTGAATCTGCTTAGTCTATGTCAAGGTTTGTGGTGGCTGGAGCTTTTCCTAGCAACATCAAGCACAAGGCAGAAGCTAACGGACAAGGTGCTAGTTCACCGCTAGGTATATTCACTATTATGTACTCAGCAATGCCTGTCTAACTTAAACTCATTATTTAACCTAAGAAGTAAAACTATGGGGCAAGGGAAATTGGGAGTGGAGGGGGAGGAAGAAAACTCAACTACCCAGGGAACATTAAAAACAGACAGAAAATATGCAGTTACCACACAGACAGAGTTCAGGCCAGGATTTAAACAACAGTACTGGCCACTATCCCATGTGACTGCCCATGACTGTATATAGTGTTCATAATTTTCTCCTTTAACTGCAGGAATCAGACAGCTAATGGGAACATGGAACCAACATCTAGTTACTTCCCATGTTAGGTGTACCAGGCACTGCCCACTGGGAACTGATCAAGAGTAAGATCAAGCATGCTGGCCAAAAGGCACCTAGGGATTTCCCAGGAGAACTTTTAAACAGTTCTTAGGGTGATAATAGGGATGTTTGGCCAGGACCCCCTGCCTGTTATGAGTAGGACTTTTAACAGGCTAAGTGGGAAAAAAGGAGGAAAATGAGATGTGAAGTGTTAGTAAAACAGTTAAGAATATCAACTGTGACAGAACAGAGGAACACTAAGAGTTGAAAGTTAACAAAATAACAAAAATGTGGTAGGGTTTCTACTTTATATGCAATTCTTCCTTAAATTTTTCATTTTTTCCCATTCTTGCCACTTAGAGGTTTGACGTTAAAGTGTGCAAGTGTGTTTTGGTATAACCTGCTATATAAACTTCCACCCTTCACAATTCATACACACAACTGCAAGCTTGTTCCTAAATATTATAAAAATAAAAAAAGAAGATTGTCAATGTCAATTTGCTGATAGCATTAATACCACCTATACAAGCACCAGCTCAGAACTGAGTGATTGTCATCACTGTTCTGAATTTATTTCTTACGTTTTGCAAGATACCAGCTACTCAGGTTCAGGGGAATTGCACCAGCACCGACTCCTCTTCGAGTTATGTCAGGGGAACAAAATCAATGTAATGCACCTTGAAATTCCTCAGAAATTCAATTTTCATTTCATTGTATGGTAGGATAATTTCTTCTCTCACTGTGCCAAATTACAGACCAACAATGGTCCGTGCTTTCAATCCCCAAACCTCCTGTCTACAACTTTTTAAATAAGTAGAACACAGGGAATCCGTACTTCCATAGGTTCAAACTTAAAATTTATCTTTTACAATTTTTAGAAATATACACTTATATTTTGACTGTCATATATAGATCTGCGGTGGGCTGGCACCCTGCCTGGTGTTTGTTTCTTGCCTTGCACCCTGTGTTGGCTGAGATTGGCTCCAGCAGACCCCCGTGACCCTGTGGTTAGGATGTAGCGGGTTGGATAATGGATGGATGGATGGATATATATAGATGCATTTGGTTATACTGTATGTAATCAATATATACACAGGGAATGTGCTGTAATTGTAAATAATAACTACAAAAAACAAAGAAAGACATACAATTACAAAGCTATCACTTTTTATGGTATAACCATAAAATATTATTATTACTATGTAAAAATGTATATCTTTGCCATGGTGAGAAATCATAGCACTATGGATGTCTGAGTAGAATGACCTCTAGATGCAAACGTTGCTGGTCCCATCACTGTTTGCTAATATTCTTAATTTACAAATGTGCTAGTCCATGAGAAGCTGTCTTTTTATCAATCAAAGTTCTTTATTCTTGCATCTCATCAGTAGAAAATAGGTATTGCTGCCAAGTTCTCAATATATCCTTTCTTTTTCTTCATTCTGTCACCTTAAATAATATACTCAAGTACAGTAGATCCTGGATAAGGTGTGTGCTAAAAATTTGAATACTAGTTTCAACACTATATATGTAAAATAAAAATTAACAGGCTCATTTTACTAATGAAAATTTTAATACAACAAACTCTGATGTATCTCAAAAATGCATAGTAAATTATGGAATTTGTATGTTCACTTTTGTAAATGTCACTTTACTTATAAAAGTGATATTGAAAAATATATACATCTTTTTGGTGTACCTTTCCAAATATATTTTTTACACATGTTAAGGCTTAATCTGATCATAAACTACATGGGCCTGCTTAGGTTGTGTTTTTGGCTCAATACTTTATAAATAAACAATGCACACAATTGAGTGTTAGTATAGGAACTGACCAAAAGTGCAGACATTCAGCAACGTTTATGTCTGGAAATCATTTTAATCACTTTAACTCAGGAATATCAAAACATATCAGAAAATGTCTTATGTGCATGCTCAGCACCCAGATCTAAGATATTCAAAAGATTGTTAATTCACTGCTGTTGTAAATAATCAGATGAGTTTATGTACAGTACAATCAGTATTTCTGATACAAAGTCATTCAGTCCATGCAGAGAGCACTACAACCTCTTGGGATCAGTTTTCTCTGTAGCTGATGAGTTTGAAACAAAAGTTCAAATTCACATGTACTGTTATGAATACAAAGTAAAATGGATGCAACACCAAATACTGAATACTGTACATCCTTAAATGATATGAAGAAAAAGGCACACTTGTGGAGGCTTTAATATTATTATGATGTTACTGAGAGGCTCTTATATAGCCTTATGACCAGACAGGAAAATCTATTCTTAAATCTAGTGTTTCAAGTATTACAAGGCCTGCACCAGTTGCTAGATAATGAGAAAAGTGACTGCAGAATGGCTGAGATCTTTGAAAGCAGATTCCTCAAGAACTGTACAACAGGGTGCTTTCTGTGGAACCCCGCCACTGCGGTTTACAATGTTCCAGCTTCAGTTCAGAATCAAACCAGCTATAATTCATTTCTGATCCTGTTTTTATAAAATAAGGCCAAAATTATACATAGAACTATCATATCATATGTTGTGAATTTAGTTTCATGCCTTTCAGCAGAAAACAGGTAGGACCTTTGTGATTGCTGAACAGCTTTTCATCTTAAGACACATTAAAGATAATCCTTGCTTAATCCTGAATTCTGCAGTCCTTGTTATGAACTGATTAGGTCATATCAAAAATTATCAATACTGCATAATTTGTGTATTAATTTCAAATGGATTTCAACAGCAATATTTGAGGCTTATTGTATTAGCAAGTGTGACTCAGGTGATCCTAATATTTTTTAATTCCCATAAAGCTCTACACAAGCTTTCATTGTATGATTTACCTATGCACAGGTTTCAATGATACAGTATAAAACTGTAGCTGATAAATGTAGCTACCTATTAATTACCTCTCCAACTTAACCTGAACTGTAGACAACTCTGACAATTATGCAATATATATTTCGATTGATAACATTTATGTTGTTTCAGTCTGTTAATGCTCATTTTAAATTTCTCCATTAAGTGCTTGCATTATCTCAAGTATATTTACAGGGAAAACATGATCTGAATAATCCTTCTTGATAGTAGTCTATTTCAGTATCAAATAACATAATGACAAAATCAAATCATGGTCTGGATTTGCTTGGTCAATTGAAGGGTTTGAAGGGACAGAATAAAATCAGCACTGCAAATATAAATAAAAACCAAAAAATGTTATCACACTGTCTTCAATGACAGGAAATACAGTATACTTTACAAATTTTAACACACAGAAAGATGTATCTTTCAAAATCACACAAAAAGGGTACATGGAAAACTGATAGACACACTAACAATGCTGGATAAATAGATCACTTGTGGGAAGAACCTTCAAAGCTAGCAGATGGTCTATGTGAACGGTGACTTTTGAAACTTCTAAATGAAGGAACATCAATTCAACACCAAAAGAAAACAGATGAGTCTTCACTTTGGAATTCAATGTCAAACAAAATGAGGCTTCCAAGAACTAATAGCTAGAAAGCTATAGGAGAAAGGCAGAGAGCTGAGTGTTGCTCAAACAAAATGAAGACCAGATCAGTTCTAAGCAATGGCGGCAGATATTATAGAGCATTAGAACAAATAGCTTTGTAAGTTATTTGAAGAGTTTTAGAGACAATTTAATAAAGAGACAAAAGTCATTGCAAATGAGACAAATAATGTGGTCACAGTAACTGGTTTGAGTCAACACTCTAAGAGATGCATTTTGAAAGTTTTGTAATCTTTTCATGCTTAATAGTATTTCTCATTATGAAAGGGGTCATATACAACATTTACTGCTTGACTAAACTATTCTCTAATTATCACTGAACAAATGTACTGTAATCCAGTTCAGGGTCATTGGGGTCTAGTATCAAAGACAAAACAGGAACTAGCTGTGGGCAGGGGGCAAGTCCATCACAGGACACAATTAGACACATTTAGAGTTCTCATTTATCCCCCCATATTTTTGGGATGTGGAAGAAAAAACACTAACTTATGAAGCCTGCCAGACATTTGTGAATATTGGATTTAAATTTTATTTACAAACACACCATGAGCAGAGCTGACTACCTTTAACCAGTGAAGACTGAGACTACAACAGAAAACAAGGAATTATTTAAAAACAGGAACTGGCATTGGACTGAAAAACAGCTTGGAACAAATGTCCATAAACAAACTGGTGGGAGACCAAAGAACAAAGGCATCCCTGATTTAAATGGCAAGATTTAAAAATATTAAAATATTTTAAATTACCACAAAACAAAATCTGCTTAAGTCACCGATTTGTTTTTGACTCACAAAGTACCTTTTTTTTGTTAACAGCATGCATGTTTTGAAAATAAACACTGATTTGATTAAAATATTATCCTGGAAGTGATTACTACAGAAAGGAAACAGGAAAATACTTATTTGTAACTTAAAATTGGCTTAGGTCCAAACTGAAACACTGCCACATTATTTATTTTTGAAAATAGCTGCATTTCATTTATAATTTTCTCCTTGAAATTCCCCAGAGCTTTATGTCTCCAGCTACTTTTGTGGCACAGCAACGGAGCAGAATATAAAGCATGATTTATGTTTGGAAAGACATCTTTTTTACTAGCATATTGTAGGCCACTGTGTCAGTTTTATACTGCTGTCAGATATGAAAGAGGTTGGTCTAATTTGAATCAGAAAGCCTTACCGTTCTTTCTTTTTTTTTTTCTTCAACTGAGAGCATGATAGTTATCCAGAATTTTGAACTTTACTATACACTGAGACTAGATAAGATGTTTCTGGCATTGACAGAGAGATGGGTTCAATATATAATGTAGAATGGAAACTAAAAGATGAAACACAATCACCATCTGAAACAAAAACTGTCCCATTGAACTGCAAAAATCCTGGTTTTCTCAACACAGCATTTTTCTATATTCTAATTATTATATTAGCTAACACATATTTCTGTAACTATATATCAATGCATCATGTCATAGAACTCTCAAAATGTTCTCTCTGGCCACTTAGTAACACCTCCATGCATTAGCCACAGGGGTTTTAAGCTCACGTTAGCAGTTCTTTGTCATATTGAAGTAAATTCCATAACTCTTTGAAGACAGTGTGGCACAAAATAATGCAATACACCTGTATAGAAAAGCAGCCATATACAGTAAGGTGATGTTTAATCTGTGTGGAATTATAATTCCAGAAACAATTCCAGATATTGTGGGGGAACAGGCTGTAAGTGCTTCACGAATCATTTTCGATGTACAATATGGCAGTAGAGTGTTTTTGTCAACTTACTTTACCGATGCACCAATGATGGGCTAAATAACCTGTATTTAGTGTCATATCGCTCTCAGGCAATGCAGCCATGGTACATTATTGCTGCTTATCATAGCAATTGAGTTTCAGGGCCAAATTCACACACAACTTTATCCTCACTTGTATGCCCCCCACAATTTTATGCTTTTTCATAGTTTCTCTGCTCACCTACTAAAGACAGGCTGTTAGCTTGACTGGAAATACTGCATTTCTCCATTGTGGTAAATCACTCAAAAGAGTTAGTTTCTGCATATGCTTATTGGCGCCAGGATAAATTTTTAGCACTGTGTTAATTTAAGCAAAATAAAGCAGGTATGGAAAATCAATGCATCTGTTACTCCTCATACTGCTGGAAATAAGCCTAATTAATCCAGTTGTCACCACATTATATATTTAATATACATGATGGAGCAGAGGGTTGTATGATTGGGTGGTTATTGCTGCTGCTGCTTCACAGTTCCAAAGATATTTGAACACATCTGTGCTCAAATCCTGGCCCAGTCACTGTTATCTCTGTGTCTGCATGGGCTTTTCTTCAGGAGCTCATGTTTTCCCCAACATCCCAAGAAAACACGTGTTCAGCAAAATGAAAACTGCTAATTGGATCAAGGTGGGTGGATGTCAGAATTAGTGTGCCCAGCGATAAATTGGCACCTTTCCCAGGGTTTTTCTCCTGCCTGTTGCTGAATGATGTTTGATTAGACACTAACTACAATCCTGAAGTGGGTAGATGGTTTAGGAAATCGATGGAGAGGAGGGAATTTTGACAGGGATTTGGTATTAAAAAGAGCCTAATACCTGCTAAATAAATATTAAAACATTTGTTACATCTATAAAAGGAAAAAAAGAATAATGCATTTCTGTTTTTGTTTCACTGAACATGGCAATAGATCTGTTTTGTTTTAGCAAGTAAGTAGATAAAGCCTACCCATTAAATATTCAAATTGCTTTCTGCCTCTGCTGATATGTGCCTTGTTTGCCTTGAACATAAAGTTACAGTTACTTCAGATGCCAGCTCCAATGTACTTGATTGATTTTGTCCTGAACGTACACCAGATGGGTTTGAATTATTTTAATTGAAAAGAGGTTAACATCTTCTTTTTAAAAAGATTTTCTCAGTATGTCTTAAAGACAGGCTACTCCTAAACAAAAGAAAAATCACAGCAGACTTTAAAGTCTATTAATAGCCTTTCCTACAGAGCATTATCATCGAGCCACAGGTGTGTTACAATGTAACAATGATGATGAAATATTTTTCCCACATGAAATTTCTTATCTGCAAAGGTGGAAAGAAATGATTTGTTTGTGTAGAAAAGCCCCAGCGGTCCGGGAATGCAGCAGTTTGACTAAGTGACTTTGAAAACAGAAAAGCACTTTATAAACAAAAGTCACCAGGAACATAAAACTTCTGTTATGGATGGTGAAGACTACAATGATTGCAAAATTACCTGCTTAGCGTTCATGCACTGACAAACAGACAAACAGACAGACATGATTAAAATCATTAATGATTTGTCTTTCTGTTCCAGCATGCAGTATCTAATAGCAGGAATCTGCACTATTGTGCTTCATCTGACATGAGAAACAGACGTTATGTTTGGTATACAGTACACAACATACTGTAATGCACTATTAATGCTGTATTATATAAGAAGTTTATTGGGCCAATTAATACAGTTATACACATTATATACAGAGTAAAATACTTTATATGTACAATATAAAAATTGCATTAATTATTTTAAAATATTTCAGTGCCACTTAAACCAGATCATTGAGAACTGGAATCTACCCTGACAGCACCTCTAGACAAAGTGCCAGTCCATCACAGTCACACAGGGCCAGTTTGGAACATCTAATTAACCTAACGCACAGACACACACACGCATGCAGACACAGGAAAATTTGCAAACTCCATACAGTGACAGGATTCAAACCCATGAGGAAGCAATGACAATCACTGCCACAATATATACTATACTAGCCGTCCCCCACGGTTCCGCCTGCGTAGCGGAAGAGGACAGTGAGGAGGGCCCTGCCCAGCTCCCTACTCCTGATGTCATGCTTCCCCTCCCTTCAGCCTGCTGCCTCTGTCTCGGATTTGCACAAATAAATTGGTACCACACAGGCGAACTATGATGCATAGCGCAATGAGAGACGTCACAAAATCAACCGGAATGTTCGAGCAAATTATAGAAAAAAACCCAATCAAAATCCATTAAGGAGTTCTCTCGTGAAAAGTGGACAGATATACAGACAGACAGACATTGGATTTTATATATATAGAGATGAGTCACTATCTGTGTGTTACCAGGTATATCAACGGTTATTTCTTGAACAGTATACATTATATATATATACTGCTCAAAAAAATTAAATGAACACTTTTTAATCAGAGTATAGCATCAAGTCAATGAAACTTCTGGGATATTGATCTGGTCAGTTAAGTAGCAGAGGGGGTTGTTAATCAGTTTCAGCTACTTTGGTGTTAATGAAATTAACAACAGATGCACTAGAGGGGCAACAATGAGACAACCCCCAAAACAGGAATGGTTTAACAGGTGGAGGCCACTGACATTTTTCTGACTGTTTTTTCACTAGTTTTGCATTTGGCTACAGTCAGTGTCATTACTGGTAGCATGAGGTGATACCTGGACCCTACAGAGCTTGCACAGGTAGTCAACTTCTCCAGGATGGCACATCAATATGTGCCATTGCCAGAAGGTTTGCTGTGTCTCCCAGCACAGTCTCAGGGGCATGGAGGAGATTCCAGAAGACAGGCAGTTACTCTAGGAGAGCTGGACAGGGTCGAAGAAGGTCCTTAACCCATCAGCAGGACAGGTAACTGCTCCTTTGGGTAAGGAGGAACAGGATGAGCACTGCCAGAGCCCTACAAAATGACCTCCAGCAGGCCACTGGTGTGAATGTCTCTGACCAAACAATCAGAAAAAGACTTCATGACAGTGGCCTGAGGGCTCAACATCCTCTACTGGGCCCTGTGCTCACTGCCCAGCACCGTGGAGCTCAATTGGCATTTGCCACAGAATACCAGAATTAGCAGGTCCACCACTGGCACCCTGTGCTTTTCACAGATGACAGCAGACAGACGTGAAAGGGTCTGGAGAAGCCATGGAGGGCATTTTGTTGCCTGTAACATCATTCAGCATGATTGGTTTGGTGGTGGGTAAGTGATGGTCTGGGGTGGGATATCCATTGAAGGATGCACAGACCTCTGCAGGCTAAACAATGACACCTTGACTGCCATTAGGTATTGGGATGAAATCCGTGGACCTATTGTCAGACCCTATGCTGGTGCAGTGGGTCCTGGGTTCCTCCTGGTGCACGAAAATGCCCGGCCTCATGTGGCGAGAGTATGCAGGCAGTTCCTGGAGGATGACGGAATTGATACCATTGACTGGCCCCTACACTCGCCTGAACTAAATCCAATAGAGCACCTCTGGGACATTATGTTTCGGTCCATCTGACACCACCCGTCGTCTCATTAGGAGCATGCCCCGATATTGTCAGGCATACATACAAACACGTAGGGGCCATACAAACCACTGAGTATGATTTGGCAAAATGGATTAGTCTGTAGGGTGATAATTTTAATTTCCATCAAATAAACGATGTGGCATCCTTTCGTTCCTAACACACTACGCAGTCCATATCAGTATAGATATCCAGCATGATGTTTTCAAAGTGTTCCTTTAATTTTTTTGAGCAGTTTATTATAAAAGGATACATATATACTGTATATAAAATATAAGGATTGACAGTTCTGTAAAATTTTTTATTGTTTCCATCAACCTGTAAAAGGATCCAGTAAGGGCACACCCTGGATCCGATTAAAATTCTCCCCACTATGTTTACTGTAGCCTTCTCTGCAAAGAACATCAAACTTTTAAACAGTTAAAGGCAACATATTACTTGTGCCAGCTAGATGGCAACCACTCTTTAAAGCCTGCTCTCGCTTGTAGGATTGCTAGGCAGCTTTAGTTCAAGCAGGTAACCCTATTAGCAGAGGTTTCATAGGGCCTCAGGGGCAGCCTCCTAGGATTAAAACTTATTACTTCTATGAGTATTCAGATGTCCAAGTGTGACTCACAGGCACATCATTATAGCACTTGTAGTGCTCTTTGTGAGGCAGGACCTAAAAGTGTCTTGAGTCCTCAGTTAAGGAGCTTGGAGTCAGGAATTGAGCAGGAGCTTTGTCTTGCAAAAATGAAAAAGGACAACAATAGGAAGGAAAGAAGGCTGGTGGAAGGAGGCTGAGAGCAAGCCCAATGCATTCTGGAGTGGGTCAAGGCTAACCTGACTGCTATACTTTATAGTCAAGTCCATAAGAGGCAAAGTCAGTAGTGTTTTCCCTCGTGAGTTAACCTGTTCCCCATCTTCCATTATATCTTCCTGTGTATATGTGTGTACTTGAAATTTCCTTAATAATCTATTTATTTAAATGGAATCTGTTCTGGGCTAGTTGCTGTTCTGAGTTAGGGAATTGCTCAAGTGCACAACACAAAATATACATTATACAAATATATATAGTGCTTCACCAAAAGGATGAGATTAGGCAGGTAAGGAGCAGTGACTGGTCTTGAAGTTCTGCCACAGAGTTCAAGTTTTGTCTCATCCAACCAGAAAATCTTTTTTTTCATGCTCTCAGAGTCCAAGTGGCCATTTTATTCAAGAGCTGCTTTTGTCTAGATACTCTGCCTTAAACACCGAAATGAATTCCAACATGTTCTACCATTTCAGCAGGGGACTTCTGAAGCTCTGGTACAGTGTCCATTAGATTCTTGGTCAACTCCCTAATCAAGCTCTTTCTTGTCTGGTTACCTAGCTTTGTCAGATGGCCAATTCTAATAAGAGATCTAGTGGGTCCAAACTTCTTCCATTTCACAACTATTACTTAAAATAGTTACTAAGCCCCTTGGAACACGAAAAGCTTTAGGAATGGTTTTATACCCTTGTCCTGATCTATATCCCACCACGACTACATGACAGATGTCTACAGAGAGTAATATATACATCTCTATAAAATTAAATGTACAACACAATAAAGTGAGCAGAAAGTAAAGGAATCTGAATAACTTCCAAATCCACTGTATATATATATATATACAGTATACTATATGTATGTTGATGGATGGTCGGGACCCTTTTCCAGCCAGAACACCTCCTTCATGGAAGGACCTTGAGAGCAAACATGCACAGGGCACTACCTCATTTGGAGCTTTAGATGGCAGCGATGTCAAGATTTCCCACAGGGCTACAAGGGATTTGGAGTTTGGCACAGCCCTGTTGGGTTCCATGGGCACACACATGCACACACACATACAAACATGGACAAATGTGATGGTACTCCCACACAAAAAAAGAAGAACACTCTAATGTTTCTGAACTAACTTGAAACTGACAAAGGTAAATGGCACCCATCATTGTTAATTCCATATTCAACAAAAATTAGACTTTACTTTATAGTTTTGATTGAAAAGAATATTTCAAATAATAACACAAATGAAAATGGCAAGGACAAAAATGATGGGACCTTAACCTATTACTTCGTTGCACAGCCTTCTGAGGCAATCACAGCAAATATGCAAATCCCTGTAGCTCTCAATGAGACTTCTGCACCTGTCAACAGGAGGTTTGGCCCACTTTTACTAATCAAATTGCTCCAACATTGTCAGGTTTGAAGGGTGTATTCACCATACTGCATGTTTCAGATCTTTCCATTGATGTCTGATAGATTTCAAATCAGGGCTTATACAGTAGAAGGCCACTCCAGAATAGTCCAATGTTTTGTACTTGGCCATTCCGGTGTTCTTTTAGCTGTGTGTTTTGGTTCATTATCCTGTTGAGAGGATGACCTGTGACTGAGACTGAGCTATCTGTCATTTTGCAGTACATTTCACTTCAGAATGTCTTAACAGTCTTAAGATTTCAATGCTACCTACACAAGCACAAGGCACCCCATTCCAGACGAAGAAAAGCAGACCCAAACAATAATTGAGCCTCCTTCATGTTTCACAGTAGGTATAGTATTACTTTCTTTGAAAGCATTTTTTCATGTGTAGAGACTGAGCAGATGTGACTTGCCAAAAACCTCCAGTTTTATCACATCTGTTCAAAGGACATTCTTCAAGAAGCATTGTGGCTTGTCAATATGCACTTTAGCATATTCGAATCTGGCTTTTTATGTTTTTCTTTCAGCAGTGGAGTAATCCTGGATCTTCTTCCATTGAGCCCACTGTCACTCAAAAAACAACAGACAGTGCGATCAAACACTGATGGACCTTGACCTTGGAGTTCAGCTTGTATCACTTAGGAAGTTGTCCTTGGATTTTGTCTACTATTCTCATTATCCTTATGCCCATTATGGGGACAATTTTTCTTTTGTGGCTGAGACCAGGGATGTTGGCTACAGTCCCATAGACCTTAATCTTCTTAAAAATATTTACAACTGTTCTCACAGGAATATCAAGCTGCTTGGAGATGGTCTTACAGCCTTTGCCTTTAACATGATTGTCTATACAGTAGTTTTCTTTCTGATCTCTTCAGACAGCTCTATCCTTTGCTTTCTCTGGTCCATGTTCAATGTGGGACATACGATGATACCAAACAGCAGAGTGACTACTTTTTTCCATTTAAATAGAATTCATGATTGAAGACATTTGTGATACTAACTAAAGAAAACAGCTAGTTTGAAAAAAAATCACTCTAATCCAATTATTTATTATCTTTTCTAGGGGCACCAACCAGTATGCAGGTATAGATGGAACAATTGCTTTTCACTTTTAAGGAGGCATATAGCACTTTATGAATGATCTTTAAGGGTATCAACAAATTTGTCCATGTTTGTATATACTGTGTACATACAGTATATCACAAACCTCAGACACAATAGTACTCCACACAACCTTGAGTTCAAATAAAGTATTTTATTATAATTAAGTCACCTAATGTGCAGTAATGACTAAGCACAATTTTCAGAACAAGTGTTTCTCTTTGCTCTTCGGCAACAGCCTCCTGACTCTGATTCCTCAATTTAGGTGAGATGGCTCCTTCTATGTTGTACCTACTGAGTACTTCTTTTGACACAACATAGCCTAAGTAGGGTGACCTTCTCCCACCAGTGCCCTCTGGTGTCACCCCGGGATCCTGACAGGGCTGCCCTTCTGAACTACAGGTCCTATGACACTCTGTGTGAGTCTGAACTGGGCCTATGCCAGGGTAACACTGCCACGTTTCGCCCTAGGGAAAAAACTTCCCCTGATTGCCAGTCTCACCCCATCCATCCATTATATGATTGTTCTGACTGGGACAAGAACCTGGAGTTATCCTTGCCAGATTACACCTCAACTTACATACTCCATCCAGTATGGCTTTGTGGCTGGGTAAGATTTCACTCTCCATCCCAGCTGAGATGCCAAACCATCTGGTTAAGCATTTACTGCACACACACACATAAATATTTAAATCTCTTTTATTTAAAATGTTAAATCTCTACAGGAGAACTCAGTTATCTTTTGTAGAAATACTCAATATTTGAAGTCATTCCTTAACATTTCAAACTCTAGAGGCTGCAGTAGACATCTCTCTTTAATCAGAAGGTATCCTAGATAATGGGCTGGCACATCTTTAGCATTTTGCATGAAAAAAATCCAAATTATTTTCTGATTATTTTCATTGAAGTGTGGTTTTACATTATTTATGGGCAATTTCGTACTCATATGAGGAAAGTTTTTTTTTCAAGAAATACAATAACATGATTACTGCTGAGCAACAGCTAATGCTCATTAACAATCAGTCTGATGCTACCATTTCCTTGAAAAAATAAGAATAACAAATGTTGCAGTTGTGCAATATTTACATCTTTTGAAATTTAGCATATACTGTTTATTAATTATGGAAATACGTTAATTATTTTTCAATGACAATGTACATTATATACATGCAGACAGTATGTGTTCATGTGTTGAAGCTGAAATTAAGAAAAAAATTAACAGCCGACAGTACAGCAGTTCACAGAAGTGTAAGCATTAGCATTTACATTTAAATGATATCAGCTTTAATTAGACACACCCAAGCTTGATTGCTGCCAGCCCCACTGAAACTAAACTTTGCTTAAATAGAAAGATTCCTGCAATGTGAAGTTTGTTAGGAGGTCTCAACAAACTGCACACCATGTCTCTATCTAAAGAAATTCCAGAACACCCAAGAAAGAAAGTTACTGAAATATATAGGCTGGGACAGGGTAAGAAAGCAATCTCTAAAACCCTGGGACCAGCAAATCTATCTGAGAACCATCATCTCCAGATGGAGAAAACTTGGAATAGTGGTAAATCAGCCCAGAAGTGGCCAGGCTAGCAAAATTAAACCAAGAGCACATGGAAAACTCATCTTGGAAGTAACTTCAGTTAATTTCAGCATTCATGACTCCACCATTAGAAAGATCCTGGGCAAAAATGGCATTCATGAGGAAGCTGCAAGGTGAAAACCACTGCTAAATGAGAGGAAGACTTCTCTAACATCTGCTAAACAAACTCCTTGATTACACCCTAAACTTTTGGGATAATGTTATGTGAGTCAAAAGCGGAACTTTTTGTAAGACAGGGGTTGCACTACATTTGGCATAAAGCTAACACAGTTTTCCACAATAAAAACATCATGCCCACAGTCAAACATGGTGGTGGTAGTCTGATGGTGTCTGGATGTTTTGCTGCTTCAGAGTATGTATGATTACTGATCGAAGCATAAATACAGCTCTCTACTAGAAAGTTCTAAATCTGATATCTGAAGCTTAAGAGCAACTGGCTAACGCAGCAGGACAATGATCAGAATCAGCTGAAAAAAACAAAATTAAGGTTTTGGAGCGGCTTAGTCAAAGTCCTGACTTGAACCCCATTGAGATCTTGTGGCAGGACTTTAAATGGACAGTTCAGTCAAAAACCCACCAAATTGGCTTAAGTAAAACAATTCTGTAGAAAAGAGTGGACCAAAATTTCTTCATAGCCATGCCAAAGACTAATTTCACATTTTGGAAGCATCTGATTGCAGTGAATGATACTAATGGTGTTACAACCAAGTATTAAATTTAGGGAGACAATTACTCTTTCACATGGGTGATACTGGTGTTGGTGAACTTGCTTCGTCCAATAAATCAAATGATCATTTAATAACTGTATTATATTTACTCAGGTTGTTTTTTGTGTACAATATTTGTTTAGATATCAGAAACAATAAAGTGTTATGAATAAGCTAAAAAGAAGGAAATCAGGAGGGAAAAATACTTTTTCACAGCAATGTATTTGTCTCAAATTTATAACTTAATTACACCTCCTGTCGCCACAACTGCTGAAGGCCTGTGCGTTGGACCTGGGGAGTCCTCTACAGCACATCTTCAACCTGAGCCTGGAACAGGGGAGAGTCCTGAGGCTTTGGAAAACATCTTGCATTACCCCAGTCCCAAAGGTATCACGTCCTGGTGAGCTGAATGACTTCCGGCCTGTCGCTCTGATGTCACATGTGATGAAGAACATGGAGCAACTGCTGCTTCACCACCTGAGGCCACAGGTCCACCACACCCACGACCCTCTGCAGTTCTATATGCTACACCGATCCCTCTCCCACTTGGACAGAGGCAGTGGTGCAGTAAGAATTATGCTTCTGGACTTCTCTAGCACCTTCAACACCATCCAACCTCGGCTCCATAGGGACAAGCTGACAGAGATGGGAGTAGATTCATACCTGGTGGCATGGATTGTGGACTATCTTACAGACAGACCTCAGTATGTGCGTCTCGGGAACTGCAGGTCTGACATTGTGATCAGCAGCACAGGAGCGCCACAGAGGACTGTTCTTTCTCCGGTCCTGTTCAGCCTATATACATCGGACTTCCAGTACAACTCGGAGTCCTGCCACATGCAAAAGTTCGCTGACGACACTGCTATCGTGGGCTGCATCAGGAGTGGGCAGGAGGAGGAGTGTAGGAACCTAATCAAGGACTTTGTTAAATGGTGCGACCACCTACAACTGAACACCAGCAAAACCAAGGAGCTGGTGGTGGATTTTAGGAGGACCAGGCCCCTCATGGACCCGTGATCATCAGAGGTGACTGTGTGCAGAGGGTGCAGACCTATAAATACCTGGGAGTGCAGCTGGATGATAAATTGGACTGGACTGCCAATAATGATGCTCTGTGCAAGAGAGGACAGAGCCGACTATACTTACTTAGAAGGCTGGTGTCCTTCAACATCTGCAATAAGATGCTGCAGATGTTCTATCAGACAGTTGTGGTGAGGAAGGCAGGCTTTATTGTAGGCACGGAGCTGGACAGTTTGACATCTGTGGCAGAGCGACGGGCACTGAGCAGGCTCCTGTCAATCATGGAGAATCCACTGCATCCATTGAACAGTATCATCTCCAGACAGAGGAGCAGCTTCAGCAACAGAGCGCTGTCACTGTCCTGCTCCACTGACAGACTGAGGAGATCGTTCCTCCCCCACACTATGCGACTTTTCAATTCCACACCCCCTGGTGGGGGGGGGGTTAAATGTTAACACTATATAAGATTATTGTCTATTATACCTGCCTTGAACTCTCCACCTTGCAATTTTTTTTTTTTTTTTAACTTGCAGTGCGTTTTTAGTGCTCTTTAATTAATATTGTTTTTATCAGTATGCTGCTGCTGGAGTATGTGAATTTCCCCTTGGGGATTAATAAAGTATCTATCTATCTATCTATCTATCTATCTATCTATCTATCTATCTATCTATCTATCTATCTATCTATCTATCTATCTAGAACACCAGGATCCATTTCGAAGGTTTATTATGACAGATCTGGCAGATGCCTTTACATAACGCAGCTATAATATTAGAACATAAGTGTATCGTTAATACAATTATTCAGAATAACTGACCATTTGATGCAAAGTCCAAAAAGGCTACATCTCACCTTGAAAAAAAAAGAGATTTATCATTCCAATAAAGTAATTCATCAGCTATTACTATGGTTACAGAAAACAATAAAAAACAATTACTACTTAATAAATAGGAAGCACTAAACTAAGATATAAAAACATTCATATGTAGATACAATAAATGCATTTTAAGCACCAAAATGGGTTTAGATAAGCTGTACTGACATCATTCAAGATATTCTTTTGAAAATTTGATCTGTACAATAATCAGAATAACAGTCATGGCTGAGAGCTACGGCATAACAGAGTGTAGATAAATAATAATTAAAGACATCAGATTCTGATTCTTTTATAATATCAAAATGTATATCAGTTATCACACATTTACAATTTGAAATACACAGGTTTTCTCTTGTATGTTGCCTCAACTATAGAAATCAAGGATTGTCAGACGCTTAGAAAAGAAAGTACTTGAACAGAAGAGCTCTCTGTGGTGGGCGCATGCAGTTTAATCACACTGATTTTTATTCAATCCCAGATACACATGTGCAGTCATTTTGTCAACATTTATGGCTAAATGGTCAAGACAACATCTGAATCATTCACTAGGAATACAGCATGTAGCCAATGTGTTGTTAACTTCACCGTATCAGAAGCAAGTTATGATCATGTCTAAAAACACAATTAAAATATCCCTAAATGCTTGACAAAAACATTAACCTTCCCTAGACGTTAATGATTTATTTTAGTATATAAATGATGCTCCTCCCTTTATTTTTTCTCTCTGCCCTTGGAAAATATCTCATTGTTGAAGATGGGCACATAACTGCAGTCTTAAGAGCCAATAAAGCCAGGTGGATTTGCTGTTTTTTGTTTTACAGCATGTACAGACATGCATTGTTTCAGTCATTAGTAGTTTTCATATAATACTTAGGTCACATTAACTTAATTGTTAAAAGTCACCAATATTTGTTTTTTAATTTTTTTTCAAGTTAAATATAAAATGTTTTTTTTAAATGTATAAAATGTTCTGCTTTGTTATGGGATCTCTCTGGACATTACATTTGAAATCTGCAGTTTTTTCTAAGTTTGAAAAAAAATATTGTTAGCTACAGAATGCCATGAAAGGTAGAGTGAGTTAAATCTTTTTTTAAGAATATGGAGCAAAAGGCTACTAGCACAGTTGTTTTATATTTCACTGCAAGCCGGAACATAGAAATAAATCGAAGCAAAACAAATGCATGTGGATATTTATCTAAAATATGCAACCATTTAAGCATATAATTACAGCAGTGGGTACCTCCTTAAAATGGAGAAATTCATGGTGAAAATGCAATATGATAGTCAATGTAAAATACTTATTATGAACATAACAGAGAACATCTTGTGCCTGGCTCACTGTTCTCCCTGAGGTATAATATTCTGTGGGTAAAAATAGAGGTAAGAATTCTGCCAAATGCCAATTAGCATCCTAGGCAGCACCTTTTATTTCGACATGTGGCATCAAAGTAAATTGTAATAAAACAATGATGGGTATGCTACAAGTGCAGAGGAATTAAGAAACCCTTTTCCATTCAACAAATTCTAGGCAGGCCAATGTTTCATTCTGAGAAAAATTATATAGAGTTTTTTCTTGTATTACTTGTACTATAGAGCAAAGGAAACATATTCTAATAGTATGAGCCCAACTCACCCATAATCACCTAAAGAGCCAGGATATGGATCTGCACTGGCTACTTTGACAGTTTCAATTACACTTCCATAGGTTTTGCACTTCTTATTGTAAAAGCTAATTTATTATATATTTGCAATATATAACTCAACACTCTCCCATAAATTATTTTCCTGAGTTTAGTCATTGATTTACATTTTGACAAAGAATAGGTGTCTATGCTGGCTGTATCTTGCACAAGGCAGGAACTAACATAAGTCAAGAGAAAAAATTTTTGCAAGGCACATTAGTAATCAGTTTACAACTGTGACAGACAGACAGACAGACAAATATGAAAGACGCGATAGATAGATAGATAGATAGATAGATAGATAGATAGATAGATAGATAGATAGATAGATAGATAGATAGATAGATAGATAGATAGATAGATAGATAGATAGATAGATAGATAGATAGGCCTGGAAGCCTGAAGCTATGAGACAACACTGCAAATCACTGAATCACACTTCCTCCCTTACATTTAAATACATGTTTTAACTTTATAATTAATCCATGAATTAACTGCCTTGCACCTGATGCTTTTAAAGTAACCTATGGTTCCTTTGAAACCCTACTAACTAAATAAAGCAGATTTTATAATGGATGTTTAGACAGATTTTTAGTTTTATTAACTCTGCTCTTGCCATGAAATGTAAGGGTTATGAAAAAGCACCTCAGAAATTGCCACAGGGAGAACATTACTGAGTAGAAAAGAGTGGTAGAAGGAGGTTTTGCAGGACTGGTAATCTTATATAACCATGTTCATAAAGGAATATCAAGAATATAGCGTAAACACCCTTATACCATTTTCATCACTGCAGAAACGACAGATATATTCTCAATGGAATATTAATTACTTAGAGCGAATTTTTAAAACCTTAAGTCTACTATAGATTTTACTAGCTGAGGCTGAAATAATGAATTTCCTATAACTCAAATTTGCCTAATAACATTATTAGAAATTTCCGCTGTAATGGTATTTAAATGGATCACATCACATTTAATTTTCCTACAATTCCAAGTCGCAAGGTTGATTCCTGAGAGCATGATGTTGCTTTGATACGCTTCAATGATATCACAACCCTGTCAATGGATGGACAAATGAATAACTACATGTTACTCTAAAAAAATCCAACAGATTTAAACTGACTGACAATGTAGCCCTGTTACTTAGTGATTTTAAAAGGCTTATCCAAGAGATTGTCTCAGGTTGGGATAAAGGCAGTGAAGATTTCTTACATCCATCACCATGTCACCCAGGAATACTACACCAGGCCTGGAAATATGAATCCTTAATAAAGGTTGGAACTTGTTCAGGCATAATCTGTGGCCTAAACAGGCAGAAAACCCAGTCTCTCTAGAAAGCTTACTGATAGAACACACAAAATTAAAAAAAAAAAAAACTATGCAAGGATATGTGTATCATAATAGTGAGGAATGCCAGTCAAAGTGCATTTTAACAAGAACGTGACATAGCTACCTAATAAAAACAAACTTGGTAACAGAAGGTACATATTCTGTGCTAAGTGTTTAGTATTATTTCCTCTTTGTATAACTATAGCACCTAGAAATTAAAATTTAACATTTTAACTGCGCTGTGCTTAGTCCACCCTAGGCTGCCAGGGTATGTCCTGACTCCAGTGACCATGAATTGGTTAAAGCAAGTACAGGTAATGTATAGTGCAGTGGGCTACACAGCTGCCTCTCTGATCCTGTGTCCTCATTTGGAATCTTGCATCAGTTTATTGTCCATGTGGAGGCTACACGGACTCTGATTTTCTCTCAAATCCAAAAAATGTGCTGGTTAAGTTAATTGCTAGTACCTAACTGGCTGAATATGGATGTGTGCATGAGTGTTCCCTGCGAAGAACCAGTGCCAGGGCTGTTTCATGCCTTGAACAAAATGTTGCCAGGATAGACTCTGGCCTCCCTCATGCCTGAATTGGATGAATCATGCTCAATAATATTTTATGTGGTACAGGTAATTGATAGATGTATGTATGGATGGGTGGATGGATAAAATGAGTTGATAATTTTTGCAGTAATCATTTTGGGCAATGTCATATGAAAGGTCCATCCTAGTCTTTCTATTAGAAAGACATCATGGGACACAAATTCTAATCTGTAGATTCAGGTTGATTATTACAATTCCTACAGTACCTACACACACAATGAATTACTACTTTTCCTACCTCTGAAAGCTGTCCTGCCTATAGCTGCTGATTAACTGTACAGACTGCATCTCTGTTGTTAGTCATTAGCACTTAAACATAAGTAACATGACAGTTATAATTGTATACTAACCCTCACTTATTCTGTTTTTCTTCTCGGTACTCAAATGTGGCACTTGGTGCCATGGCCCACCTGCCAAGTTATTTTGCCTGCCTAAGGAAAAGTCATCCCAGATGGAGGATCGCAGGAATCGTGGGAAAGAGGGGTCCTTTCATCGGATTGGCTGGCCCAGCACTGTTTCAGCCGTGGAATGGCCAAATGGGGGAGGCAGCTTGAAGGATGAGGTCTCCAGGACTCTACACAAATCCAAATCTTATTATGGGATATATCATCTACTGTTAAATTCTGCTCTGTACTTCTAAAGTTTATATTTTTTATTTCTTACTATATTGAGAAATTGTTCTGTTCTGTGTACTGCATTGTATTGTATTGACCCCCTTCTTTTGACACCCACTGCACGCCCAACCTACCTGGAAAGGGGTCTCTCTTTGAACTGCCTTTCCCAAGGTTTCTTCCATTTTTTCCCTACAAGGTTTTTTGGGAGTTTTTCCTTGTCTTCTTAGAGAGTCAAGGCTGGGGGGCTATCAAGAGGCAGGGCCTGTTAAAGCCCATTGCGGCACTTCCTGTGTGATTTTGGGCTATACAAAAATAAACTGTATTGTATTGTATTGTATTGTACAGGATACTGGTGTTCACCAGTCATTCAACAAAACAGCTTTTGTTGGCTATGGCAGTTTTCGATAATTTAGCTTAAAAGGCCAGGAAAGCACTAGGAGGAAAAAATACAATATCAAAACAAGTCCACAACTTTTGCAGGACCTGCTCTATGAAAAATAATCAATACTAATATCAGCATTGATCTAGACTCCTTATAAAGTAGCCCAGTGTCATGTGCACAGTTGAAGCTTTTGAAAAGTGAATATAATATTAGAGCTGATTAATGAATTGAATCTTGTGCATCTGCTCTTATTTTTATCTTCCAATGTCTGGACTGCAGTAACAGAAAGATTTAAAGTTATGCCACTAATACAAAAAGAACCAACCATTTGAAAAAAACAGCAGACAGCAGTGTGAAATACATGACCCAACATATCGTTTAATCATAAAAAATGGCATTTCCAACAAGTAACCAGAGGTATGATGGGAAGACTGCCATTTGAGATGTTCTTTGTGTGAGCTACAGCATTTTTTTATCTCCGTAAAACCATTTCTGCATGACACCCCCTCCCCTTGATCAGGGCAGTGCTAGAGGCTGATGTATTGAAGAATTGAACAAATCCTACACCTACGGAGAATTGTATGCTACTGCACAGACATGTAAAAAATATGGGTTCCACTGGGGCAAGTTCTGTTCACTGTATTAACAAAACATGAATGGAAAAGAAAAATGTGTTTCATTTGGGCAGCAAAAGACTCTGCAGCTGCCCAGAATCTGTAAATGCGAAGAGAAATGGTTCAGTTGCTATAACTCCGCTGAGGATCAAAGGGAACAGAGGTAATATTTTGCTGTATTCTGGGGGATTTGTGTCATTTGTCACCCTGTTAACAAAATGGGATGGCAACGTGCAATGTTATGCACCTTTGGGAGTATTCCAATGGCACACAATTACAATTCAGAATTAGTGTGAAGAAGGTAACTGAAGAAGTGACTTAATGAAAGTAATTTTTATAGTTAAGCCAAAAAGACCTACTTCATCAGCTGTGTGCTGATGAATGCTTACATGTCTGTCATTCAAACCAATTATGGAGAGAGTGTTCCAAGTAATTCCCATAATTAATAAACTTCAGCTACTAAAAAGACTGTACATTACCAGTGCAACTTACAAAATGGAATATTTTTATAAACTAAATTCTCAGAATTGCCACAGATGTAGCCATATGGTTTGCCTTCAGGTTCCCAAGTGTTTCTTTAAGATATCATTTAGATGTCTCATAGACATATAAAGTAACCTTTCAAGGAAAACTAAAAGATTTTTAACAAAGTTCAACTTTGGTGGTAGATAATTTTGATGCAGACAGCAAGGCCCAACACTATCTTACATTTTACATTTTATGGATCAAGTAACCTTGATGTTTATGCCTCAAAATTTAGACATCACCTCTTAAGTGTTCCCTTTACTACAGCCACATCCCTCCACTTGTAATGAACTCATTATGTTTGTGCCACCTGGCAACTGTTGGTAAAATATGACACATTTTTGAAGTACCTTGGAGAGAAGTTGTTGGTATTTAATAGTATATGTGCTATCCTAAAACGCTTGATTAAAATTTTTTTTTTTGACTCAATTATTCAAAACAGGCAGCACAGTGTTTACACATTCTCCCTGTGGAGTTTACACATTCTAGAAATTCTCCATGTGCCTACAAGGGTAATCCTCCAGGTATTGTGGGTATCCCTCCCATTTCCAAAGACATGGCTTGTGATGAATTTTACAAGATAAAAACTTATTTTGAAATGATTTGTGAATGCAGCTATTATTTTGAAATGTGTGTGTGACTTGTGTTCTATCAGGCTGTAGTACAAAGATATGGATTTGCTAGTTGCCTTGGTTGATGTGTTCTGTGAGGGATACAATAAATAGGGACCACGTTATTGCATTCTCTGTTGCAACCAGCATTACTAAATGTGTATGCTGTAACAGTATCATTCTTTTTTAAAATGTTACATACCCAGGATATAACAGCGCTGGGAAGGATAACTAACTTCAGAGTGGGTGTGTGCTGATTGCATCCAGTGCTGTCAGGATAGGCTCTGGCTGTCAGTGATTCTAAATTGGTTAATTCTAAGCAGGTTAGAGACTAAGATAAGACTTTTTCTTATGTTTGTATGTCAGTGGACAACTATGGATTCCTATTTTATAAAGAAAAAAAAACTCCATTTTCACATACATTGACTTTTTACTACATTTATTTGCACTGTCTTTGTAAAAATCTGAAGCTTTGATTATAACTGATAATGAACATTTAAGAAAATGCAATAGTTACCACATTATGAAAATAATGATTAGAGGGTACTGCTATGGTTACCTAGATAAGGTGAATGATGTATAAATGAATTTGAAGATCAATGTATTTGTTTAAGTATACAATCAGAAAATCAGTCATCCTTACAAAGTCAACATTGTAGTTATTAATTTTCTTAAACTGTTCTATTCTCTGTAAAAGCTATGACATAAAAGAAATGAGATTTTTCTACTTATCTATTTTCTTACATTATTCTGAGTAAAGCTATGAAATAAAAGAAATGTGTGCCTGAAGACACACAATATGTTTGCTGGCTAGTAACTGAACTAAAGAAGACATTGAATTAAATTCATTTTTATAGAATGCACTTGTTTAGTGATATATTTTTCTTTGAAAATTAATATTGTCAAGGCCATCAGCGTTAATTAAAAGCTTTATATATGTTCATCAACCTATAAATAAAATTCTTGTACAACGTAGAATGTGAATAGGTCAGCAGCAATTTTAATTATTTCAAGAAGACTCTCATTTAAGATTCCTTGCAGGACATCAAAGAAAGTTATCTTGCAATTTAATTAAACATATTTCACCTCACTTGCACAATAGTAACACATTTTAACTGTCTGTTACATAAGACCCTATAAAATAGGCTACACAATTTATGTTAAAGTATTGTTCTTATCCACGTAGAAAAATCATTTAACGTAATCGTTTAATATATTTTTGAAATGTTTCAAAGGTCCTCATGAATCCATGGCAGCTACTTTAAATATAAACTGCATGAATTTAAAATCTGTACCAGAATCACTCTTATGTTATGCGCATATACTAAATGGCAGAACAACAGACTTCAAGGGATACACAGTAAGCAGATTGGACAATTTATGACACGTGTTTACCTATCTGAGAGAAGACGCTATGATAAAACACTGTAGCGGCCGGTTGATGAAGCAGGTAGGAGGGTCCGGGCGCAAGATTGAGAGCGATGAGACATAGAAGCTAAGGGAGCGCTCTTCGGAGAACCTTTGGAAGACAAACGGAAAGAGGGCAGAGTCTGAGTGCAGCTGTACAGGAAAGGAAGGTCTTTTTTTGAAGGAGTGCGGTGTGAAGGAGGACGCGACCTATCGGTTAAGATGGAGTTTATCAGGCATTTCATGTGGCCAAAACAACAGGAAGGTGAAACTCCTATCTGAAGTTGTTATGTCTCTCTATTATAAAAAAAAAATGTTGGGAGGGAGACTAGACATGATCTTCTCAGAAGACACTTTGAAGTCCCACGAGACTACTTCCACAACATGCCCTACTTACAAACAAATTCTCGGAGACACTTTAATGTCCCGCGAGACAAAGAAATGAGATAAAAGGACAGCTGCTGTACAGGCATTTAAATGATCATCGCGCAGTTCAACATGCAGATCATGCAGCACGTCACAAGCAGCAGTAGATGCTGTACAGGCTCTTAAATGATTGACGTGCTGTGCGACACGCAGATCACACAGCACGGCATAAGCGGTAGCTGGCTTAAAGAACAGCTGCTGTACAGGTTTTTAAATGATCATTGCGCAGCGCAACTTGCAGATCACGCAGCACGTAACAAGCAGCCATGGAGGAAGGGGAAGGAATAACTCATTCACTACAGTTTTATTACTGGCAAATATCAAGAAATAAAAAATGAATGAAATGAAAATTACAATCTCTTTAAATTGTATATCCGGATAAACAAACTCAAGGGTTGGCGAGTGAAGCAAGCAGGGGGCAGAGCCCCCTAGTTAGTTCAAAATAAAATGCCGGATTTAGGTTTCCTTAAGTTAGTGTGTCATTACTGCCGTACCATTGGCCATTACAATATACAAACACTTTGGACAGCAAGGTTGAATTAAAAAGTATTTATCTGCAGTTGCTAGCTATTAAATTATTTTGTTAGGTGAGCCACAAGACAGAGTTCTCTATTCATTGCAGCAACTCAAAATCGTACTCAGTAGTTTGTGTGGCCCCTACGTGCTTGTATGCATGCCTGACAACATTGGGGCATGCTGCTAATGAGACGACAGATGGTGTCCTGGGGAATCTCCTCCCAGATCTGGACCAGGGCATCACTGAGCTAATGGACAGTCTGAGGTGCAACCTGGCAGCGTCAAAAGGTTCAAAACATAATGTCCCAGAGGTGTTCTATTGGATTTAGGTCAGGTGAAAGTGGGGCCAGTCAATGGTATCAATTCCTTCATCTTCCAGGAACTGCCTGCATACTCTCGCCACCAGCTGTCTTCTGAGTTGCTGGTTAGTTCATAGAATATTGTCGTGCACCAGGAGGAAACCAGGACCCACTGCACCAGCATAGGGTCTGACAATATGTCCAAGGATTTCATCCTGATACCTAATGGCAGTCAAGGAGCTCTTGTCTAGCCTGTAGAGGTCTGTTCGTCCCTCCATGGATATGCCTCCCCAGACCATCACTGACCCACAACCAAACCAGTCATTATGAACGATGTTACAGGCAGCATAATGATCTCCGCCGCTTCTCCAAACCCTTTCACATCTATCACATGTGCTCAGGGTGAACCTGCTCTCATTTGTGAAAAGCATAGAGCACCAGTGGTGGACCTATCAATTCTGGTATTCTATAGCAAATGCCAATTTGAGCTCCACATTGCTGGGAGGAGAGCACAGGGCCCACTAGAGGACATCGGGCCCTCATGCCACTCTCATGAAGTCTGTTTCTGATTGTTTGGTGAAAGACATTCACACCAGTGGCCTGCTGGAGGTAATTTTGTATGGGTTCTGACAGTGTTCATCCTGTTCCTTCATGCCTAAAGGAGCAGATACCAGTCCTGCTGATGGGTTAAGGACTTTCTTTGGCCTTGTCCAGCTCTCCTAGAGTAACTGCCTGTCTCCTGGAATCTTCTCTATGCCCTTGAGACTGTGCTAGGAGACACAGCAAACCTTCTGACAATGACACGTACTGATGCTATACTCTGATTAAAAAGTATTCCTTTAATTTCTTTGAGCAATATATATATATATATATATATATATATATAAGCAGGGGACCGGGAGAGGGGCAATTCCTTCACCAGGATGCAAGAGGGCATTGTGTGTCCTGGTGTCTGTCTGTAGTCGGGCTGATCTTCTACAATATATATACAGTATATAAGAATCACTTAGTCAATAAACATATTTAATCCATTTTGCTACATAACATTTTATCCATATTATTGTACATTATACATATTAGGAATTGATAGAGCACATGCCACTCCACATATTAATGTTTCAGTTTGAGAATAATCCCTCCAGGTGCTACCATAAATATATTAAAATATATTGCAAATAATGTGGATACTTGAGAGAAAAAATGAGACAACGCATGTACTGTATGAATATCTGTTGTGAAGAGTGTGATGGATGGCTGGCGTTTCAGTCTGGCCGGGACGTCCCTCAACTAAAAGAGAGAGCCTTTTTAGGACACTACATTCCCCGGGACGCTAGATGGCAGCTCCCCTGGATGGAAATGGTTCCATGGATTCCCGCAGGGCAGAATGGGACATGGAGTCCAGTTCTTCAGCCCTGTTGGGTGCCGTGGGTGCCGCCAGGGGGAGCTCACCAAGAACCCGGGGACTATTATGGTAAAGTTAACCCGGAAGTACTTAGGAGTCACAAGGACGGAAACCCGCAGTACTTCTGGGACATCTGAAGAAGGCGTTTGACCCGGAGACAAAATACTTCCGGGTCAGAGACTTTAAAAGGACTATGGGAAACCCCAGCAGATCGAGCCAGAGTTGGGTGGGAGTGTGACGGAGCTGCTGTGAGTTGGAGGATTGGTTATTGTTATTGTATTGATTATTGATTTATTATTGATGAATTGTGGAGTGTGTGGTGCTTTGTGCACTTTATAGAGGAATATTAAAGAAAGAATTCTTTGTGCTTTTACAAGTGTGTCCTGGATGTCTGTCTGGTGGGTTCAAGGGGCGCTATGGAGCGCTATAATCCACAATTGGCCTAGACGGCAGGATTCTGGCCGACTGTTGGGTCAGAAAATCTTCAAAATTAACATGGACAGAACCCCTAAACAGTGACACACGACACCGCCAAACCCATTTCGACAGTTCGTTATCGGGAAAAAGAAGTCGACTAAACGGACCGACAGTGCGGAGAAAAGTCTAATGCCAGACAGCCCCTGCGTCCATAAGGAGCAACGGAGAGACGCCGTCGGACAGGAGGACATTTTTCCGGGTGCCGATAACAAAGACGAGGTATGTGCCGGGGGAGGAATTGACAACATCTTTAAAATAACCCATTTTGTCCCCTGCTCATACCTCATAGACAGCGTGCACCTGGAGGTCGTAATTAAAACGGCAAGTCCTCCCAGAAACGTTTGTGCATTATCCGAGGAGAACCCGGAAGAATTCCGCACGAGGTGCAACAACCTAGAACACATGACCAACCCCGATGCATCACGGGAAGGAGAAGGTCAGCGTCGATCCCTTGGGTGAGGTCGTCGCTTCCCCAGTGGAACCGAGCTCCCTGAAGGGGAAGGGGGAGGCGAGCGAAGCAATGCCAGCCACAAAGAAAGGTAAAGAGGGATGGGATATGACTGAACGGTCCACCGCTAAATTAGAAAAGGCGGATCACAGTCAGCCGGTGGTGGCAACCCGGACCTCTGTCATGCGGAACTCCAAATCCCAAAAGGCCGTGCGAGACCCAACGGCGCAGGCACAGGAGAAGCCTGTTGGCTCGCAGCTGGAAGGCGGGGTTTTTGAAAGCCCGAGCGTGCCTCCAGCCGATCTGGAAAAGAACTTTAATGTGCGGGAGCTGGAACAGCTAATAGAACCTGTCCGAAGCTTTTTTCAGATCATCTCCTCAATTAAAAAAGTGATCGAGGAATTGGGAGCGACGGCCAAGGCACCTCTAAGGCATGTGAAGGAATATTTACACCACTACGGACGGAGGCTTCCACAGATGACTGATTCGACGGTACAGGTGAGTGTATCCAGAACCATAAATTGAAGTTGGGACACAGATCACAAGAGCAGCGCAAGTTGCCAGTATCGGCTGCCAATTGATCTGACGTTCTACAGTTGATCTAGGCGTGAGGACCGATTGTCCGATAGAAGGGACTGGCTCGTTGGAGCAGCGAGATAGTGCTGGCTTACGAGTGGTCTCGAACCTTAAGACATCGGCCTCGGTCCCACTTAAATCAAAAGGGGTGCAGACAGTAAGGGGTCTCCCTTATCCATACGGAGACCCAAACTGTAAGCAAGCCCCAGAATGAAAATGAGAACCCGCAAGAAGGGAGCAGGGAGCTCCTAACATAGAGTGTGTGTGGAGGGGACGCTCTTCGCGTGAGCGGGGAGATAGTCCGCCCCAGCTGGGCAAAAGGCTACGCAGGAGTTGCCGGCCTGTTTCCAGTCCCGCAGGCCATTATTAAAAGGGAGGAGGCTGTGTTATGAATGCCATCAGCCGGGTCACTTGTGGCGAGACTGTCCAGGGAGAACCGGGGAGGTTGTTAAAGGAAAACAAAAGTGCCATGTCTCCCCGTTGTTCTCCTGTTCTTGTTTCACAGGAAGAAGCTGTGGTCCGGTCAGAGCAGACAGTCCCTCCTGGGACAGGAATACCCTAGCGGGGCAGGCCGCTTCGCATCATAATGCTCAGCTGGGGGGGGGGAGCACTGTGATAGACGGCCAGCGTTTCAGTCTGGCCGGGACATCCCTCAACTAAAAGAGACAGCCTTTTTAGGACACTACATCCCCTGGGACGCTAGATGGCAGCTCCCCTGGACGGAAATGGTTCCCCGGATTCCCACAGTGCAGCATGGCACATGGAGTCCGGTTCTTTAGCCCTGTTGGGTGCCGTGGGTTCCGCCAGGGGGAGCTCACCAAAAACCCAGGGTATATATAGAGTGCTATATTCCACGAGAGGAATAGCTAGTCAGAATGCCTAAGCATAATGGTAACTTCTTGGAGAAACATATGGAACAGAGAATGAAGCTGGTGTTCTTTTAATAAAAAGAGCCATACAAATAAAAGGTATAGGTACACAAATTAAAAATAACATTTGTGTTACACCAACTCTAAACTGAATTTTATTGTCTTGTGACATTGGCATATAGTCAACTCACATACTATGGCCCAACTACAAACCAGTTCAAGTTTCTTTCTTTGCAAATATATGCAGGTTCAGCTTATCAGCTTACTAGGGGGCTCCGCCCCCTGCTCGCTTCGCTCGCCAACCCCTGGTGTTGGGAATGACAAAGAGCGCAATGTATGAATGAGATATAGAATAGTGTGACGGTGTAGATGATGCAAATAGAAAGCAAACAATAAAGTGTGTGGCACAGTGTAAAGGTTTATTTGAAAATTTCTTTGTACACGCCGTTTAAGTGTAAAAGGTAATTCCAGCTCAGAACTTGTAAGGTCAATGAAGATGGTTATTGTTGTGATCAGAGTCAAGTTTGTCAGAGCTTAGAAAGAGTTGTGTCTCTCCAGGAAGTAATGGAATGACTTGGGTATTTATGTTTTGCACATTAATATTTTTTGGACCTAATATAGTGCGTTGTGTTAAAAGGGGCATTTGGTCTAATGAGATTGCTGTTCCAAATCTCTCTGTAACTAAGTCGTCGCAGATAAAGGCTTGAGGAATTGTAATAATATGTGGCTGAAGTCCATCTGTATTGGTGAGTGTACCATCTCTCAGTTGTAATAAGCAATTGTTATGATTTGGTTCTGGACATCGTATCTTTTTTACTAACTGTATCTTTTGAAAGCAATGCCAATTGTCTGCGTATTTTAAGGTGCACTGAACAATAGCTGAGTGCAAGGCATCTGGAAGAATAGCTAAGCACTGTCTAAAATCTCCTCCTCATAAAAGTACCTTTCATCCAAATCGAATATTATTATTCATAAACGTTTGTAGAAGTTTATGAATGGTGTTGAATAAGTGACTTCATGCCATTGTACATTCATCAATAATTAACATTTTTTCAAGACGGATGTCACGTGCAGTGCCACCGTTAATGTTCATAGTGGATACCAATTTGTAGGATCTAATGCAGTTGATAAAGATTTCACTTTCAGGTACATCGTTAGTTAGAAGCTTTTGTAGATATTCAGTATATGAATGTAAAGAAGGCAGTCTAATTTGACCCTTTTGACAACAACGTGTAAATGTATTACTTGTATTGCCAGTTGTTTCTTCAGGGAAGTGAACTGAATGACAATGATTGCAAATGACATTCATTAATCCGAATGAATTTTCCTGGTGTATATTTTGCTTGTGCCGTTTGAGAGGCGCGTTGTTGCATGTGTAGTATTTGGGACGTGTTGTTTTGGAGCTGTAATCGATTTGCCTGTGCTGTGTGAAAAGCCTGTTGTAGCCTTCCTTGCCGTTAACGTATGTCTGAGATGGGAGGTGTTTCGTTTTGAATCCATGACTGTTGCGATGCAGCACTTTGATTGATAGCTTGCGTCATGTGGATCTAGGATGTAGATTTGTGCATATTTGCGTTGTTGATTTGTTTCAGGGTGCACTGTTCCAATGCGATTCAGTATTTGTGCACATATGCGAAAGCAGTATGGGCCATTGCCTTTTGGTGGCCTGATATTTACTCCGTTAGATGCAAAAGCAAATGAACTATTGTAGGATCTAATGCAGTTCATAAAGTTTTTACTTTTAGGTACATCGTTAGTTAGAAGCTGTAGTTGAGCTTTGCGTTTTTGGAGTCAAGACATTTTTTCTTTTAGAAATATGGATAAGTAATAAGGAGTATTGCACTCACTGTTAATATGGAGCCTTTTCTGCGGTTGAACGGTTAATAGTGCCTTATTGTAATGAGATCCACCTATGCTACATAGCCGTCTATTTTGTTGTTTCTTTCGTGTTCGTGTGTTTGTTCCTGTTATCCTTTCCTTTTCGTTTTGTACCCGTGACCGTGTATTCAAGACTTGTTTCTTTCTCAGCATGCGAAATATGGATAAGTAATAAGGAGGATCGCAGTCACTGTTAATATGTTTCCTTTTCTGCAGTTGAACGGTTAATAGTGCTTTATTGTAAGGAGATCCACCTATGCTGACACCTATGCTGTCTAGTGTGAAGGTGTTGACGTTCACTTTAGAATATGTGGCTTTGGGTGTCACTTCTTATGGATGTGTGTGTGTGTGTGTGTGTGTGGGGAGGTGGGGGGGTGAGGATTGTTGTTGCGCGAGCGTCTTCTTTCTTTTTGTGTTCCTGTGTCTTGTTGAATCCCCCTCTTTGTGTGTGTCCTGTCCGTTGCTTGTAGGGTCTGTGGGGTGGTTTTGTTGTGTTCTTTTTTTTGTGTTCCATGGGCTTGTTGAATCCCCCTCTTGGTGTGTGTCCTGTCCGGTGCCTGTAGGGGGGGGGGGGGGGGGGGTTGCCTTGCTGTTGTGCGCGAGCCTCTTTTTTTTTTTTTTTGGGTCTAGTTTCGTGTGCAATGTGTTTCGTGCTTTGCCTGCATTTGACTACTTTTTTATGTGCCTTTTCCTTTTTTCGGTGCTCCTTGCGCGTCATTTCTCCTTTTTTGTCTTTTTTCTGTGCTCACTCCTTTTTTCTGTGGTCTTGTCCGTCTGTCGCGGCCCCTCATCCGCCTCTCGCGGCCTCTTTTGTCCCCCTCTCGCGGCTCCTCTTCCTCCTCTCGCGGACTCTTTTTGCGCCTGCGCAGTACGTCTTTTTGCAGCTACGGCCCATGGCCGGATGTGCCTGCGTCCATCATCCGGTTTAGCATTCTCGGTTAGTAATATGGATCATTCTTTCCTTTGATACAGTATATGACTTTACCCCTGAAACTGAGATCTTCAAATTCTACATGATATAAGGTTATCAAGATGCATTGTACACTATGACTAACTTAGATGTTTAAACTATACTACAATAAACAGTAAAATGAAATACTAGGTATCATTTATTCTTGTTTCCCAAATACATTACAGTAATGACAGACGTGTCAAATACAGTAGTTTGTTTAGGAGAACCACTTGTAGGAATCGTAATAAAGTTATTTTAAAGCAAAAGTTTTTTTTTGTGAAAATGACATCTTTTCAGCATCAAATATGAGACGTTAATACATATGCATAAGCTGCAACAAGAAAACTAGTGGGGGAGGCCACAAGTACACCAATGATAACTCTGGTTCTACTTGTGGCTGATGTTAATTAAATGAAATTAAAATCTCAAGAGCTCCACAAACCACAGCTCCGCTACCTACACTGGTATCCAACGGCCTGTGTGACATTACAATGTTTTGTAATATTGCACGGAGTTATGAAAATGCTTTAATAATATTTCATACACTAAATCAAATACACTTTGAATTTCTGATAGAGATCTCATCTGGAAACTAGACATGCAATATTTTACATAATCTGATACTAGAAAACCAGTTATTTTGGAAGTAAGATTATAAAATTTGAAACTATAATATAGTGTATCGTCTGTATTCAAAAGATACTTTTGTTATAAAATCATTGGTATATGTTGCGTGTTTTCTTTTTGTCTGGTGAAGCATGCATTATCCTCCACCACAAATCGTCCCCATGTTTTTATTTCACTGATCTATAATTACTAAGTCTGAAACAGGAGCTCAAAACATGTTTTGTTCTTATTTCTCAAGATTAAATAAATAAATAATGTCTAATAGTAGCAATGCTCATTGAGTGTTATTAAATTAAAGGATTTGTTGCCACTGGTATATTGTACTGTGTTTTACAAACTCCATCCTACCATCCTACACTATACAGTACATTTCCAGCATATTTTATTCCAATAAATTAATTATAACAATAGTGTATCTTTGTCAACTCTCCAACTATAACAGTGACTATATTGGAATGATCTTTTTTCACAAATATTCTTAAAAGGTTAGTGACACAAGATTAGGTCCAATAAACTGGAGAACAAAGAGTGAAGGAGAATGGAATGGTGACAGATGTATGCTAAAAAGGCCTAATGGCAGAAGTCCACATTTAAAAATAAGTTATTTATGATAAAAATGAGTTATATTTATGATCTTTCAGTGGGACAACATATTCTCCTACATATGGAATTTTGCATGTCCATGTCATTATTTTGTATATTACTATTTCATTTTTAGTTTAATTCTTAGCTCAGGGGTATTCATTTCTAAAAAGCAGTTAAAGTTAGTATTCAACTCACTAACTAAAGTTAGTAAACAATTCACTGTAGTTTGTTTGTTTTTTTGTTTTTTTCTTTTTCATTTTGTTTTATTGAAAAGCTGTCTCCCTAATTGTTTCCTGATATTAAATCTGAGGGAGCTGTGCGCGTAAAAAAGTATCTATTTCCTATCAACAAAATGTGCATACAGTATGATATATTTTGTTCTCACAGTATACATATGCACTCTGCATGACACAGACATTTGTGGATAGTAGGGGTACCTGTGGGAAAGGGATTATAGGAACAAGACCATAAGAAGGAAAATTACATAAAAAGTTGCGAACATATGGTAATAACATAGTCTTTGAAGGCAGCCATCATTTTCTTATGAGCATAATTTGTTGAGATATCTTGCTTCCACAAAATACTTTACAATTGGCAAAATTTTTTAATATTTTGTTTTGGTGTAACTTTCCTGAGGGAATAAAATTTTTATTTGAACACATTCTTTAATAAATCATGACAGGTAGATTTTTTTCTCACAGACCACTGTTGATGCTTCCTTCATATTTTTTTTTCAAAATTCTGAAGATGCACTGTGTGGAAGGATGAGGTGACCAAATATTTAGATGAGAAAACTTTGAACTACAGCCATATATAAACAGTTCATATATTTAAACATTTGAAAAGGCTGAATACTGTATGTATACCAATACATCCTTGTCATGAGTCATCTAATAAAGAAGCACATACTAGCACTGCTTTCTTTATTACTTCTACATGTCTACATGTTTATAATTGTAAAGAAACATATCAATATGAGATCTGTCTTGGCTCAGTTTTAATGAGATAATCGCCTTGTGCCTCATACAAGGTCGTGGTCTCTTAAAAAGCAGTGCCTTACACCTGTGTATAAATCCAGTTCTATTTTTGGTGAAATTCAATTCTTTATTTACATCCTTATTCTGCAGTTAGCAAAGTTTGGCTTTTATTGACAGTAGGAAAACATACATTATTCCTAACTATACAGCACTATATAGGAATTATAAAGCTAACATTGTATATTCAAACTTGCGAGTGTTCATGCTAGATAATAATACTAAATCAATAAAAGATTAACAATATTGAATACAAAAAAGAAAAATATGAAAATAATTTATGCATGAACTCTACACTGACATAGCATACACTTTGTATAGGTAAAATGCAAAAGAATGTAGAAAGTATGAGGTAAACTGAAAAACAGTAACATAAATCAAGCAAGGGGTTAGTGTAAAACTTCAACATAGTGCTAGATGGAATTCAAATCCTCGCAATTTCACACACACTTACTCCTGAGCTTTCGACATCCTATCAGGTGTCATCATCAGAATACAGAATACAGAATACCACGCAGTACATGCCCAGCTGTATACATGGGACAAACATGTAAAACACTTGCAAAACATATACAACAACACCACAATACTGTCAAGAAGGAAGGACACATGGTCTCTGATAAATGCATACTGTATATGTAAGTTCAACCGGACACACGTTTAGCTGGAGCATGATGCAAGTAAAATTCGAGGCTAATACTAAAAGTGCCAGAGAGCTGGCTGAATCATGGCTATCAAATGCAAACACTATCAACAGACACTTCTATATATGCAGGCCTAAAAAGAAGAACATCCAAATAATAAAAAAGACTTAAAGATCAACACCCTCCAAACCCCACCTTACTAACCCCCCCTCTTACTCCCACCTAACCCCAACACACTTCCTCATTTGCTATATATTGCCTTTGATTCCTGTATGTCTAATAATTTTTCTCTGATGATGACACCTGATAGGTGTTGAAAGTTCGGGAATACAGTATAAGACTATTTAAAAATACGTGGTTAATATTTTCCCTTTGTGGATTTCTAGTTAGGGCAGCACGGTGGCGCAGTGGGTAGCGCTGCTGCCTCGCAGTTGGGAGACCTGGGGACCTGGGGACCTGGGTTTGCTTCCTGGGTCCTCCCTGCGTGGAGTTTGCATGTTCTCCCCGTGTCTGTGTGGGTTTCCTCCGGGCGCTCCGGTTTCCTCCAAAGACATGCTGGTTAGGTGGATTGGCGATTCTAAATTGGCCCTAGTGTGTGCTTGGTGTGTGGGTGTGTTTGTGTGTGTCCTGCGGTGGGTTGGCACCCTGCCTGGGATTGGTTCCTGCCTTGTGCCCTGTGTTGGCTGGGATTGGCTCCAGCAGACCCCCGTGACACATCCATTATCCAACCCGTTATATCCTAACAACAGGGTCACAGGGGTCTGCTGAAGCCAATCCCAGTCAACACAGGGCACAAGGCAGGAAACAGACCACGGGTAGGGCACCAGCCCACCGCAGTATATACTGCATATATATATATATATATATATATATATATATATATATATATATATATATAGGGAAGAAAAAATGCTTGACTAAAAAGCATGTCATAATCCACGTAGCTAAAGGAAGTTAGATCTTTTGTTTCAGTTTTTTGAGATTTTTTGAGGACCTACTGTGTATCCACTTAATGACATTGACAATGTAAATTTCTGAAGTTTACTTCAACTTGCATTTACCTGAATTGACTAATGGAAACTGCAAGAAATTGCAAGTATGGCAGAAAACAAGAAGCATTATCATATGTCTATAAATCTGAATAATTGCCATATTGTTGTAGTTGACATCTTTTATAAATTACCTGTACTGGGACAACTAAATAATATATTGTCATTGAAAAAAATATTTTATTTTCATATGATATAATCTAATTTACTATATAAACACACAGTCAAATTAGTGTGCAAAGCAACTGAACTGTACTTATCATTCAGTTATTCATCAATATGAAAGTTGTCATGTGGTAGAACAAAATCATATGTTAAGACCTGGATGTGCATATGCAGATTTAAACTGTTATGAAAGCCATTTTGCATCTCAGTTCCTGTCATTTCCTGTCAAGGAGATAATTTCTATGCAGATGTCAGCAGTTCCACTTTATACTCAGTAGGCACTTTGAGCTTTTCTATTTGACCCTGAAGCACACCAAATGCATTTTTACTGAACAAAAATGTTAAAATAACTTTAGTACAAACCAATAAGAATAAAAAATTATACAATTCCGCCACCCTGGGCATTCCCAATAGTCATGTAGAAAGTTTCTAATGCTTTAAAACTTTTGCTAGTGTGTCAATGGAGAGATCCAAATAATTTATCTTTTGGGCACAGGGAGTTTTCATTTCATAGTTTGGTTCTTTTGGAAGGCTCAACTTCAAGGATTAATGGGGCGTCAGAAAACAGCATTAACAAGTGGAAGGTTATTAGTAAGAAAATCAAAGGCCAGCTGGGTGGTGTTTGAGAAGGATGAATGGTGATTTTGTTTTCCCTGGTGAGTGGGCATCTTGGAGTTGTGGCCATGGATTCTTTTTTGGGGATGTAGGAGCTATTTATGACATCTCTATCTGTAATGTCTAACATCCTTAAATTATGATTTTTCAAATATTTATTTTGTAATTTTCTCTGTTCTGTAACTGTATTTTTTCACATTACTATACATCATAAATATTTAGTCCCCCCCCCAAAAATTCATCTTTTATTTTCATAAATTGTTGCTTAAATTTTACACTGTACAAAATGCTGTTATATCAATAGTTCTGAATCAAAAACATTGACATTGATTTTGACATGATAATATTTACTGCATAGCCTGATTCTGCACCTGTTGTTTTATGGTATATTGAGCTTTTACTGAACTGCACCGATGGATCTTCCTTACTTTCTGATTTAAGATGTAATCTTACAAGCATTTTTAAAATTTTTATTAAATTGCCACCTGTTTTTCTTGGTAGCATAATGGTGTGATCTTTCTAGCAGAAAACACCTGAAAAAAATTGCCCTTTTCCGAAAGAACAGCTTTGTTTGATGATGAAAACATTTTAAACAGGGCTCTTATTTACTTTCTTTTTTGTCTACTTACTTAAGTTTCTGTCTCTGGATTGCTTCTTCTGGTTAAATACAATACATTACCATTCCTGAAATTACTAATTAGATACTTTTGGCTGAAAGTACCAAACTGTCACTACATCTCAGCCATCAGTATACACAATTGGCATTACAAAGATGACACATTTGGAACCCTTTAACAAGTTGGACTATTTAACAGACATTAGGATCCATAGATCCAAGTATGTTTTCTTATTTCTTTTTAAAAATATTTTTTAATGAGTCATAGGGAATGTTATGGCAGGTTATACCAAAAGAGAAAATTAAAATGTTATACTGTATACAATGTAAAGTAAGGACTGATATATGTAAAAAGATTTAGGAATCCAGGTGGGAGATCCTCATTTATTTGTCACACTGACGGAGATACAAAAAGTGGTGTGGCGTCTTTTAGTGTCGCTATCTGGAATTAAAAGAACAGAGGTGCAGCAGCATCCTTCACTCCCTGCAATTTCTGTTGGTGCAATGAGAACCTCCAGGGTCATGCTGTCTTTCACTGTTCTTCTTCAGAAGGGATGTAGCTTGAAATGGGTTTCTTCCTAGAAGTTTGCCTCGATAGTGGGAAATGGAAAGCATCTGATCAATTGTATCACCCTTTACTACTACCCTGGTGAATCCTTAAAACATTGTCATAACAAACTCACCAAATAACATTTAATTTCAGTAAATAATCTTCATTGGTCAATCCAAAGTTGACACAGTGCATAACAAAATACAAAAGAAAGATTTAGCAAATTTACAATGATAGGAGTAAAAAATAAAGAATAAAGATAAAAATAAGGAAGTTATGTAAATCTTCCTTAATTAGGTATTTAAAAAATGGTAATATACTGTATCTAGAGAACTCTTCCACATTTTATCAACTAGCTAAATTCACCCTGTCAAATAAAGTTTGTCTTATCCAATTTGAAGCAAAGAGGGATAATCATATTTTCCAATTAAAAAAATACTTGGTGTGTTTTGTTGTATGTTTATAAAAAAATACACTACATTACATTGTAGATTAAGCAGTGGAGTTCCATTCAGTGTGTCTCCAAGGAATAAATACTGAGACACAAAGGGCATCTAAAGGCAAACCCAAAACATATGTCAACAAAGCAACACTAGCATCTGGCTGAATTGCTCACAGAATGAGGGAATCAACCAGATGTGTGATTTTGCGTAGATCAATACAATGAATAATTTTAATCCGTCAAAGCTCAAATCTAGCTCAAGCAGAGGATGAGCAGACTTTTGCTAAAGTGATGTGTCACATATTATCTGGGTATGTGATTATTAGATCTTGCTCTCTCAATGCTGTTTTAAAATATATAAGGGTTGGTACAGTTTTTAAAATTGCTCTTCTTTTTCTTGGATTATTTTACTGTAGTATCTCAACAGTAGATAACAAATTTAAAGATGAAAACTGGCACAATTTACCTACAGCAGGTTAATTTTAGGTTACTTTGAAATAAGCATTATAGATGTATACATCTTTAAATATCACACTACTATGGATAATCCATATATTAAATGTGGATAACTTCACTGAAGTTAGAATTGCAAAGCCTGGTGTTAACAGTAGTATTAACTGAAAGGTAATCAAATTAAAATTGTCATTTACATTCATACCAAATTCTCAACAAGATTTGTACAACGCAATTTATACCAGTTTGTAGTGAGGTCTACACACATAAGAGCATGTGGAGTGGAATTGAAGACACTTCTTTTCCATGGTAGGCCATGACTGTATATTTTAACGGACTTAAGAGAAATTTTAAAATCCAAAAGTATGAACTTCAACTGGGCCTTTCAAGTATTTTTATAATGGGTTAGTTTATATGATGATAAATCTCTCCCTAGAAATTAAAAAAATGAACTTAGTTATGTAAATAAAGGTACATTTTTTAACAAGGGCATATTAGGTCAGATGAAAATATCCTGTTTATATGGATTAAAATTTCGTTTAAGTTTGTTTTTGAGAGATTAGTTTATGAAGATATGTATTATGCTTGTTTATGTGACACAGGAAAAAACTACCCTTCAATTTTTTTCTGATAAGGAGAAACTTTTGTTAGAAGCAATACAGTTCAGACTTTTGCACAACCCAAAAATCTTACAAAAGCACAAATTATCCATGAGTGATACACTACAAAATCCAGGTTAGTCTAGCATACTGTTAACATGTAACATATAATATTGATTATGTCTATTCATTTACAATTCTATAAATGTTTTGGAATACCAGGAACAAATCAAGAGCAGCTCAGCAACAACAATGAGTTAAAAGGTAGTAGAAGCCAGAACCACAACCTAAGTTAGTTATTTGAATAAATGTAGCATTCAAAAATAGAAAACAGAAATTTTGGAACAAAACTTAAATTTGCATAACATTGCAAATAATAAGTTTCACACTGTTCCATTAATTGCCTTTATTTGATTCAGATTGTTTTTGGAATTAAATAAACACAGCTTTATATTACTAGTGGGGTTGGTTGGCCTACCCCTAGCCGATAGCAAGCAAACAGGTACAGTATATTCCAGCACAGTCAAAACTCTGGCCCTGAGATTTTTTTACAGTCATAGCAAATGCTAAAACTATTGGAAACTGTCAACTCTGCAAGATGAATGGTAATCTACTTGCTTAAGTATCGCCAGTATCTAACTTAATATGCAGAAGAATATGACTTCTCCTGCATGATCAACAGTCATGATTTTGTCGGCAACTGAATGTTATGCAGTTTTACCATTTGTAAGTGTGTGCCATTACCTAGGCTTTATTTGTCACCTGCTAACAGACAACTGAACTGCTACTGTTCTTAGTAGAACCAATGTATATAAGGTATTCTGTTTGGCGTATTCCTGTTAAACTGGTTGTGGTGACATGAGAGTATCATTGTTATATTTTCCTAATGAAGATGAAAAAAATTATATATAAATGTATACTATATGATGTATGGTATTAAAGAAAAATGACCATTGCATGAAAATGTCACATGAAAACGTTGCACAATTTTGTTAATCTTTTAATATATGTTGAGTAGCTTTTAAAATATTCTATTTTAAACCTTTAATAGATTTTATGTTATGTGTAGTATTTATTTCTGTAGTAAATCTGAAGGCTTTCCTCCTACTTAAGTGACACACTATGATTTAATTTGCCCTCTGTCAGTGTAAAATAACAACATTCATCAAGCAATCCTTTGCCTTTCTGGCTACTGAAATGTACTTGGCAAGTCCATGGATTAAATGTAACATTCTTAAATTTCATATATTTTTAATTTTTAGGCACTGTGAGGGAAAATTACCCATGTCTACCTAAAGAAAAATTTGCAGGCCTGCTGAGGTTTAAATTGTTTAGCCCATTCCCATGTCTACAATAATAAGAAGACAAAACCACCATATTCATGTACCTCTCTAAAAAAGAAAGAGAAATGCCCAAAGCCCAGACTGCCAACCCCCCATCCTTTAACATGTTGCAGAGCTGTATTTACAACAAAGGGAGATGTGCAAATACAGAACGAAACAGAGAAAAAGAGAGAGAGAGAGAAAGAGAGAAGCCATCCACACAGACATATTCAATGAAGATTCATTATCTGCCTTACAGTCCCAGGAGACTGGATATCAATCTCAGATGTGGTGAATGTCTGCATGGAGTTTGCACATTTTGAAACAAAAACATAAATGATGAAAAAATTATTATTATATGAAGCTTTCACTTGAAGGAAGTAAATTAGTTTTGATAAATGTTTTTGGATGACTACTTAAATAGAACAGCATGTTTGACACTATACTGTATACTGTACAATTAGCACCCAATAATATACAGAAAATAAGTCAAAAGTATTGCATGAAACAAAAAAAACAAATAAGGGGAAAAAGAGTAAGATGAAATTCTTTCAGTATCTAATAAAAATATCTACTCTCAATATATAAAAACATTAGTGAAGTCATGCAATGTTATCATGTGATGTTTTCATGCAATACTCATTTTTCTTCAAAACTGTACGTTATACAGTATACATTTATATTTCATTTTTTTCATCTTCATTAGGAGAATACAATGATACTTTCATGTCAGTGCAACCAATTTAGCGTGCATACATCAAACAAAATACCTTAAAATGCATGAACGTTCAATTGCTAACAAAATCATGACTGGTGATCATGCAGGAAAAGTATTCCTTCTGCTTATTAAGTTAGATTCTGGTGATACTTCAGCAAGAAGATTACCATTCATCTTGCATAAATGACAAATTCCAATAGTTTTAACATTAGCTATAACTATAAATAAATCACAGGGCCAGAGTTTTGACCATGTTGGAACTTACAGTACATATGGACCAATAGCAAGCGAAGTGAACTATTGAGGTGGGGGTTGGGCTGCCATTGAGGCACACCCCCCTAGTACAGTATATTTTGGTGGATGGTGTAGGTACTTGCTTTACTTATTCACTACATATTTTACCAAAAAAAAAAATCAATCACCATAGCAATCACATACCTTTTCAATAGCTAATTTTCCTCTTTTCCTCCCTCTTTCCTCTTCTTGCATTCCACATCAGATATTCATACAAAGTAATTGGCTTATTTTGGTATCCTGTGTGGAGTATATTTATGTTGACTACCCGATGAGTCATGAAACAGTTAAATCCATTTCTATACATATTATTATTATTATTAATATGTTAAACTCTGGAATCTTGGTTGAAACATATTTTTCACCCAACTTTTCCACCATTGGAGATTTACTGAATTTTTGGATTTAGTACCTATTTTCTCTTTAGAAATTGTGAGTTTCTTGTGTCAAATACATAAGTTTGCCTTCCTCAGTATTTTAAAATAATAAGATAAATGATAAAAAAAAAATTGATAATATTATTGATGCTGCACAAGCAGGCTCCATCTCCAAGTTCTCTGCTAGCACAATAATAAAATTACTATGTACGTTTTTTTTGGACATCGATGTAAATATAGGCACTGTAAAATGAATCACTCCATTTACCATGACCTAGAAAATGAAGCAAATAGCCCTTATGTAAAACTGGCATTAATAGTTTATATAACCTGTTACATGAGGACAGACAATTAAAGGTGTCTTAATAGCTAAAGTTAGGTTGACAATTAAAAAAGGCAAATAAAATGAACAAAGTAATGTATAAGTTAGTAAGACGAACAAAACAATGAGTTAGACAAATCAGGACAAGTAAAGTTTTTTTTCCAGTCCATTCTTTAAAGTGTACCTTACACTATATTGTTAAAGCTGCCAAATAAAATTTGCTTCCTACTGTTCATTTCAAAGATGAAGAGCTTATGTACTGACACACTGTAAAGAAAGTCTCCTTTTTTCTTTGACCTTTACTGTCATTTTCACATTTTCATAAATATGCTAACACTGCAAATTTCAAGTGTGTGTTCTGGTACAATGTGGTACTGTTTAGGCCAGACTTTAACTCCATATTAAGTTAATAAAATTGACTCCAAATTTTTAAATTCATCCCAATAAAATGATTTCAAAGTTGCTTTTTGCCTTTGTTTAAAATCAGATGCACATTCTTATCCAAATTCCACTTTTATAAATACAGTAAGCCCAACTTGTTTTTAAAAAAGGATATCAAAAATATTTTACCAACATAATATTCACAAAAATAAAATTACACTTAAACAGTAAGAATGCATGACCTGATATTAATAAAAAGAAAATAAAGACAGATTTCATTAACACATAACATGTTGGTCCTATCATAAATTATATTTAAGTGGATCAGCATCCATATGTCATCAAGAAATAGTCATTTAGCTAAAATAAAAAACAACTTTAAAAACATACAGTACATCTACTGCATTTTTGAATGCGGACTATATTCTAAAAACCATGTCAGGATGATACTGGTATTAGTTTTGCTACTTTTTGTCCCTGAGTCTGGGATTCCAATCTCAATACAGACACTTTCTGTATGACATTTTCACATTCTCATTGACTTTTGGGGATGTTTTAATTTCCACCCATATCAGAACAAAGTGCAAGTTATATCGACTGGTGACTACAACAGCCATACGTATGTATCTGAAAATGACTTGTGATAAATTGGTGATTGTAATCCTGTACTAAAATAAGAAGCTTTGGAAAATAAATAAACAAACATAGCTAATGTCTATATTTAACTTGAAATAGGTTATTTAATGGAAAATTTCCTGATCATACTCAGATAGTGGTATGCATATATTGTAAAATTCCCATAATGCCACAATCAAGCAGACACAAAAATAAACAAGAATATCTTTTCTTTGTGATCTCTAGATTTGTAATTACTGAGTGTCAGATCTACCCAACAAACAAATCCATCATTAAACAACTTTTCCAAAATCAGAAACAGAAAATCTGCACAAACCAAAATTTCAGTATGATGGGGAAGCCAGATTTGTAGACTGAAAATAATAAAAATGAAACCAGAATAACAAAACCAGACTACACAAATTGCACTCAGATGTTTCTAGATCTTTTAGCACTAAAATTTATATTTGATATTGTTCCTGACAGTTTCTTTTCTTTCTTTACTTGCCTTTCTCAACACTAGGTTTCCCCTTTTTCTTTCTCCATGGTATCCATTTCTTGTCTTCCCATCCCCCAGGTAGGTTTTCTTTGTTCTTTTAGCTTTCTGGACTTTCAACACTAAATCCAACATCCCCACCTAGAGCATATACAACCCAGCATTTTGCAACAGTAACACCTTTCAACCCAGCACCATCAGCTACAAAAATAGACTCAATAGTAATATTAGTGTTCTGACACTGCCTCCTCTAAGGAAAACATTTCTGTCAAGTTCAGTAGCATCTCTCAGTGTTCCTTTACCGTTCATCTGTGTTCTTAGTATAGGTCAACATTTCACCAGAACATTCTGGGCCAATAACAATTCACCAGTCCCATTTGGATTATGCAAGTCATTCTCATCACTCTTAAGTATCTCTGTCATTACCCAAGCTAGCGTTGTAATCGCCCAGCAAAAGTACACAGTCAATGAGAGGTACTACACATATCATCTATGTGAAGGCCAAATATTCTAAATTGTTTTTAACACTCATGCTCAAACGATAGTCAGAGTTTACCTTTCTGCAACTCAGTCTCATACTTAGATACAGTCTTATCCATTGCATAAAACTCGAGCCAAATGGCACTCAGCTAGGGGGCTTGTTTGTACATACACATACTCACCAAGACACTTATTGAGCTCTAGGTCCTAGAGCTTCTTGATTAAGAAAGAGAAAATCACTAAAGTGCTGCTGAGATGTTACCGGGGTGGTCTGTTGTGTAGTGAGTGAAGCAACATGCTGTAATCAGTGCATGCTCCCAACTAAAGTGAAGTCAGACTGTACAGCAAAAACCACAGGAAGTGGGGAGTTTGACTATACTTATTCAGTACTTCTCTGCTTTCGCTGTGAGCTCCAATTCCTTCTCATCAGTGAAGTGAAATTTCATGGCCCAAGGTAAAGTTTACAACTTTAAGGTCAAGTCCTTCTAGATGTGCCCCACTCATGCCCAATAGGTCACATGCAGGAGCTCAGCCAGGCAACACAATTATGTGTCCACCATACACTAGCTGGCAAGTGAGCTTGGCTGGAAAGATGGGTTTCAATATTATTGTCCCAAGTAATCAGTTTTGGATCATTATATGTCTGTTCCTCAACTTGTAAAGGTTTATCTGTGCATAGTAATCACCAACCTTTTGAGCCATTGGGTCACTTTTTGTAACAAAAATAAATAAAACTTTTACCACTTATATGCCGGATTAGGCTATCCAGAGTAAACGTGAACCTTTTGCATATTCCTGTTTGACAATATCTACAATTACATAAAAGATCACTGTTAAAACATACTTTATTATTTTGCTGCAAAGTGCTGATGCTGGCGACATTTACAGTCAGTGAAATCTCTGTGGCTGCACAGTGTCTGCAAGTGTCTTGTAGTCCAGAGTACAGTTTGAGATAGCAAGTCTAACACGCTAAAAAACACTGTGTTTCTATTTTCCCCACATTTATCTGTTTTTATATTGGAGAGCAATAACACATGTTATGGTTTGTATCTTCTGCTTTTGTTTTTGTGTTTGAGCAGAAATTTCTCATAGTGGAATTTGAGAACTTTATGCAGTATTTTACTGAACTTGCGTATTAATTTTCTATTCTGCAAATAAAGTTGGTGCATTAAAAATTGCTATTTTGAACATTTGAATTTTTTTGCAATATTCTCAAGTTGTTTCACATCTAGTTACAGCAGGATTCACAGCGCTTATACTCTTTTGTAATACTGGATGTAGAATTTTTGTTTAGTTATTTTGCAGATTTTTCATTTTTTCTTCTTTGCTGCAATTTCTGGATGACAATTTTTGTCCTGACAGGAGAAATTCCTGACAAGAATGAAAACTGGTTCCAAAGAACCAAGATAGCATTTGTATTTGTGCTCATTTTTTTCAAACAGTAAATTCTGCTTTAGGACAGGTGGAGAAAAAATATAATCAAAGCGTTCAGTTAAATGCTAATTAGGAATTTGAGTGGAATATACATCAGTGAATATAAAGAATTATAGGTTTAATAACCATTGCCCTTTCACCAATTCTTAATATTTTTTTCTACCACTCGCAAAAATCTAAAGCAGACTAAATATGGTCCTGAAGCTTAAAAATTAAGACTACATTTATTAAACATCTTTATAATCAGCAGACTGCTAGTGTTGTAGTATTATCGCTATTGCCTCATAGTTTATAGAGTCTCAAGTGTAATACTTCCCCATACACTGCAAGTGTGTACTTTGTAAATTCTATAAGTGCACATGTGTGTGTATGTATGTTTTTCTCCTGGTACATTTCCAAATACCCATAATCTACATGACTGGCAACTTTATATTAGCTTAGCATGCGTAAGTATAGCGGTAAGTGTGAGTGTACCCTGGGATGGACAGGTCTCCCATCCAAGGCTGTTTTTTCCTTGCATTCAGTACTGCAAGGATAGGAACTAAGTGCCCATGACATTGATCTTGATATGAAGATTTAAAAATGGATAGATAGATGAATGAACTTGTATGTTTAGTCACACTACAAAGTTATTTGTTACTTTTTTTTATGTGTGAGAGAAAACTTATTTGTATGCTAATGCATTATAACAACTATATTCTATACAAGAGGATTTTTCTCTCACACTCACTTACCATTGATTGGCTGTCTAAACTGAGCACTTTACAAATACAGAAAAGCTAAAATGATCGCAACAAACTACATAGTAGTTAATTCTGTACATTATTCAGTCTTGACACAGCTTCCTACAAAAAAACTCTAGGGATAAGTGCTGTTCATTATTTACATAATGATTTAGAATGAGGAATTAACACCAAGCTGAAAAAATCTTCATGAGATACTCAGCTGGGGAATCTGACTGACCATAATATAGCAAGTACCTTTGGATAGATCCAACACACACATGCTAAAACACCAAAATAATAATATTTAAATTATTTAAATGTAAATATCAACATTGGGGGAATAAATCTAACTTTTTTTGTGATAAATGTGAACTGTGTACTGTGATATCTGGCAATATCTAACAAGAATAATTTGAGTGTCAAATTTCAGTAACCTGTGCACATTAGTTGCTATTTACTCTGCTTGTGAGCAAAAGTTAATATAGTAAAACAAACTGAAAAAATATTTTTAAACACAAAAATCTACAAAGTAAATGAATAAAACAGGCATATTTAAATATCTGTAACCTTGAACAAAATGCTTGTTTTACGTAACTGTAATGTAACATAGCAAACAAAAAGGTAAAAATAATCATAAATAACAGTAATTTTACTGCAAAGAAGGCATTTCTGATCCAGTAGGGTGCTGTTACTTTGACAGACAGCGACGATATTAAATCATTCCTTTAGACGGTAGGACAGTCACATTTGGTCAGTATTTGATTAAGAGCCCTTTGCAGGATACCATAAGTTGTTTCACAAAACGATGTTGTTACTCTGGGGGGGTTGATTTTACATCTCTAAAAATAAATATCAGAAATATCTATTTAATACTATTTTAAAAATTGTTAAAAAATTTAATAAATATTTAAAGGAACGCCAGACACTTTACATGTCTATGTTGTATTATTATGTGATGAAAAAAAAAATGTGAAATACATTTAAGAAAATATCACATAAATCACAAACAATAATTCTTATGATAGATAGATAGATAGATAGATAGATAGATAGATAGATAGATAGATAGATAGATAGATAGATAGATAGATAGATAGATAATGTAATATATGTCATGGGACATTGACCACTACTCTTTTTATTTTCTGATTGCACGGAGCATGTTTTTGACAACTAGTGTTTTACAATAATACTGCTTGTATTCAGTTTTCTTTAACGTATTTCCACTAATTACAAACTATTAGGACCACTTTACAAGGATGTCAAAAGTTGAAAGTCTCATTCCTTCCCTCTAGTGGACATCTCTGTTTTTTTCTGAGTCAATACCTTTTATCTGCCAAATATTACATTCAGGTGAGCACACTTTTGAAAGTAAAAACAAAGCTTGTCACACATAAGTTGACTACTCATCAATTTAACCACATAGTGTTACAACAAAGGAAAAAAAATTTGTCTGCTACTTCCGTTCACCTGTCAGAAGCTGAAATTGATTTTCTAAGTTGTGAGTGCTTTCAGCTGTCATAGATTGCTACATTTAGTGACACGGGCAATCAATGAGAGAGTTAAAATTAACCATAGCTGCTAAAAACTCTACTCTCCTATATTTCTAATGATAAAAAGGAAACTACAGAGGTAGCCAACTTTCAGTGTACCAAAACACTGTTTGTTTTTGCTGACATTACATTAAAATGTTAAAATAACACTATTTACAAGATTTGAATAATTATTATTATTATTATTAGTAGTAGTAGTAGTAGTAGTAGTAGTAGTAGTATAATAGTTTTATAGCATTACATTGAAGAAGCAGGTTATTGACAGTCTATTTTTGGGCTCTAGTTTTGATTCTGTTCTAAAGAGCCTTCTAAGTTAAATGTGTTCTCTTGCTCAAGTTTACATATATTTTCTTTATATTATTGGATTTTCTTTTCACGATCCATTGATATCCTGTCAGGCAGACTGGCTGTTACACCATGCAAAGTGGGCCCCTGTCTTTCATCCATCGCTGACAGATAATGCTCTCCCATCAGATGACCCTGGTAAGGATCAGTAAGCTCAGAATAATGGATCAGCAAATCATTTTTGTTGATGCATAAATAAATTAAATAAATATTGTTTGTTAGCATCAATGTCTAAGAGGACTGAGTTTGAATTCATGAGCAAAACAGAATCCCGGTGATCTGGAGAGCCTTTTGGAATGTACTTTTAAGTACATGACCTGTACTTACAGATAACCTTTTAAATATTGGCTGCACTTTCCAATCTCATGTTGCCCTCTGATATAGATTTTCTTCACTAAAGGTCATGGAGGATTGTTGTACTAGCATGAATGAATTCCAATTTGCTGCAGCACTGCTTTTTTATTCATTCTAAAAACACACTAAAATTTTAATGTCAGAGAAATAGGTAATCCATATTTGCTACCAAATAATTGCTTATATGAACCTTCCTATACTTCTTTAAAAATCTAATTACGCTTTGGTTTCCTATTGGGTCAGTAACAACTGGCAAAAATGAAAACACGATTGTCTTGGATAAATTGGCAAAGTAATGAAATGTATATGCTATAAGTCTTCCAAACCTTTTTACTCAGCAATACTGGACAACTATTTATTCTCTTTGACCACTATAATGTCTTTTTCATTGATAATGCTGTGTTGTTAACTGTATGGTGACAAAACTGTAAATAATGTAATTTTGCACATTTTATAGTCTTATGTCACAAACCTTTTGTATAAAAACACAATACAAAACATACTACTTAACGCATACAGGACTGACTTACTTCATTTAATACAGTATGATAAATGGAATAGTGACTTTGGGTTTTTCTTACTTTGGAGCATAGCCATTTTGAAACGTTTCTATTTTGGTTATAATGTATGCAAAATGCTAAAATGTGTTTGCCATAGTTTCTGTATCAGTTCAAAAAGGCTTGAGTCAAAAATCTTGCTTTTAAAATATCATTCAATATACTAATGTGCATTATTTTTTAATTAAAAAACACAAATCCTGTTTTATATTAGTGGGCTTTACATAATGCACGCTCTATAGAAAACTTGGCACCACTGCAGAACTGCTTTTTCTCTTCAATAGCTGAATTGAATGAAAGCTTATTTTATATTGTGGTTTACATGCTAAAAGCTACTCCATATTTTGCTTTATAAAACAATGGTAAATGTTCTTCCTTTTAAACTCACTCATTCAAGCAACACAACATTTTCAGAGTTGCTCAGAGAGGCAGTGGTGGGATGTAAACCTGTGACCTTGTTGCTTAATGTTTACTATGTGAGCTAGTAAAGCATACTACCAGACAAATAAGACATAAGATTTTTGCAAACAAAAGCAATTTAAGTCTGCTGTACCCTGGAGCAGAGCCCTGGAGCTGAGACCTGCATAAACCAGCAAAGTTAATGTTATCAACCAGCAGATAATTTCAATCAAACATAAAAATATCACGTAAGAAATGTATAGCACATGGCCAAAGCAAAAGGCTTGCTAATAATGGATTACATGTAAACAAAAAAAATCAAGCCTGATATGAATTATGAAAATAAGCCATTTCAGATCTGTATTGCATCTATTAGGAAAGGTCTCCAGAATAGTTCATCTATGTTATGTATTTAACTAATACAAAAAAGATGTTCATGTTATTTCAATTTACTCCTTAGCACATAGCTGTATATCCATATCAAAAATATCAAGGTATGATGTTCTGTTGTTATTTGAAAGGTGGCATTGTTTGTGCCTATTAGGAAAATGTCATTATATCTACTGAAAAATGCTGTGTATATTCAAGAAAAGTTCATAACATGTCTCATTATTGTGAAAACCCAGAGTAACAGCAGCTGGCATATTTCTGACATAGCCCAAAACATGCTGTATCTGTTTAAATATTATCACGAGTATGTAAGCATAAACATACAATGAAAAGGTACTTTGATTCAACTGCATTATTACAGTACAATAAGTAAATGCACTGACCCTAACACCAACCATATGCTACTCATATAGCATGCAGACGAAACTCTTTAAAGAACCACTGATACAATTAAGTCATTGATTGCGGAATTAGACCACAGCACATAACAAAATCTGATACTTCAATCAAGAAAAAAGAAATTTACTCGGGGTGGTTGCATGATTGGAGCATTTTTTTTTTTTTGCTATGAAAATTACATGCACACATTACATTTGTATGCACAATATTTTTCAAACAGACTAAATTAGAGACAGCAAACATTTGAAAATAAGATTTTAAAATGATGTAAGAACAGAACCGCAAATACTCTGGTTCACACATAGTATTAATTAGTAGTCTCTTTTTGTTGTTAAACAAAATCTGATGTCTCACAGCTGAACTTCTAAACAGAACGCAGTGTTTACTACAAAATAACTTTTCAAGCACATGTGGAAAACACATCTTTATTTGGAAATTCAGATATAATCAAGTACAATGTAAGAACATAGAATATTCCAAGCCATCTGGGTAGCTGAACACTTTAATCTCTACAAAAATGTTTAAAGGTCAATAAAGGAGATGGATGTTGAATTTTTTTTTCTGTCTATGTAAAAAGTGATAAAATAGGAAAAAAGAACATTGGATATGTTTTAGCAACCACTGTACAATGTAATGAATGAGTAAATAAAAGAATGTGTAGGTGTGTCTATGTGTTCAGTATAACACAGAGTGTCCATGCTTATCAGTCTCACCATACTGTATCTTCTACTTTATACTGGCATTTTATGTCCTTTACTAAACAGGCCGCAGGCTGACATAAATGTTAACAATCCATTGTATATGTGCACATACTGTATACCTAATAAAAATGATAATACAAAAATGAAAAAGATGAGAAAATTAGTTTAGAAATGTGCATGAGTGTATGCCTGCCAATGCAAAAACAGTCTCATGGCTTTCAAAAGGAAAAACAAAATCCTAACTAGATTTATCACACATCAGGAATACTCCTGGGTTTGCACTTCAAATGTATAAATCGCAGGCGAATAAGGAAAGGGAGACGCTGCTCCGGGGGTTCACCCTGTCACAGTTGTCATTCGACCTCTCTCCATGGTGCTGAACCCGCCGTTGGGTGACATGATAATCTGGACCTGATTGAGTTGACAGCTCTGCTCACTGTGTGTGTCACATGGGAGCGCTTTACATTTGTATGCTAATAACTGGTTTAATTGTAGCAAGTTCTTCAACAGGCAAGCAGTATCAGCACCGGAATCACATTAGCTTTAGTATTTAGCTATCCAACTCATTATGTGTGTGTGGGGGTGTGCGTGCGTATGTGTGTGTGTATTTCTTAGGCAAAGTCTGATAAGAACTCAGAAACAGCATATACAAGAATAACAAATATAATATTAAGGTAAGGTAGTTTCAGATGAATTCAGGAAACAAAGATCATTAGATGAGACGAAATGCAATGTCAGACTTTCTCCGACTTCACTTCTACAATTGTAAACAACCTGTTTCACATTAACAAACAAAATGTAACAGTTAACTTTCAGAATATGTTTTCACTGATACCAAAAATCATTAAGAACCTCTGTAAAGAAACCGGAAAGAAAGAAATTATTTTGAACTGTGTAAAAGTATCGAGGAATGTGCGACTACTTGGAATGTATAAATCATTATGCGATTAGGTTTATTTTACAGAAAATTATAGAAAAATAATGATTTAATTATTGTTTGAATGCAAATAAAAGTTTTTTTTAACACGGGTATGACCGACAGTAACACAAGTAACAGATGTACTTTATTAAAGGGATGAAATTACTGAAAGCACGCCTTTTGCACTGGCATGTTGGAAACTTTTTCTCATGAAGCGCTTGAACAAGATACAATTAGTAAAACAGGTTTTACTTGCATGTGTATCATCACCATGTAACGTAATACTTAGGAATTTACGTTAACGATTTCCATGTCCCCGTATATCCATAACATTCCAAATGTCAACATAACCTGTGCGTATATGATGCTTTACAATTCAACACAGTGCTGGAATTATGTTTTTCGCTAAAATGACTGAAATGCGCGAACTACAGTTCGGTGCTGTTCTCGGAGTGTCTGACTTTTCCTCGCGTCTGCGCTTTTCAGTGTTCGTTTCAGAGAGCACGCCTCGATCTGCTGTACGCGGTGTAGCACAACGTTACGGCTCCCATCCCTTGTGTACAGTTCCCGACTAAGCCTGCATCAATTCAACCCGGTTTTATTCACCGTCAGGGCAGAAGATGTGCTTTCTAGTGCTGCCGTCTCAACCTTCAGCATACCACCCGGTCTGTCACTTGCCAAGTCTGTGTGACACAGACGCGCACAAACAGTACTCACCCGTTAAATAAAAAGGCACAACAATAGACGAGCCTTACCGTTTTAGAAGACAGAAACGAAAGAAGGCTGTAGAACTTTTCATGGAAACCAGCTGTCTCACGAACAGCCGCCGCTCTGGGCGTCAGGGGTGAAGGCAAAATAAAATATATTCCAAACGTGGAAGCAAGCAGGACGGCAGTAGTTGTACAGCAGCCCGAGCTCTCGGGCGCTTTAGCTCCGTTGCATCTTAACGCTGCGCCGCCTGTTCCATTTGCAAAGGACCGACTGAAGCGCGCGACACGGTTCACCGTGCACGGCTTCGTCCGCGGAGACGCGCGAGCCGAGAAGGGGAAGCTGCGTTTCAGGTGCGAGGACAGACTGGAAAGCGCGAAACCGGGGGCGGTGGGGGTTATGCGCAGAGCTGAAGGGGTACCAGATGTGCAGACGGTCGAGCTAAGAGCGCACCGTCCTTCATCAGGCTATCGCTTCTGTTATTATTATTTTCGTAAATATTACCTCCCGTGGGTCAGCAGTTGTGTCATCTGAAGCATGCGCAAAGTACTGGAAAATTATGAAAGACGAGGAGATGATATGCCTCATAATTGGATTTAATCAGCTTAGAGGAAGAAGTGGCTTTCGTACAGAATTCTGCAATGCTAAATAAAGACATATGTAAAGAATATTGTAGTCTGTATTTTATAGAAAACTAGCGGGTTTTCCTCAGTAATGGTAAATGTAATCGAATGCTATTCAGCGATTTCTCCTTCCTGTTATAATAGTAGCATTAAAAAAGCATTTTTCTCCTGGTTAACAGCTGTTGATTATTGTAACTGCGTGTGTTATGTCAGAAACGTTTTCATCTGTGTTGATTTCTTGTCATCAATTTCACTGATCTGTGAAACTGTGTTCCCTCCTCCTTATGGTCCAAGCCTGGACAGGATGTCAGTATATATTGCATATAAGATTTCCATTCATCTGACCAATTTCTGAAGCCACTTGATCTAGTTATACAGAAAGATAGAAAGTTTGGGCTAGACCCTGCTGTGCTGGGACTGCTGCAAAACAGGTACCAATTCGGTATATTGTACCATCACAGGGCTTGCTCACCAACATTCCAGGCAAATGTAGAGTCTCCCATCAATCTGTCATGTTTTTCATTGCAGTGTTTTGGAAAAGATACAATGCAGAGTGGAATAAACTGAGAGACATAAGGAGAACAAACATACTCAATACAGATAGTTACTTGGCATTTAAACGTTATGTTCTGAAGGTATGAGGCAGTAGAGCTAACCACTGAAGCACTGTGCTGACTCATTTAAAGATTCTCTGCATTCACATTTCAAATCTCTTTCCATATAGAGTCATGTGGTGCCATCACAAAACATAATAATGCATGACAGCACCCGATCCTTGAGATTTCTTCTTCTTTTTCATTATTATTATTATTGTTATTATTATTATTTTTTGTTGTTGTTGTTGTGAGCCGCTGTGGCAACCCCTAAAGGGAGCAGCTGAAAGAAGTAGAAGAAGAAGTTGTTGTTGTTGCTTTTGTTGTAGTGTCCACTGATTTTTAGAGCCCGCTTCCCTAGTGCAGGATTACAAAGCATTTGGGCAATTACGAGGCTGGAATTAGCTTGGCCTCTCAGCCTGGGGTAAAGCATTAAAATATTATTAAGATTATTACTGCTGTCACCATCATTATTATTATAATTAGTAGTAGTATTAATGTTGATTTGTCTTGTATAAATAATAACATATACTATATATATATATATATATATATATATATATATATATATATATATATATATATATATATATATATATATATATATAAATATATATATATATATATATATATATATATATATATATATATATATATATATATATATATATATATTTATACAAACAGTATTTTTATATATAACAGAATTGTATTCAGTGATACTTTTAACTTATAAATGAAGGCAAATATTTCAAGAAAATAAAAAAATGCAAAAGTAAAAATTACACTTCAAATAAGCAACTTTACAAATAAAGGTTTAAAAAAATGGAAAAACCCTGCATGTTACATACTGTAAATGTTTGCTTGACTGCTGAGAAAAAGTAAACACCTTTGTACACAGACCTTCATGGAACTGGCACAAACTACTAATTAGTTTATTATTCATTTGACAAATACTAATTTTGCATCAGCTGTACTATTATTAAGCAGTTAATTTATACCCATAAATGGTTGGTCGTTTCAAGCTGGGGAGTTTGACTGCAGTTAAATATATTTGGTGTATACTAAAATGTTAAGAAATAGAAATAGTCCTGGCTCCTTTTTATGTATTGTTAGAGAAGAAAGCATTTGATCCAATTATGCTACAGTATTACAGTTAATCACATTCTGAAACTACCCTGTGAAGAATTAATGACTGAATCTAATCACTGTTCGCCTTTGTTTTTTTCCTTTTTCTATTTTAACAGTAGAATAACACAAAGACATGAAGGCCAATCACCGTGCAATGCTTCTCCACATCCTGGACCCTTTTGTGACCTGCTGCATGGTTTCTATGGCAAAGTCATGTAGCCCTTTATTAGTCTTCCAGAACCCCTGAAGCCTGTGAAGGTCAGTGAAGGAGACAGCTTCCATCCTTTTTCTGCCACGCACCTTCTTAGGCAGCTCGACAACAAAAGAGGAGATTCAGACAGAACCGTTTAACACGCTCTGACAGGACATTGCAATTCAAGGCAGTATGCTATGATTCATTTAGGCAATTCTGTGGGCATCTTTAAATATTAGAGAGTAGTGAATTACCAATGTTTTATGCATGTGAAGGAATCCATACTGGCATACATCTCAATAGCTGGAAGCAAGGATGTCAGGAACTTTCAGAAGTGATGCAATTGCTATTTTCATTACAATATATCTCCCAAGCATCCAGAAGTTCTGACTCAAGGTTAAATTCTATACAAAGATTTCCAGTTTGCATAATGGACAAAGGCAGGTGATCTCCTGCCAGTTTTATTACAATTTTAATTCTGTTTAGTAATCATTTGTTTTGTTTCCTTGTTGTTTCTTATCCAGGGAATATCTGTGATGATAACTATGCCTCTTGTGCCCCCCAGTGCAGGATTAGCGATACACCAATGATGCATTTTCTCTGGCAGACTTTTTACACTCTTTGCCTTTGGGTGCAGTGCTCAGTATAACATAAAATTATGTCATGAAACACCGGGAAAACAGAGCAGATTCCACCAGATTTATCACGTAGCAGACACTGATGCCAGTATTAATGCAGCCATCTCAGTGTGGCCATTGTTGCTAATGGAAGGGAAAGGAATGACACAGAGACAATACTTTATTAGTGCACTAAGAAAAAGAAACTATTACAATACCACAAAACCTAAATATTTATTAATAGTTTAAGAAAAAAGAATACAATCAATCCAGGGAGCCACAGAAACTAAAATTTGTGGGCAGCCTTGCTGCCTGTTTTGTGCTCCAGACATAGTTCCATATGGTGATGGTTATAATTGATAATAATATAAATAATAATACTGTATTTTTAATTAACTCTTTATTTTTGCATCACCTTTCCCATATAATTACCATCATGCAATTTACATCTTATATCGACTGTATGCAAAATTGTATATCCAGAATTTATTTTATGGAAAGCATAGTTGAACAGCTGCAGACAATGCTTCCCGTTTGGACTCCACTTGTTTTTCCCTTATTTGACTGTTTTTCTTCCATCAACCTCATTTTATTCCTGCTGTTTATAAATCTGCTGTCAATGAAATTAAGTGTCAAAAAATGACACGAGTGGCCATGTTTGAGCTCCTTTAGGTGGATTAGGGGGCCAATCTGGCTTTATTTGTATCTCATCATCATTTTAATCGCCCCTTCAACCCTGAATAAAAAATGTGTTTGAAAATAAGGTCATTGTGAAGGAATAGATAAAGCTCATGCATTATTCATCCAGGTTAAAAATACTTTGCAGCGCTCACTTTGTGGTATATTTTTAACAATAACTAGGGGGCTTCACCCCCTGCTCGCTTCACTTGCCAACCCCCGTGTTTGGTTTTCCAGATACACACTTTTAAGATTTTTTTTCTTTGAATTGTTGCTATTTCATTAGTTTCACTTTTATTTCAGAACTTCTGTAAAAACAATTTTTGTAATCTTGCGAGTCCCAATATGCTGAATCTTTTTAATGAGGTCAGGATAGGTTTCTCTGTTTGGAATTTCAGCACAGACAAAACGATCTACATCATCAGCAGTTAATAATTTTTTCTTTACAAAGTAAAAAAGTAAGTAGAGTTCTGCATTGGACTCGTGTCTGTAAAGTCATGCTATTTTCCTCTCACAGTTCCAAAGTACATGGGGTTACCAAGGTCATACCCCAGCTTTTGTCTAGGTTTTTATACAAGGGCTAGACAGAACGTTTTTGACTCCTGGGGTAAATTTAGCTTTTTAAATAAGCAGACAGATACAGTAAATATATATACATTAACAAAGTAACCAATAAATGCATGTGTGGTAAACTCAGTTTTTGAAATTCTCAAGATTTTTTATTTGTCACATGCATAGTTATACAGGACAACACGCAGTGAAATGCATCCAGATCTGCTTATCAAAAACTGTGCAAAGTTAGAAGAATATCAGTTAGATTAACAAAAAGTCATACATTGAAAGATAACAGTATAGTAGAACATAATAAATAAGTAAAATTATGTGAATAAAGTAGAATGAAGTGTTTAAGGTGCAATAGTGTAGTAATTATTGTGCAAAACCAAAGTTAGACTGGTGCATAGTTAAATGAGGCAGTTTGTTTGTTTGCGCTACTGCGATCTTTACTTTCTTTTTTTATATTTTCTAATTTTCCTACTTTCATATCCTTTAACTTTCTCCACATGTGTATAGCGCCGTTTTTTTTTTCTGAGCCTTTCTAATTTCCCTGGTTTCATAGTCTCTAACCTGCTCTGCATGTGTTTAGCACCAACGTTTGTAAACGTCTTTATGAAGTTCAATTTTGTCTTTTACTCACTGTCATTTAATTCTGAGCCGGATTGGACGTGCTTTTTTTTCAATTCCACTTGTTCCGGGCTGATAATTACTTTCCTTATTTTCTGAATTTGCACCTCCATTATTCTTTTTTGATCTTTTTTCTGTCCAATGCATTTGAGTCTCTTTTCTCCACGCTGCTTTCTTCTTTGCTTAGATGTCGACATTTAATTTATAACGTACTGTCCTTATAAGCTTTATATGCACTGAGAGCCCTGGATCTGTGTGTGCTCAAATCCTTCACAAGACTGAATGTTTTGCTGCCTATTGTCCTATTTAATAGATTGTAAGTAGGGCATGTCTTTGGTCTCGCAGGTAGGTTGTAAGTAGGGCATGTCTTTGGTCTCGCGGGTCTTTAAAATGTCTTCCGAGAAGATCACGTATCATAGACTTGCTTTTTGCCTTCCTGGACAGGATTTCTTTTTATAATAGATAGATAATGGTCCATTAACCATTTTTAAACAAAGTTATTTGGTGACTCTAAATTGAGTATAAGAGTGAGTATTTGAATGAGTGGTCCCAGTGATGGACTGGTGTTCCATCCCAATTCCTGGTTTACATAAAATCCAGCCAGCATAGGGTGTGACAATGCGGGTTCCGCTCCATGCTCCCATCTGACTTCTGGGAGCTCTTGAACCCGACACCGTCGGTAATGTCACGATGAGTTGGACAGTGAGGCACAACAATGAAGCAAGGGGATGGTGCAAAAAGGGCAAATGTGCTTTTATTAAAACAGCCATAACCAAAAAACAAAGTGTTCAAATAAATAGTGCAGTGTCTCAAATCTTCAAATAAATAATCCCATAAAAACAAGTGAATGGTGGAGGTTAAAATCCAATATAAAAAAATCCTTTAAAAACAACGAGGTTAAAACAATGGCTGGAAGTAGTCTTTTAAAAAACAAAGCCCAGTGCCTTCTTCTACTGGTGACTCCCCTGTTTCTCCCATCCAGGCTATGCGCCAGTGGAGCCACCCTACATACAGCTGACCTCCTTCACTGTACTGGTCTGGTGGCCTTCCAATCCCTGGCTCCGGTGCTGCTCACCCAGACCGAGACTTGGGCTCCCCAGCGACCAGGATGCTCACACTGGGGCTTCCACTTCCCAAGTCCCTGACTCCCGTTGAATTCGCTGCAGCGAGCCAACCTTCTCCTGGTCACTCCAGCTCCAAACAAGTGCTCAGCAGGAGCGACCACTACCATCAGCCCTCGGGTGCCGGCCAAACACCCCACTTGGGCTTGCCTCTCCCAGCTGCCCGCAATCAGTGCGAGCCTGTGCTCACTTGCTCATTCCCTCTCACCGGCTTTCTCTGTCCTGCTTCCTTCTTCTCCATTAACCTCCTGCTCTTTGTTTTTCCTCTTTCCTCCCTTTCCATCTGCCTCGCGCTTCTATTATATGATCCGGGGACGTGGATCAGGTGTTGCAATCAGCAGCTCCCGACAACAATTACGGATGCGGATGACTCCTCGCCTGTGCACTTAAGCAATAACCGTCCGCATCACGAATCACCATGGGAACTGCTCCGGCCACACTACCACGCCCCCTCTCTAAGCCACGAGTGCGGCGAATATTTATTTAAAAAGTGGCTTTTTTGACTTGAGCTGTGGACCCGCTACACCACATAGTGTCCAGCACACAATGAGTCTGTATTGGATTAAGTGGGTTTGAGAACATTATGGCATGATTCTATACGTATGATTTCAAACTTAATTTTGTAACAGTGGTATTATGGCTGGCCAGAGTCTATCACAGCTGCATTGATCACTTCTGGTTAAAGTGTTTGTCCATCACCCACATCATGCCAGAGTCACCAGTTGATCTAACCTGTACATCTTTAAAATGTAGGGAAGAAAAAAAAAACAGTACCTGGAGAAAAACAATTTAGACACGGAGCACATGCAATCTCCACAAAGACAAAGAGCAGACCTAGGATTCAAACCCAGCCCCACTGGAGCTGTGAAGCCATTGTGCTAACCACTGTGTCACTGTGCTGCTCCACTATAATTTCTTAAAGTAAATAGATAGATAGATAGATAGATAGATAGATAGATAGATAGATAGATAGATAGATAGATAGATAGATAGATAGATAGATAGATAGAACTCAATCATCCAATGCAGTTGTATTTAACATTGCCTACTACTTAAACAATATTTTACAACAAAATAATTACTAAGTATTAAACTAAAAGAAAATTCCTTATGTAAAATGTTTTCATATAAAATATGTAACAGAAGCCCTCTACTGGTAAACTGAGATTTTCTATCCATGTTTTTAAAATTTTTTATATCAGGATATAATATTTTCAGATTACCTAAAGTCATTGTAATATTTGTAAGTGTTTTCTGTGTATTAGATTAATAATCAGAGAAATAAGAAGAGTGTGATGATTTCCTGCAGTGCAGATAAATATTTTGGATACACATGTCATTTACTTTATCACCATTCATAAATACAGCCAGGGAATCAACGCTGTCAAGAAGATGAAATTAATAATAATAAGGTGTAAATTGTAAACCCCAGACTTTGCAGACAGATGGGGTGTAGAATCCATCTTCCTGTGTCAGTTGATGTGTATAGATATGTGTGAAAGTAAAAGGAAAAGCAGTAATATTTACATGGATTTGGTTAATTGTTATGGCTCATGGACAGGGCCAAGCCCTTAAAGAATATGATACAAAAGCTAATAAGCCTATAAAATTGGAGGTATGTGGTGTGTTTTCTGAAAGCTTCATAAAGCTAAGAACTTTGTTATCTTCTACTTAACATTGTGCTTTAATTAGGTATTGTTTTTCTGAAACCCTTAGTAACTGAAGTATTACTTTATCTCCTGCGTAAATTAACGACTGAACTGACTTACTCGTTATTTTCAGCATCATTCTTTATTGCCTGTAATTTTGTAACAGAGAGACTAGAGCTCACTTAAGTACAGTAGATCACAAAAGTCACACTGATGCTCTTATTTGGACAACTTTAAAACAATAACAGCAGAAAAAATAATCATAATAACAACAACAATAATATTAGGTCAATGTTGCAATATAAATATAAAATTACAATGTAGGCTATAACACACAAAAGGGGTCTTTGTAGCTTTAATACCTGTGCACTTGACAAGAGAATGTGGCTTAGCATGCAATCATAAACTACACAAAATCATGATATCTATTTTTCAGTGATTTTCTAGTGCTTTAGTGCACCATCATTTCTTTTCACTACCTATCAATTATAAGCAAAGTTCATCCAATGTACCTTTGTCTTGGAGGACCTCAATTACATTTAGGTCAGTAACTGGCACAAACTACAGTGAAGGCAATTCTGAACTTGATCAAAGATCTAATATTATCCAGCTTGCAAGGTGAGAATGCATGAAGAGAACTGTTTGGTATTCATACCCTTTTCAATAAACATTAACGGGAAGTCATGCATCACGGTCAATGTGCAGAAGAAACTCCTGTCCTATAGAGTGCTCAAAGGTTTTTTGAAAAATCAAGTAAACAGGCTGAAATGTCCCCATGCTTAATCTACAGGGTTGCACAAGATCTCTACTTACCTTATATTTAATTACTGTCAATGCAGTTAATTAACAATTGATTCAGACTATAATGTGACAGAACTATTTACAATTAATAAATTAGTTTAAATATTAATAATTGAATATACAATATAACTTTATATACTACATCTTCTTTATATAATACATCTTCAGAGATGTATTTGGTTTGTAGTGATTTGTCATAAATTGTGTCTTTCCTTAATGCTATTGAGTAAAGCATTGTGTAATTGCTTCTGCCTTGCCTCTCCAGGGGCAATGTATAAATGATGTGTATGCTCAAAAATGTCACGTACGCCCATTTCCACGCTCATATCGCGATGTATAAAAACTAAATTTGGGGTAATTTTTCATGCCAGCTCAATCCCTTGCGTACGCAGGTTCTCTGCTTGGTTTCGCAAACTGGCGGCACCCAGCGTCAAAGCAGTGCTACCATTCCTGGGTGGCTTCCCTTTATTTTTTAGATTCACATCCCTGACGTGGCTTTATCAAATATAGTATACTGAAATTAACCGCTGTGGTGGATTGCCGGCTTCTTTCTCCGGCCCTCACCCCCAGGCCGCCAGCAGCGTGGACATGCCCCGAGTTCCAGCAGGGCCTCATGGACTATGTAGTTTTTATACACAGCCCTGCTGGATACCTTGGGGGCCACCAGGCGTCGCTGTAAGGAGGCTCGTAGGCTCGCATGTGCCCTATAACCCGGGAGTACGTCACGGTCACATGACAGGAAGAAACGACGTGCTCCCGGGTTGAAGAAAAGGACTGTTTACCCTGACCCGGAAGGGAAAAGGAACTGTGGACTGTTGAACGGGAACACCTCCGGGTCAGGGTGTATAAAAGGATGATGGGAAATCCCAGACGTTGAGCTGAGCTGGGTGGAAGGGTGGCAACGTGTCTGGCAGTGGAGGATTGATTATTGTGTATTGTTTATTGATTTATCATTGAGTATTGTGGAGAGGAGGGTGCTTTGTGCACTTTATTATTAAAATAAATATTCATATTTGGGCTTTTACCTGGTGTCTGACGTCTAGTCTGAGGGTTCAAGGGGTCACGGAGACCTCAAACTATCACACCGCATATCGTTTATTAGCTTAAGGCATCTGATTGTAATCAACCCATAATCATATAATGGTACACAGAATGGCCAAACTATTCTAAATACTATAGCTGCTTTAGCGTTGTTACTCTTAGTGCACCACTGAGTATTTAACCCACTGTATCTGAGTGTGGAATCACAGCTCTATAGCAGATGATTGGAAAGAGGATTATCAGGATACAGCATTCAGCACACGCTGCCTCAGCCATGCGCACAGTCTATTTGAACTTCTCCCATAAAGTACAGCAAACGCTTCAGAGCCTTTCTTGTAGGGACCTCTTGCTTCAGAAACAGTTTCATCCCAAGAGCTCTAAACACACTCAATCAGTTCATCAAGTCTTCATGGTAGAAATGTTTGTACTTATAAGTCCAATCACCTCACTGTAAACTTGCACTACAGTTATAATATTTCAGAATCTGAGCCACTTTATAAAGTGCATATTTACATATGATGACAACTGGCTTCTATGTCAATTTAGATTTCCTAGCGCTATCTTCCTGGAGCTCTTGATATCATTTTTAAAATGAAATGCAGCAAAGCATGTTTATTACATTATACAGATAAATTTTAAACTTCATTTAAATAATATACGTATATTGTTAATAATTAAAAATGTGAGGACACAGTGGACAGCTGTAGCGATGAGCTTCAGGGATTGTTCCTGCCTCGCACTGGGACTGGCATGACCTTGGATGGATAGATGGATGTAATTTCAATGTTACATAAAAGTTTTGAAGAATCGGCGTTCTAAGCTTACAGTTGGCTTGGCATCTATTACAGAAATGATCATGTGACGATTGGTTATTTGGAGAAAGAAACGGAAGGACAGGAGTTAGAGGTTAGTACATTTGAGAGAGACAGTACTGCTGCAATAAATTATTTCATCGAAGGTCACAAATGGAACAGCAAGCATCTTACGGGAGGCAGGGAGGATCTCTGTACAGGGTGGCAGCTCATCGCTGATACTGCGCCACCGTGTCCCGCAGGTTTATACATGCTTTAATTCCTATCATTATAAAAATGGTATCAAGCATACATCTTAATATTTAAATTGTTCAGACAGCTGTAACATCATGAATGCAATGTATTCTGTGTTCTTTCAGCGGAAGAGAAAGCCCTTTAAAGAAGTACGTAGTGATTCACACACATAGAGTACATAAAAGAACACATAAAATACCAAGCATTTAATGTGCTACTTTAGTTACAATGGGATCTGAGAAACCAGTAAATTAAAAGGTTTAAAGATGAAGTTTATGACGTTCTACTTTAATGACAAAATAATCTACGTTACTAAAGTGGAAATTTCAAGATTAAAGTTGACATTTGGACATATTTTCCAACTGTGTCCCTATTTTGTTTTTCTTTCCACTCAAACGCTGGGCTACAACTTGCCTTTTCATTGCAACTTTGATATCTGACCACTTCTTATTAATTTTGGGCACTTTGCGACTTTCTCAGCTTGAACTTTCGAGTTTCTCTGCCACTCTGTTACTCAATCAATTTCCTTTTGTTGTTTATATCACTGCTAAAACCAACAAATAGTATGTTTTTCCTTGCCTCTACTTGGTATTTGCTGAAATTCTTCTTTATCCCCCCATGCTTTTGCCATTGTCTTTTCACAGAACGCAAAACATAAGGGGCTATTTATATTGATTTGCATATTCAAGGAGACATAATTCTGAGAGGAGTCTGGGAGGGGCGACAGGCATGTGCACAAGCGTTACATTTCATGCCGACCAGGATTTTGTCCGTATGCCATATTTTAGTGTGAATTCTATGCACAGCGTTATGCATGAGGCTAGGTGACCAGGTTTGAATTTCAAATCAGTCCTTGGCCACAAAGAGTTTGCACATTCTTTCTTTCACTCTACTTCCCCTGGATACTCTTGTTTCTTTTTCTCCACCATCAAAATCATTACTGTTCTATAGATTGGCAACTTTAAATTAGCCTAGTATAGGTTCGTTTAAGAGAGTGCTCTGCAATGGACCATTACAGACTTGATTTCTGCCTTGAATGCAGTGCTGCTGAGATAATTAAGCTTCCAATCCACACCACCCCAAAAAATGAATTATGTGGAATCAGTAAATTGATAAACAGAACCTACTGTTGCAAACTGAAATAATCCTTTATTGAATGTAGCCCTTCTAGAGACTAGAGTACAAATAAGAAGCCACAAAAGTGTGGTAGCCAAAGCAGTTGTCACACATGTGCGCATGGGAGGCAGCTAAAGGGCTTGAGTGACGGCAGTTCTGAGATATGCCGGGAGGTGGCAGAGTGCACTGACTCTTTTTCTTTCTTGCCTGCAGACCATTCCCGGGAGATTCCACCTGACTCTTGTGACATCATTTCCGGGACCGAGCCAATGGATGCTTATGTCCTCACTTCCTGTCTTCCCCTTTAAAACCCTGCCCTTTGTCCTAATTCCTCAGTCTTGTCCTGGACTCAATTGTATGCACACCAGTGCTGTTTATTTACATAAAAACGACTTTTGCAGCCAGGATACCAGATTATACGGGTGGCTGCCCCAAACCTTTATCTGAGTATGTCTTGTCTTTATGACACAGTGTAGACACAAACATAGGGCTATGGGAGTGCACCGTGTTTAGGTGTGAAGGGGAATTTCTATGGAAAAGTAATGTCAAGGACTGTTGTTGCTGGAATTGTCCCTGCCAAAGTCATAAACACATTTTGCTTTAATTTCCATTCAAGATACAGTATATGGAAGCCTTGCTAGGAAAAATGTAGTGTTGATTGTAATATCATAGGCCAGAATGCTAAGGAACTTCATTTTTATGCCCTGCCCTTAAATGGAAAATAGTGATGCAGTACATTCAGGAGTTAACATAAAGGTTATACATTATTACCTCTGAAGTCTGGTGATTCCAGGTATGATTTTTAGAAATTAGTGAAATTTTATCTTGTATGTGGAATATAGGGCCACCTATCAGGTCAAACGGGGCAAAAGCTTTCTGTAGGAAGGTAGCACAGAATGGATATAGAAGTGTTAGGGAGCTCATTTGAATAACCATAATTATTATTAACCATAATAACCAATCTCAACCATGAATACTTTGCAGCTGTGATGGATTAGGTGATGGTCAGGGAAGCATTTCCATGGCAGAGTTAGTATAGTCTGTCCTCTTACTAGGCTAACAACATTCTTAAGCATGCATTATACTACTTTTACACTTTTACTATTCAGACACTACTATCACAGAAGAGGTCTAAGTCTTTGTTATAGATTTATTGTGGAAACTGTTCTCACAGGTATTGACCAGATTGACTTATGTGAATATCTTTATTTCTTTTACCTATCTTTTATATATATTGTGGTACCCGGATGGTAGTGGTATCCAGCCGGGACACCCAGGAGGACCGGAGGAGGGCTTGTGCCTCCTCCAGACCACGAGGGGGCAACTGCCCTGGTTCCTTTGGGGGCCACGGGTACAGAGCTGGGAAGCTCAACCCCGTAGGGGCCCGTGGTCACCGCCAGAGGGCGCCTCAGTGCCTAGAGAGCCCTGGACCTCAGCACTTCTGCCACACCAGGAAGTGCTGGGGGGAAGAGGAGCAGGGACACCCAGAGTGCTTCCGGGGATACAGCCGGCACTTCCGCCACACAGGGGAGTGTCGGCGGAGGAGTGTCAGGAAGCACCTGGAGCACATCCGGGTGCTTATTTAAAGGGGCCGCCTCCCTTCAGACAGGGACTGGAGTCAGGTGGAAGTGGACGAGAGTTGTCTTGGAGAGGAGTGGAGGCGGCCTGAAGAGTGAGGCACTGGAAGAGAGGCCTGGACTTTGGGGGATTGGTGCTGGAGGCACTGGGTTTGTGCTATGACTCTTGTACATATTGTAAATAATAAACGTGTGTTGGGTGAACAAATGATGTCCGTCTGTCTGTGTCCGGGCGGCTTCTCACAATATATATATAAATATATATATATATATGGATAAATAAGTCAATGCTATTTTTCTTAATAAATCTATGCAAGAGTTGTTCTACAGCTAAGAACTTCGAAATAAAGTGGAATTTCATAAATCAAGGTGAAATTTATCGACTTATACGGATCTTGGAGATGGACATGGTCCTAATCTGCAATGTGTTGCTTCCATAAATTATAGAGACTGTTAATGCTGTTTCATTACTCATTGTTTCAGGCCTTTATTCTTGTAACTCAACTGAGTAACAGACCTATTTCACCGGTGTGACTATCTCTGGAGCCAACAAAAATTGCCTCGGAGCATTACAGGAGTGAGTGCCACGGGGGAGCAAGAAAGATAACTAGAAAGACACATGTTTTAAGATATAATCCTCCAGCCTTCATTTTATAATGCAAAAGCTCAATATATGTAGCATGACTCCTTGGAGTGCATATCTTACAGGCAAGTACAACTTTTCACTATATTATCAAACTATTTTATTGGCTCATTTGTTATCTGAGCTGATTGTTGAGACATCCACCTAATGAAATGTTAAAAATGTTAGGGAGATCGCAGTTTGTGAAACTCAAGGACTGTGTTTCTGATATGCAAGTGAGCAACACTGGAGCAGCACATGAAACAGTCCTGCCTCCTTTTTTCTTCACTTTGTACATCACAGATTATAAATATAACACCCGGTCATGTTATTTGCAGAAATTTTCAGATGATTCTAAACTTATGGGTTGTTTTGATAAGGGGGATGAGACAGAGTACAGGGGTTAGGTAGAGAATTTTGTTTCTTGGTGCCTGAAACTTTACATCAACATAACCAAGGAACTGGTTATTGACTTTTGCTGCACCAGAGTCTCCATGTTTGGTCACTGTTCAGGGAGTGGATGTAGAGATGGTCCACTCCTACAAGTATCTGGGGGTCTATGTTAATGACAGGTCAGACTGGTCTTGGAACACAGAGGAACTTTATAAGAAAGTTTCCTTAGGAGACTGTATTCCTTTAATGTGGTAAGTGAAATCTTTATCATTATACGCTTGCATAATGCCTCACTGGGACGGTGACAGCCAAGACAGAGGTTTTTCTTCTTTTTAATTTTTCTGTTTTATAGTTATTCTGGTCATTTAAAATAGCAATTGTCAAAGAAAATTTACATTGGTACCAGAAAAGAAACCTCAATAATATTAGCCACAAATGTAAAGCCTATATAAAGCAACATTTATTACTCCTTGAAGGTCACAATGTAATTCATGAATATGTATGATACATCTTTCGGGAGAGCAAGTTTAGTTTCTGCATTAAGCAATTAAGTCTCCATCCTGTTGAAGGTAGTGCATAAGAATGCTGGGCTGGACTTGTTTATAATTACTGCTGACGTGGTTTAAAAAACAGATTTTAATTACTTATGTGATTTCTGGGGCTCATTTGCCAGGAACATTAATGATGAAGACAGTTCAGTTTTTTTATGTTTCATGCTAATCAGTGTTTATAGTGATCCTGGTATGTATCATGTTCCTTTTGAATAGAATAAAATCAGCAATAGGACTTATTAGAAAATTAAACAGTGGAGATTTTAAAGGGCAGCCTAAAGTGTTGTCAGACAGTAACGGAGTTCAATATAGTAAAGGGCAGATAATGCAAAAGAAACTCATTTTTTTTTTATTTATCAACGGGCCTAAACTTGATTATTATTGATTATGAAACCAGAGTTCTTTTGCTACATCATTTTATATATTTTTTTTAATATTCTGATGCTAAGAAGTAAGTAAACATTAATCCTAAAGTAAGATTACCATCCTAAAGTAAGATTACCACCATGACCTTACATATCATGTAATACATGCTCCCTGTGCCTAGCAACTATCTCAGATAGAGTCACAGCAATCAAACTCACAAAGTGGAAATAACTGTGACGTCTATGAAAAGATCTACAAAATAAACAAAAATAAAAAGAACTGAAGAAGCAATTTCCTAAATCCTGAATATACAGAACTCATAGACCGTGTCTTCAACAGCAAAAGATAATTGCAGTTAGTGGTGCATTCTCCTAGACTGTAATATCCATAAGTTTTTCTAAACTGCAATTCTAAATAGGTGAGCAACACAAAATTGGATAACTGTAAATTACAATGTGGAATGTGATAAGATAATTACATCAGCAACTGTCCATTGAGAAATCTGCAGTGCAGGTTACAGGTTTCAGTTTAACAGTGCATAAATCTAGCATTCGTAATTTGATTAGTGTTTCACTCATGGAGGGATCCTGCTTTGGTGTCTTTTTTGCTAGTGGAGTCCCTTGATCCCTCAGTGACATCACTGCATGTCAGGAAGATGAAAATGAGTGAACAGTTATCTTAATGGTAATCATTGGGCGTGTATGGCTGAGTGTCAGTCATTATGTGAGTGTGGGCTGCAGGGGAATGGTGTCCTATACTGGGTTGCCCCTGCCTTTTAATCAATAGATAGTCTGTGGCCCAAACGATCTTATAATTGGTAGAAGGGGTTTAAAAATTGATGGATTGCTATTCCAAAACTGGCTTTCTGACACACAATGGGAAGTTTTAATAAAAAAAAATCAATAATATTAAAAAAAAACATTGTCTTCTTGAACAAGGGTAGGAAGAAGACATGGAGAACATCAAAAAGCACAATAAACAGAAAGAAGACAACAGTCTTGGTTTTGGTTTTTGGCAGAATGGCTTTACTACTTTCTCATCAACTGCTATCATACAAGAATACTCTTTTCACCTTAAATCTCAATTTTCCTTTCTTGCTGTCTCTGGTCTCCTTCTTTCTTACCAGAAAGCTAACTCTAAACTCAGTCACACTGTAGCAAGATGAGACTTATAAAGTCCAAATGTTTTATTCTGGGGCGAAGCCATGGCATTAATTCCAGGATATGAAAAGTCTCAGGATTGACAAGTCAGTGTGTTCCCTGTAGATCCACCTAAATGGCAATACCTCTAAGACCACCTCCATTCATAGAATGAAAGGCTTCAACGCCTAAGGTGGGGCCTCCCCAGTCAGTCCACCAGGTCTTAACTTTTTCAGTTTATCACTTGCTTGCTTGCTTTTCTGATTTCTAATATCTTGGATGAATTTCATTCTGACCTACCCTATATACTTAGAGAACTCTTATCTGCCCAAACTGACTTGTAGAGTGTTGCTGTTTTGTTTTGTTTTTGGTCAGTACAGCCTATAACACCTTTGGTCTTTGCGAATCCTTGTCAACTGGGCAAACCCTTACATTATGAATCCAATTCAAACTTGTATCTTAAATTTCAAAAGTGTGAGTTTTGCTGCCTCTAGTCATGGAGGCATAACAGGTAGGGCTGCTACCTTCCAGGCCTAGGTTCTTCATTCAGCACCACACTAATGTACTTCTTTTGTGGAGTTTGCATGTTGGTTACCTTTTATTAGTTTCCACTGGGGACTCTGGCTTTCTCACAATATTCAAAGACATCTGTTAGATTAAGCCATAAATTGGACTGTGAATGGATAGTGGTATATACTGTATTCTGTAACGAAAAATGATGGGTTCTGGAAATAGACAATGGAAATGTAAATTATTAATGTAGAAAGATAAAGTTAAGGAATGTAAATTGAACCTAAAACACAACAAAGAATTCCTTTCCCTCATACTGTATTCTATAAGTTCATGTTGACCTGAAATGCATTATGAAAAAAAAAACAAAGATATTTCCACTTATAATTTAGCTTTATGCAATGCAGGAGTATGTCACAATGGCATTTAGGCATTTGTCCAAAAGAAATAAATTACCATCCAAAAAAATGGGAAAAGCTACAATTCTTGGAGTTAAAAAATAAATCCTTGTGGCTAAACCTTCCGTTTTCAGATTCTACTCAATCAATAATTCACATGGAGGCTTAAATGAATTTTATAATCTCTTTGTGTAATGTCCTTTAGATGAAATGCAATAAAGGAAATCACATTAAAAATGAATCTGTTAAATATATTCAGGTGGTTATGTCAGAATTGCTTCTCAGTGAACGGCTTTAGGAATGAAGGGTATAGTACAAATAAGAAATAAAAAAATATTTGTATATACTATATATAGAGTGCTTACATATACTATATTTATATTTTTGTGTATATTATAATTATTGTGGCATATCTGTATCAAAGCCGTAAGAATGTATATAAATAGGTTATGTTAAGAAGATATTTTTAAATCAATAAATGCAATGGTTGTCGTTGAATATGTGAGATTAACACAATTTTATTCTCTTAAGTCCCAAGTTCATTTACATCTAATCATTTATATGTCAATATTTCCTTAAGCTCTGATTCCTCTCTTGTCTTTAATGAATTAAGATTCAAAACATCCATTCTTCCTTGCTGCGATTGTAGGCTGTGTTTCAGGGGAGCCAGTGTGACATAAAGTAGAAACTTCACTCAAATGCCAGCTGACTGCCAAATGAGCATAAACACATCCACGTTAATGAGGGGCAGTTTAACATCAGCAGTCAGCATGACAGCATCTTATATATATATATATATATATATATATATATTTTTTTTTTTTTTTTCTTGAATTGCAGCAGAAACCCTAGGCCTCAGTAGGCCTACCACAACCCCATATATTATATGTAACATCTGTGGCTTGGAACGATTAATTAATTATATACAGTATAACATATATAGTCTGATTAGCAGAAGAAACAAAACAGTTGTAACCATAAATTCAAATATCTTGTGTGAACATTTCATTTAGTTTAAATTAAGCCATTTGATTAAAATTGCATGTTATTTGTTCCATCAATTGAGGATGAAAACGTATTATCTTAGCATAGAATATTCTTTTTAGAGTTGATGCTTATGATATTTCATTTTACTTTCTTATATTGCTTTTTAATTATCAGTAAGAATTGTGGATTTTTTTTTCTTTTCTCAGGGCCTTTGGTAGCAGTTTTTTTTTTTACCTTAGAGTGGGTAGGTTGTCAAATATGATGGATTTTTTTTCAGACATCCTTTGTCCAAAGAAAACTGTCATTGTTTGTTTATAGAATCACTTCCAGAATGCAGCTGACCTAGGAAAAGTAGAATTTAATAATGATGATAATTCTTTATACATTTATATAACATTTTTCTCACTACTCAAAGTGCTTATTTAGGCTTAAAACTACCTTACATATGTATGCATGTATATACAGTCATCATCACCAATGGTTTAATGGCCATTTCTTGCTTTACAAAAGTTAGCTAATTGCCTCTAGGTCATTTTGATCCACTCTTCACAGTCCTGTGCATCTGTTTGAATGAAACCCCTTCTTTCATGTCATTGGACACCACCTTCAAGAACATTTTCTTTGGTCTCTCTGTCTTGGCTTCAACCCCTACACGTCCTCCTCCACCTTGCTTCACCACTTCACTCAGTCATCATCTACATTAAACTCACCATGTCCACACAACCTTTCTCAGGTTTTCATCAGCATAAGATCTATCAGCACCACACCATGTTTTTCTCTTAATTTATCCTCTTCTCAGTCTGTAACATTCCACACATCCACCTCACCATTCTCATCACTATTCCTTCGATCTATACTTTACTAGGGGGCTCCGCCCCCTGCTCGCTTTGCTCGCCAACCCCTGGTGTTGGGAATGACAAAGAGCGTGATGTATGAATGAGATATAGAATAGTGTGAAGGTGTAGATGATGCAAATAGAAAGCAAACAATAAAGTGTGTGGCACAGTGTAAAGGTTTATTGGAATATTTCTTTGTACACGCCGTTTAAGTGTAAAAGGTAATTCCAGGTCAGAACTTGTAATGTCAATGAAGATGGTTATTGTTGTGATCAGAGTCAAGTTTGTCAGAGCTTAGAAAGAGTTGTGTCTCTCCAGGAAGTAATTGAATGACTTGGGTATTTATGTTTTCCACATTAATATTTTTTGGACATAATATAGTGCGTTGTGTTAAAAGGGGCATTTGGTCTAATGAGATTGCTGTTCCAAATCTGTCTGTAACTAAGTCGTCGCAGATAAAGGCTTGAGGAATTGTAATATGTGGGTGAAGTCCATCTGTATTGGTGAGTGTACCATCTCCCAGTTGTAATAAGCAATTGTTATGATCTGTTTCTGGACATCGTATCTTTTTTACTAATTGTATCTTTTGAAAGCAATGCCAATTGTCTGCGTATTTTAAGGTGCACTGAACAATAGCTGAGCGCATGGCATGTGGAAGAATAGCTAAGCACTGTCTAAAATCTCCTCCTAATAAAAGTACCTTTCCTCCAAAGCGAATATTATTATTCATAATCGTTTCTAGAAGTTTATGAATGGTGTTGAGTAAGTGACTGGATGCCATTGTACATTCATCAATAATTAACATTTTTGCAAGACGGATGTCACGTGCAGTGCCACCGTTAATGTTCATAGTGGATACCGATTTGTAGGATCTAATGCAGTTGATAAAGATTTCACTTTCAGGTACATCGTTAGTTAGAAGCTTCTGTAGATATTCAGTATATGAATGTAAAGGAGGCAGTCTAATTTGACTCTTTTGACAACAACGTGTAAATTTATTACTTGTATTGCCAGTTGTTTCTTCAGGGAAGTGAACTGAATGACAATGATTGCAAATGACATTCATTAATCCGAATGAATTTTCCTTGTGTATGTTTTGCTTGTGCCGTTTGAGAGGCGCGTTGTTGCATGTGTAGTATTTGGGACGTGTTGTTTTGGAGCTGTAATCGATTTGCCTGTGCTGTGTGAGAAGCCCGTTGTAGCCTTCCTTGCCGTTAACGTATTTCTGAGACGGGAGGTGTTTCATTTTGAATCCGTGCCTGTTGCGATGCAGCACTTTGATTGATAGATTGCATCATGTGGATCTAGGATGTAGATTTGTGCATATTTGCGTTGTTGATTTGTTTCAGGGTGCACTGTTCCAATGCGATGCAGTATTTGTGCACATATGCGAAATCAGTATGAGCCATTGCCTTTTGGTGGCCTGATATTTACTCCGGTAGATGCAAAAGCAAATGAACTATTGTAGGATCTAATGCAGTTCATAAAGTTTTTACTTTTAGGTACATCGTTAGTTAGAAGGTTTAGTTGAGCTTTGCGTTTTTGGAGCCGAGACATTTTTTCTTCTATAAATATGGATAAGTAATAAGGAGTATTGCACTCACTGTTAATATGGAGCCTTTTCTGCGGTTGAACGGTTAATAGTGCCTTATTGTAATGAGATCCACCTATGCTGCACAGTGTGAATTGTGTTTTGTCCCGTTATCCGAGCGGTATCGTTTTGTACCTGTGATCGTGAATTCATGACTTGTTTGTTCTTGAGCATGAGAAATATGGATAAGTAATAAGGAGGATCGCACTCACTGTTAATATGGAGCCTTTTCTGCGGTTGAACGGTTAATAGTGCCTCATTGTAATGAGATCTACCTATGCTGCATATTGTGAATTTGTTGAGATGACGTATGTGTAATACGGACGGTTCATTTAGAAATGGGGCTTTGTGTGTCATTTGTTATTTATGTTACTGTGGTCGTGGGTCTGAATTGTCGTTTTTGTGTACGTTTTGTGTGCTATGTCCATAGTCTGTCCCGTTTCGTGTTCAATGGGCTTTGTGTGGTGCTCGCGGCTTCTTTTTTTTTGTGTGCTTGTGGCTTGTTGAATCCTCCTCTTTGTGTGCGTCCCGTTTCGTGTGCAATGGGATTAAATCCTCCTCTTTGTGTGTGTCCCGTCCGTTGCTTGTGTGTGTGTGTGTGGGGTCTGGGGTTGCGGGCTCTTTTTTTTTGTGTGCCAGGGGCTTGTTGAATCGTCCTCTTTGTGTGTGTCCCGTCCGTTGCTTGTGTGTGTGTGTGAGGGGGGGTGTTTTTCTCGTGCGGCGCTGTGTGCGTCGCCTGCGTTTGACTCCTTTTTTCTGTGCTCACTCCTTTTTTCTGTGGTCTTGTCCGCCTCTCGCGGCGCCTCATTTCTTGGTGCGCCTGCGCAGTACGTCTTTTTGCGGCTACGGCCCATGGCCGGATGTCCCTGCGTCCATCCGGTTTAGCATTCTCGGTTAGTAATATGGATGTTCTACCTTTACCAGCCAACTTCCACTCCCATAGAAAATACAATTTTTTACACAGCTTTCATAAACATTATCCTTTAATGCCAGAGAGGTTCCTTTAAAAGTCAGAATGAGGACATCTCACATAATTTCTTCTATGTACTTCTCATTCTGCTTTTCATTGCTTTTCCTGAACCTCTGTCTATACATAGTCTTATGGGGCCAGACGTGATTCTAAAATGAGAACACACGTCTGGAGACAACCTGTTAAAAAGTGTGAAGTGAAGAGCAGCAAAATCCTGCACTGGAAAGACTACACCCGTTACTTTCTTTCTAAAACACCCACTTTCAATTTCTCCAGTCCATGTGTTTTAAACCACTGCCGGGGTTTCAGGGAGAGAGCAAAAGATACTGAACAAAAGACCTGACGCTGAGAGGAAATAAAATGTAAAAATTGCTGTTATTCATTCAGGAGCTCAGTAGCACAAGGTAACTGAAGCTTAATGATTAATTTGCATGTTGTAATGAGTGCTGCAACAGTGGAGACAGACATACAGACAGACACACGTAGGCCACCATAGCTACTGGGCTCCAAATGTTTGAAAAGTGCCTCTGTCTGCTACAATATCTTTCTTTCATTTTAACTATTGCATCACTTTATAACTTAACAACAGTAGGTATGCATTGTGGCCTACGGATATACAACGGGTAAAATGCTGCAGCTATTTTGTCATGGCATGTTTGCATATCCAAATAGAGAGTAATTTTAAATTTCTTTAGTCTTTCAATTAGACATGCAGCCAGAATGTGGATGTTGTGCATCTACTGGTGTTGTTAAGCAGATTTGTTGATTCGGGTGTTTTGAGTTTTAAAATCTGCGTCTCCTGTGACTCTTCACTATCAGCTTTCTTAACAACAGTATTTCAATGGGGTGTGACACCCCGTTTACTTTGCTGCTTATATTTTCATGAGTATAGCTGCCAGTTCTTTTAAGCTTACATCGACTCCTACATTAATCGACATAGCACTGAACACCAGCGAACACGCACAACTCCTGAGAAAACATTATTCATGTTTACCATTCATCCATTGATGCCATCAAATGCCAATGTATTAATAATTATTATAATTATTATTATTATTATTATTATTATTATCGTTATTAGCTATTGAGCCACCACAAGCCTATTTGTGCTTTGTCTGTAGCTCTATTGTAAAATGCTGTTAAATAGCACATATTTAATGCAGTTTACTAATACAGGTAAAAGCATTCTATTATCACTAATACTTTTGAATGCTACTCATTGTTACAAAACTAATAAACAAAAATATAATAACTGATTCTTGTTTGAAGTGAATAAAAAAAATTCATTCTCCAACGTTCACATAAGTCAAATTAGTTACCTAAAGCACTTGAATTTTATGCCATGTTTAAATTGCCTAACTTGTTCTCATTTTTGATTGCAATGATTTTTTAAATTGTCATTACATTTTGAAATTACTGTTTTGGCTTCAGTGAGGATTACTCTTTCTACTATTAAAATGACACTACCTTTTTATTTCCTTTAGTTATTTTTAAAGACCTGGTGTACCTAACAAAATATCTAATCATCTATCATGAGACCAAATTGATATGGGTAAGTTACAAAGATCTATTAAAAAGTACACTGACAGTTCAAAATGATTACAGCATTTAGAAGAAGTCACTGAAATTCTGATTAATTTACTAACCTGTGATTAAAACTATACTTAACAGTGCAAAGATGGGATCAAGCAAATGTATTTGAAAAGATTGTACTTTTTCACTCTCAAACCCCACATCTATTCCACTGACAAAGAGGCTCTGAGGGATGTACAGTGTGTGCTACAGAAAAAGCCAAGTGAAGGAAAGAAAGCTTACAAAGCTAAAATAGAAAACAAACTCATTTGGAATTAACATGAAGGATGTCTGGAATGGACTGGGTATACTCACTGGACTCAAGCAATCGAAGGCTCAGGTGCTAGAAGGGGATGTGAACAAAGCTAATGCCCTGAAGCATTTTTAATAGATTTTTCCTGCCACCTTCCAATGACCAGTCTCCCTAAACCATCCCTACTACATCAACCACATGTACCATGTCAACTAGAATGGCCAGTGACAAGTCCACTTTTGACCATCACTGTGGATTGTCCATAACTGAAGACCAAGTAAGGAGAAAACTGAGGAACTACACAGAGGAAATGCTACAGGATTAGATGGAGTCAGTCCTCGAGTTCTTAAGGCCTGTGCTCACCAACTTTTCACTGTCCTCTGTCACCTGTTCAGTGTGTCCCTAAGGCTTCAGAAAGTGCTACTGCTGTAGAAAACATTCCGCACTGTCCATGTTCCAAACAAGGCAAGTGCCTCTTCACCTAATGACTACAGACCAGTGGCATCTCACATCATGATGACCTTTGAGAGACTAGACCAGGACTATATGAGTTGTCCTGTGGTAGGCCACCCGGAACCACTGGAGTTTGCTCAACGGATAAAGATTGAAGAGGAGTATGCAATTATCTGTCTGCTCCACAAGGCTTATTCTTACCTGTACACACTTAGCAGCATTGTGATGATTATGTATTATTGATTTTGCCAGCACCTTCAAGACCATCCAGCCATCCCTGCTAAGGGATAAACTTACAGACTTGCAGGTGGATGAGCCTGTGGAGTACTGGATAATCGACTATTTGTACAGCAGACCACAGTTTGTGAGACTCAAGACTGTGTTTCTGATACAGATGTGAGAAACACTGGAGACAGTTCTGTCTCCTTTTGCCTTTATTCTGTACAACTCAGACTACAAATATAAACACCAGGTCATGTCACTTGCAGAAATTCTCAGATGATTCTGCACTTATGGGGTGTACTGGTAAAGGGGATGAGACAGTGTTTAGGAGTCTGGTAGAAAACTTGGTTTCTTGGTGCAAAGAGAATTGTCTGCAACTTAACACCAGCAAAAAAGAGGGAATGGTTATTAACTTTTGTCGCACCAAAGAGACTCTATGTCCGGTCACTGTTCAAGGACTGCATGTAGTGGTGGTCCATTCCTACAAGTACTTGGGGAACCACATTAATGACAGTTTTGACAGGTCTCAGAACACAGAGGAACTAAAGGAGACTGTGTTCCTTTAATGAGGATAGTGACATCCTTCACATTTTTTATAACTATGTAATGGTCAGTGTGATTTTCTACGTTGTGGTGTGCTGAGCTGGTAACATCCTTTCAAGAGGCTCACTAAATCAAAAAGCTAATTAAAAGAGCAAGCTCAGTTTTAGGACACATTCTGGACCCCCTGGAGGTCACAGTTAAGGCGAGAATTAAAACAAAACTGAGTGCCATTATGAACAATGCTGCACATTCTCTCTGGCACACTAACACTGAGTACTTTCAGTCAGCAATTCATTCAGCAGAAGTGTGTCAAGAAACTCTACCAGTGCTCCTTTATACCAAACAGCAAGGCATCTGCATAATGCGTCACTGTGGCTATGACAGCCAAGTCAGGTCTTTTGAATTTTCTTGCTTCATAGCCATTTCAGTGTAAAAACCAAATCTATCTATCTATCTATCTATCTATCTATCTATCTATCTATCTATCTATCTATCTATCTATCTATCTATCTATCTATCTATCTATCTATCTATCTATCTATCTATCTATCTATCTATCTATCTATCTATCTATCTATCTATCTATCTATCTATCTATCTATCTATCTATCTATCTATCTATCTATCTATCTATCTATTTGTGCTTTGAAGAAGAAGCCCCTAGACTCTGAAAAATGCAACTCCTCTTGATGTCACTTCATAACATACACACTGTAGATATACTATACTGAGTGGAAAACAGGAAAATAACAGAAAAGGTAGTGGAGCTGTGTAAACAGGACAGACATATAAAAATATAAAGACATATAAAAGGAGCTGACAATCTTTGGTGAGACTTGAGACAATCACATTCATATATGGTCTGTCGATAGTATTTCTGAAAGAAGGACAACCAGACAAATGTAATTTTTCTACTTATTTTGTTAGCCTATCTTTTCTTTCCTCTGCATTTTGTAATTTTTATACTGTTATGCTTGAGTTAAGTGTCAAGCAACAAAAATGTTTAAAATGACCTTAACTAGAACGATTAATTAAAATATGAACAGACAGAAGAAATTACTCTCAAAAATGTACCCAGGTGATTGTGCTGAATTTTCTGTGTGGAATTTGCCCTTTCTCCCATGCACAAATTTTATCTGAAGAGTCTAATTCTCTCCTGCAGATCAAAGCCATTAAGTGGAGATCTACAGTATTCTAAAATTGAACCGGTGTGAGTGAGTACATTGAGTATGTGTGTATGAAATTCCCTGTAGATGGCACCCTGGACTGACACAGCTCCTGCCTTATTTTCATTGCTTCTGGCATTTTGAAGGTCTCAGCTCCTTGCCTTTTTAGAAAAATCAGTTATAAAAAATGAATGAGTGAATACATTGTACTTCAGTTCATAAATAACTAAGTGAAAAAAATCAAAACATTTTACACAGGTTGTATACACAATAGATCATTAAGATGTCCACTGCAAAAACATTGCCCCGATAAGCTAACCTAATCTTTAATTTTTTTCAAACTTGGCCAGTGTATGTTGTCGATGATTTAATAAAAGCAAGCAAAAGAAAACAATACATTCAAAATACTTCTGTAGCTCACTCAATTGCCTCATTTTTCCTGACATCTGATTCTTGTTATAGGTAATATGGTGGCATGTCATTATATACTCTTTGAGCTCTGGGTTTATTTCTACAGTTTCCAGGTATCCACAATTTCACCTTCTGCCTTGCTACTCACAAACAACTGATTGCCATCTTATATTCTCTATTTTTAAGAAGGTCAGAAATTATACCTCTGTAATGGGTTTTTTTCAGATGTGGTAATACCCATAATCTTACTTCAGCCACAATGAAACAGACCCCTTTCATAATTCAGTTCTGTCTTTTAATTTTTAATAGAACTGAAAATGGCATAGCTTGAACAATGCATTTTCAGCATTAAAAAAAAATCAAGTCCAGAGTTAAAAAAAACAAATAAGCAAAGAACAAATAAGTAGCTCCTGCCATATATATACCTAAAAGTATGTGAATAGCCTATGGTGTTACCTTGAAAAAAAAAGTGATTAAAAACAATCACCCCCTATTTATCCAAAAAACATTGAACCTCGGAAGTGCCTGATGGCAAGGGTACCAGAGAACCTGAAGATAACATTATAGGTTAAGAATGAAGCACCAAATTAATTTGTTTCATTTGGTAAGTTTGCGACTGGTTATTGACTTTTGCAGCACCAAAGAATCTCTACACCCGGTCATTATTTAGGGAGTGGGTATGGTGCATTGCTACAAGTACCTGGAAGTCCATATCAATGACAGGTTGTTCTGGGCTCGTAACACAGAGGAATTATATAAGAAAGGGCAGAGCTGACTTGTTTATCTTAGGAGTCCGTGTTCCATTAATACAGGGACTGACATCCTTTACAAGTTTCTTTAACTCTCGGTCTACAGTGCAGTCTTCTGGGTCAGTGAGGCCCCATAAATCAACAAGCTTATTAATAAGAAAGCCAGCTCAGGTATGTGACATGCTCTTGACCCACTGGAGGTAGTAGCAGAGGAAAGAATGAAGGTAAAACTGATAGCCATAATGAACAATACTGTCCATCCCCTATTTGACACACTATTATTAAAAAAATACTCAATCCAAAAATATCTTTTTTATGTTATTTTCCCCAGGTAGATGTCTTGATGGCCATGAAAAAAATTGAATGTAATGTTTTCATGCAGAATGGAGATAAAAATGTTTTGATAGAACAGGTATCTATTGTGACCATTGCTGGACAGTCTCAGAGTTAGTTGTGTCACATAATCCACATGTGAATTCATCCATTCTTATGCTCACACCATCCCAAACAAATGTGTTTTTACTAAAATATTGTTAAATAAACCAGTAACCAGAAAAAAGGAGAATTATTTTACTTAACCCTTTCGGCCCTGACATCCTATTACTAGTACATATATATATGCAGCTGTTTTTGTAAAGCACAGGTACGTTTGCAGCCATTGGAACCGGGCGTGCTACTATTAGCACAGATTGGAGAGACTGGCATACAGTCCGTGAAACACGGATGTGAAAATGGACGCTTCTGGATTGTGTGCACAACTTTCAATTTTATTTCCTCAAGAAGATTAAAGTATTTGGCAGCTATTGTATAATAATAATGATCATTTTTTGTTTTTTTAATTTTTGAGCTTCCTAGACACCCCAAAGTTAGAATATCTGACACAATAATTTTTCCCATAAAAACAGAAAATCTAGGGCCGAAAGGGTTAAAATATAAACACAACATAAAGGTTGCTAAGTAAAATCATACAGTATAAGTGAAGTGATTTTTAATGGCTGAGGTCCTAATTTCAGTATGTAGTTCTTGGTTTTGTCCCTATTGCTTGTGTTACCCTCATCAGTAACTTTTACTAAATTGATAGACGGTAGAGTGTATTTTTAAAACTAACTTTTTATTTAATGTCTTAGTTTATTTAAAGTAAGACACCTCTGTTAGATTTCAGTTCAAAGTTTGTTAGCACAAGCACCATTTGCAACATCACCACACATCTTCACAGAGGTAAAAAGAGACTGTTTGAAATGTGTATTATTTTTATTCAGATGTCAAGGGTGTGATTGTTCACACATTACTGATAGGATTGAGTACAGAGAATCATGAGAAGGGCTGTGGAAGATGGTGTGAAATTCATATACAGTATCTGTCTTTTTTTATTCAGAGCTCTGAAGTCGCTAATCAGGAAGAAGATCCATGACCCCCCATTTTGCTTCACCTTTCACTCCACCGTCTGACAATCCCACTCCACTGTCCTTTACTGGGTCTCTGCCACCCTCAAGAGGCCAACCTTGTGAAGACCATGAGTAACTGGAAATTTGTTAGAAAAGCTGTGCTTAGGATTAACACCAGTGTTGTACTAACACAGCAGCACCCCTCCAGGATCAAACAGAGTCTGTCTGACGTGGGACACCAATCCTTTCTCTCTGTTTGTGCTTCTTTTTGATTCTGAGTAATGCTATCCACATGCTTCATAGACGATCACTTACAGACACTAAGAAACTTAAATGTTGCAGACTAAGTACAGTATATATCACAGCAGGTTCCAATGATTTAATTTTATATAGTTAAACCACACAGTAAAGTACACTATACAAACACAAGTGGCACACCTGATCTGTAATTAGATGATTACGTTGGTTGATATTTTGAGAAGAAAACAAAGTTCTTTACTAAAGTTAGAATTTCCATGATCAATATTTAAGTGCAATGCATAATTAGAGCAGTAGCTACACTTCCAATGTGGGATTTTTTAATTACATTTTTTATTTTAAGTGTATTTCTGAAATACTCAAGCAAACCATAAGTAGTGAACTTTAGATAAAGCATATAATGTCTTGCAGAGTGCTGGGAATTCACAGTATACGGCCCTATCAGTCCATCTGTCTGTTTGTAGGGTAAAGTGGGTGAGTCAAAGTCCTAAAAAGTGTTCTCGAGGTCTGTCTACTGACATACATGGGAAATAGATAGATCTGCTTAGAAATTCTGCCATTTGTTGGTGTCATCATGTAGCAAAGTCCACTATGACATACAATAGATGTGATAATCTTTTGTCAATGTATATCAGTATACCACTGTTCATGTTTCAAGTTAATCATTATAGTAACCATTAAGCGTTTTGTGCTACATAAGGATGACGACATATCTTTAAAGTAATACTCTACTCTAAAATGTCATTTTTGGTAGGTCTTCAATTCAAATGCTTAGTTGTATTTGAATGTGTTCTACTTTTATTTACTAGAGAATTTTCCAAAAGTGGTTCATTTAACAATATTTGTTTAAAAATGCATGTGCTTGGACTGTTATGAATATACTTCTTGAAGACCTGTTGTGTGGATTATGGAATACAGGTAATGTGAGATGTTTTCATGGATGTTTTTGATGCTGTTTGTTGTTGTCCAGCATTGGTCTCAATTGGAACTTGTTCCATCAGAAACTCTGTTATCTCTGTACTGCATGAAAACACTACATTAAATAATTTTCTCGGCCATCACCACAAATTACATTGGGTAAATAACCCATCCATTCATCCATCTCTTTTCTGCTGCTTATCTCGGTCCAAGTTATGGGGGCAGTAGCCTAAGCAATGATGCCCAGACATTCCCTTTCCTACTCTAACTCCTCCTCCTTGGAGGTGCAGTGGCTTTACTTTGAGCTTCTCCCAGATATCACTGTTCCTCACTCTAAGTCTGAGCCCAGATTCCCTGCAATCAAAATTCATTTGTGTTGCTTGTATCTGCAGTCTAGTTCTTTCAGTTGCTACCCACAGTTAATAACTATAAGTGACATAACTGGGCTGAATTTTAACCAAGCTGAAGAGCTTTTTTCTTCAGTTGGATGGCTCCCTTTACAGTTGGCATCCACCATCAGGTTTGGGGATTGCCATCGCAACAGACACTAATGATCTTGCTTTTGCAGCTCTGTGCAGAAGCCTCAGCAATGGAGTCATGCATCATGGCCCATCAGTGTTCTATGTCCCAAGCCTCCCTGGGAATGCAAGAGACATTAATCTGGAAATGTTCCATTCCCAGCACACCCTTACTGCAGTAAGTAACTCATAAAAATTCTGAAGAACAATGTAATCATTATATTTTGACATTTTGAAAATTTTTCTACTCTTGACTTTGTTTATGGGACAAATTAAACATCTGTCTGTCTATCTATCTAAAGAAATGCTTTTATTTGTGTAAAACCAGAATTTTATTTTACCATAATTTTTCATTGTTAGAGCTTGTCAAAATATAAAATAAAAAAAATAAATTTTGAGAAAGGACCATTTTAAAATCGTCCTTTAAATCTCTATAAACCACAACAAACTACACACAGGCGGAGTGGTGGCTCTGAGGCTAGGGATCTGTACTGGCAATCGGAAGGTTGCCGCTTCAAATCCCATAAATGCCAATAGGGACTCTGCTCTGTTGGACCCTTGAGCAAGGCCCTTAACCTGCAATTGCTGAGTGCTTTGAGTAGTGAGAAAAGCGCTATATAAATGCAAGGAATTATTATTATTATTACACTATGACCAAAAGGCTCTGGGTAGCCTGCCAATGTATATCCATTTGTGAATGCATTATGAATGTATTTTTATAAATAGAATATATTGTACAAGTACTAAAATGTTACATACAATTTGACCCTATCATGTATACGATTTTGAATAATACAGGAAGCAAGAGTTATATATTTTCTTGATTTTATTATATTATTTAAAACACTTGGCAGAAGCAAACAGATGTGTTTTTTTGGCTCAAAGAAATAGGCGTAAATTAAAAAATATTTATGGATGTGAAAAGGGAGGTGAATCTGAAAATACATACTGTATATAGCACAAGAAGTGAAAATTAAATTTATATATATATATATATATGCTGTATATATAAATTCTGTATAAAAATGCGGAAAGATAAAGGAATGCAAAGTGTTAAGGTTCTATTTGTATACATTTTCTTATTGGAGAAACAAAGCTTTTTAAAAAGGGCTGTTAAACCTGAATGTCAATTAAAGAATTACAAACCAGCATATTTTACATTCTTTAACTTGCTGTAGAAGACACTGAAAAGATTTCAAACAGCACATTCCAGTAACTATCCATCCATCCATTTTCCAACCCGCTGAATCCGAACACAGGGTCACGGGGGTCTGCTGGAGCCAATCCCAGCCAACACAGGGCACAAGGCAGGGAACCAATCCTGGGCAGGGTGCCAACCCACCGCAGGACACACACAAACACACCCACACACCAAGCACACACTAGGGCCAATTTAGAATCGCCAATCCACCTAACCTGCATGTCTTTGGACTGTGGGAGGAAACCGGAGCGCCTGGAGGAAACCCACGCAGACAAGGGGAGAACATGCAAACTCCACTCAGGGAGGACCCGGGAAGCGAACCCAGGTCCCCAGATCTCCCAACTGCGAGGCAGCAGCGCTACCCACTGCGCCACCGTGCTGCCCTCCAGTAACTATTAAATGGTAATTTGTATATTTAAAATTATTATACCTTTTTTAATTTTCAATAATTAGCAGACTGTGGTGGGTTGGCACCCTGCCCGGGATTGGTTCCTGCTTTGTGCCCTGTGTTGGCTGGGATTGGCTCCAGTGGACCCCCGTGACCCTGTGTTCGGATTCAGCGGGTTGGAAAATGGATGGATGGATGGATAATTAGCAGAAATGTCATTGAATGTGGGTATTATCAGGAATACATTTTAGCAGTTAGCAAGAAAATTGCCAATATTTACAATTATAAATTATACTTTTGTTATATCCACCACAAATATATTTAAAGTTGTTTAAGAGACTCGGTTGTTCTGACTTTCAAGGGACTTTTAAAATGCTAATAAATGTTTTAAGATATTGAATAATGCTATAGATTGTTTTCTAAAGGACATGTTATTTTATATACTTTGGGTTTTAAATCACAATTGAATAAATAAATCTGGCATATGATGTGTGTATAATAAAACTATTTTTATGGCTTTGATTTAATGAAACTTATTTACTCTTTTTAATTAATTGAATTTGTAGGTCCCCCCTGCGTGGAGTGTGCATGTTCTCCCCATGTCTGCTTGGGTTCCTTCTGGGTTGTCCTGTTTCCACCCACTGTCCAAAAAGATGCAGGTTTGGTGGACTGGAAGGGCAAAAAAGGCCCTAGTGTGTGTTTGATGAGAGTGTGTTGTGTGTGTTCTCCTTGCGATGGACTGGCTCCCTGCTCAGGGTTTGTTCCTGCCTTGTGCCCTATACTGGCTGAGATAGGCTTCACCCCCCCTGCCCCTGGTCTGGAGAAAGCAGGTAGGAAAATTACATGACATGACATAATTTGTAGTGTCTTCTGTAAGATACTCTGTTGGGATTAAAGTTTATTTTGTATACCAGTTTATATAATTTCTCTAAGAGGAGAAGAGGAGAAATTAATGTAAAAGTACAGAAGTTTCTAGTTGTTTCTCTTGAAATGTATAAAAAAAATCAGACTCTTTATGTATGTCTGAGCAGCAATAATGTCTAACATTCAGAAACTTCAAAAGCGTCTAAAAATTGTGTGGCTATATTTTGGGAGACTTTGGGTGAATTGTTAGAGACGGAGACTTACTATGTTCTTCAATATGGTTTTTTTGCTGCAATATGACTAATTCAAATGAACATTTATGAATGCAGTGCCCTTTACAATATTTGGGACAAAGACACGCCTTGATATACTCTTCTGCTCCACAGTTTAAATTAGAAATTAAACAATTGAGACATGATCAAAGTGCACATTACAGACTTTAATTTAAGGGTATTTACATACACTTTGGTCACACCACATAGAAAGGACAACTTTGTCCCAAATATTTTGGAGGTACTGAATTTATTCGGCCTGTACTCAGTGAAGGGTGTTACACAAAAATAAACTGAATTTGAGAAATATTAATAAGAGCCAAACAACTCTGGGTATTTCTGCTATAAGTAATTAACAATATGTAGTTCTGCAATTTTAACTTCTTGAAACATAGTCTAGGACTATTATATGATAGTTAACATTGTGGTGGATGGCCGGGACGCCTCTTCTTTGTATGGCCCGGGGGAACAAGTATGGACAGAACAGTACCTTCCCCAGGACGCTAGAGGGCAGCCCCTGTGCGTAGCAGTGGTGCCTTGGATTCTGGGTGTGCTGCCAGGGGGCACTGCAGTGGTTCCTGAGCCAGTGTGGACGGATCTTTCACCACACCCGGAAGTGCAGCCAGAAATTGGTCATCACACACCTGGAGCACTTCTGGGTGGGCTATAAAGGGAGCCAACAGCCACCGCTCCGAGTTGGGAGGAGGGACACAAAGCTTGCTGGAGAGGAGTGGAGGAGATAAAGAGAAAAAGTATTGTGTGTGTTTAGTGCTTATTGGAACTGTGCTGTGCCTGAGGGAACGGGGAAGGCATTACCCACAGGCAGAAGAAAAGAAAAATAAAACATGTATTTGTTTTATCGGTGTGCCTAATGCGTCTGTCTGTATGAGGTCAGGTGCTGGTATAGCGCCTTTGTTACAACATATACATTTCTTTATTTGTCATAAGACAGTTAATATCAAATAAAATACTTACTTCTCATATCACTTTACTTTCACATTACTGCCTTTTAGCTTTATGAAAAATCATTACTTTTTTTAAATATCAATATCCAGTATAAAAGATCTAAAAGCATTGATAAGGGGTACAGAAAATACTAAAACAAACTGATTTTGCATAAATTCCTGGCAGAAATCACGGCAGGTTTGCTGTTCTACTGAATTTTTTAAATCTTTTGGTAGTTTTGGGATTTCATTTTCCCCCAGAAAATAGTAAATCAATCTTTGAAAAACGAACAATAAAAAAGTAATAAATATATTATCAAACTCATAATGCTATAATGTGGTAACTGCTGCATTTCTTGCGCAATAAACAACTACTCTAAAATTTAGACTGGAAATGCTAAAATTCTATCGTTTTTTATTTTTGGATATGTTTTGACTGTGCCATTCTTTTGTATCGTCTTGTTTTGGACTGTGCCATTTTTTTAAATGCATTCTGTTTGCTCTTGGTAGCCAACATGTGACTGTGATCAATGCAGCCAATGTCAGAATTTCTTTCAAGATAAACATGATGGGGATTTGCAGGTTCAATATTTGCTCAGGTTTTTGACCATCTAGATAGAAAGTGTACTTCTTGCAGTACAATGTTAAAATCTAAAAGAGACAAACAGTATATTGCCGAGCTTACTCTTTCATAGCAGCAGAGCAGGTCAGGGAAGACACAGTTTTGGTGACTTTATTTAGAAGTAGCCTTTCTGGGGAATTAAAAGATAAGCTGGCTAAATATGATTTAGTGGGCTCTTCAGATGAAGTATTAGGATTAGCCCAGAAAACAGGGGCCAGATTTGATAATGCACGTCAGAAAAAAGTAGCACCAGATCACTTCCCTTTACTATAGTAAAATCCACAACTTCCTCAGGGGCTGAGAATCATTTAGCTATATAGGAAATCAGCATAAGATGGCTTCCCATTTATGCTTTGATTATGATTAATCTGGTTATATAATTGCAGTTTATTAAAAACCTAAGGGAAACTAAAGGGCTCATCTCATAAAAGGGTTGGTGAGGCAGCCATCTGTAATCAATACACACAAAAAACAGACAATATGCTACTCCAAGCAAGAGTAGTAAAAAACAGAGTTCTCATGTGTAGATTCTGGTTCTGCAGAAAATTTGGTTACTTAAAAATATTCCAAACAATGTGATATTCACTCTATTTGAATTCTGTATTGGGACTTTGGTTGCTATCAGATTGCCTTTTGGCATATCCATTTTGCCTTTTTTCACATTTTGACTGATTTGGAGTTTCTGGGCCTTTATTGAAAATTAAACCTTTTATTTTTATAAAGTTTCTTTGTCTGCCCTTACAAAATGCCTGTAAGGGCATTTGTTAATGTATTTTGGGACTGGTAGCTTGGTGGCCAGTTCCCCATTTACGAAGCCTGCTATTCTTGAAGCCAGCAGGTCTCCCCTGGGAACTGCCAAAGTAAAGTGTACCTCTGCTGGATTCACTGGTGTGGAGACCCCACATCACACCAGTCACTGTGTAGCAGCACAATGACTTGTCTTTCTCTCTTACAAAGATATTTTGTTATACTTCATGTATAAACCCAAGCTCTTCTTTATAAAATTGTAATCATACCTTATGAGTGATGTGATAACTTCCCCAAACCCTGCCTCTATTGTGCTACACCCTCATGTGGCATAGCTGGTCCGCGGCTCAGAAAAGGGTGGCCATTTTTAATAAATAATTAATTAATTGGCTGGCTCATTCTCTGTGGGTGTGCGAGTTCGTGCAGCTGCGGAGAGCTGGTGGAGTAATTGGGGCGAGACGAGCTTGCATGTGAGGGTGCAGTCTGTCTCCGTTGCTTCATCGGCTTCCTGTGGTGCGCGATTGACACACTGCACCCACAGAGGCCTATAAGGACAAGCCAGCATGAGAAAGACAGAGGAAAAACAAAGAGGGATCCGATAGAATGGATGTTAATGAAAGGAAAAAGAAAGGCAGGGAGTGAGGATGAGCCGGTGTTTAGAAATAGAAGCAGGCAGACGGGAGTGGAGCCCCAGGGAGTAATGCGAGGCCAGCGGTCAGGAGGGGGCTCAGGGATCCATCCTGCTGAGTGACTTGGGAGCAGGAGTGATCAGCATGCTCAGGAGTTTCCTCCCGTCGTGTGGAGCCAGCTATCGGCAGCAGTGGGAGGATGGTGCACTTTTGTCGGTTAGAGCCTGGAAAGACAGAGTTTAGTGCAAAGCAGAGTAGGGTCTGGTGGCTCCTTTGAAATGCCGTGGATCAGGCAGGGGGACACGGGCAAGGACTGAAGGGTGTCTGCGTCTTTTGGTTGACGTCTCTCCGTGCTGTAAGGTCCAAGCAGGATAAGCCAGGGAGGCATCGGTTTTAAAGGGAAGCACTGGGGACTGTATATTTCGAAAAAGACTCTTGCCTGTGTTTTTAACCTTGTGTTAACAGATTATTTATGGGATTGTTTTTAACCTCCATTTTCAATTTTTTATGGATAATTTATTTATTGAAGTTGAGCACTACACATTTTGGACACTTTTTTTGAATTGTTTTTAATAAAAGCACTGAGCACTGTTTCACCTTCCCCTTGCTTGGTGTGTGTGTGTCCTCATCAGTCAGAGTGTAAGCATGGAGCCGACCCACACCGTCACACCTCCTCATAACTCTTTATGGACATTGGCCTCTATACTCCCTGGACTACTGTTTTAATACACACTGTACATGTGAATGTCTTAATTTTGTATTAGCAACTTTGCTGTGTAATGTTCTTAGGCCAGGCCTTGTCTTTATAGAAAAACTGTTCCATCTTTTTAATAACTACCTTGGACCATGTTACAGCCCACCTCTTATTATGTAAATACACTTCAATAAGACAGCATATGCTGTATACGTTTTGTTATAATCATAGTAACAAATAAAAACATCTTGATGTATTCAGGCTATTTTTGGCAATGCCAACAACTGTTTAAAACAAATGTTGGACTTTACCAGCAAGCATCAGAAATGAACACTACTTATGTCAAAATGATATTGTTCCCATAAAAAAGAAACTATTAGAAATACAGAAATTGCATTATAAAGCCTAGAGCACATTTTATTTTTCTTCAGACGTCAGACATCAAACATTTCCATTTTGATAATGATATAATTTAAAGATGGATGCAAAGGAGGAAAAACGTTGGTTATTTAGTAGAAATTCTTTGATAATGGTGGGGTAAGTGTTATGATTATGGTTTGTCAGGATTATCTTAATATCTGCAAAATTTCCACCCACTCAATAAACTATTCTCTTTTTTAGGAGAAGTGGTTTAACTTATTTGTTACTCTCACAATGCAGCAACACGTGTCTTCTCATAGTGGCAAAGCTAAAAGGGCAGTTACAAGATGATTTCTGTAAACTGATTCTAAATGAGTAGCAGATATCCCATCTTAATTTATCCACTGAAACAAAAATCACATCTTAACCCAACTAAAGTTCCCTTGTTATAAGTTTTTGCAATTTATTCATAAAATAAACCGTATGGTCATGTTGATGTTTTTGACATTCATGCCATTAAGCATTGTGAATGAAGAGCTAGAATCAATGCTAACCTACAATTCAACAATAAACAATAAAAGGTATTTACATGACGTTGTCAAACAGATAATTTCATTTTGGATTTTCCTAAATGGTGTGTTTTGTATTACTGTTCATTTTTGAAACCCATTACTACTTTACAGAGCACCTTAATCTCTAACTTATCTCTAAGGTATGTTAGAGATGCTTATTACACTCTTTTTTATTTGTCCTGTATAAACTGCTCTCCTGGCTGTCGATCCTCACCATACTTACAACACCTTACTGGTCTTAAAAATGTATTAAGCTCAGAGACACATCATGAAGAATAAGTGCAGTAACAGTGTTTTCATCATCTGCCAAATTTCCCCTTGGGGACAAAAAAAAGTCCTATCTACAGTATCTATGTATGAGTGGTTTTCTTTGGGTACTCCTTTAAGATTTCTTGTACATGGAATTACATGGCAGTGTATTGTGTGTGTGTGTGTGTGTGTGTGTTCACTGAAGCCAACTTTAATGAGTATAACAGAAACCATTCTGAAATGTTTCCTGGGATAGGTTTCAAATCCCCACATCCCTGAAATTAGATTAAGGAAATCATGAAAATAGAAAGACGGAAAGACTGGACATATTTGGAATGTTTTAAATCATTTCCTCCATGCCCCTATAGCCTCTAATGTAAAGTGCCAGTGTGGACTAAGATAATTTTAAAGTTTATTGAAATTATTATTTTATGAGAGCATTCAAATGCATACATACCATGTTTGTGAAGAAATAACTTCAACTTGAAAGATACTGAACTTATCCTTTAAGGCTAATTTTATTTTCATTTAGAGTATACACAAAAATAAGGCTTCAGTGACAAATCTCTTGCCACTATTTAATTTCTTTCATTTTCTTAAGATTGTGTTCGTGAGGTGTGACACAGTTCTCAGGATGTTTGTTAGTTGAAGCATGTCTAAATACATTTTTAAAAAGAAAGAATATGGCTTATTAATTTTTAAGAAACAAAAAAATAAGCAGAGAAAATTACTCAGTATACATTTGTAAAATAATGTGAATATGTCTAAAAAAAAAAATCTATTTATTATTTGAAATCCTCAAAACATGACAAATGATTAGAAAAAAATGAGAACTCAACAAGGTATAATTTAATTAGAAAAAAATATCACCCACAAAGTATAGTATATCAATATATACAAGAAACCATCTGTAGAACAATATGAAAAAAATATATATAAAGATGCTCATAAAGACAAGAAGACCCACAGATTGTTTTTCAAAGGGACAAGTGTTGAACCAACCAAACCAAAAATCAAAGGAAATACATATACCATAAATCCCAATAAACTGTACACAGATATCAAACAAGAAAATGATCAAACAATAATAATAAATAATAGATCTATAGTTTCATTTTTAAAGAAAAAATTGGGTACAAAAACAGACAGAATAGTAAGCCAAAGGAAAAAAAAAATACTATCCAGCAGACAAAAATACCCAAGATAGCAAATTATGAACAGAAATACATTACTGAAAAAAAATCATAAATATTCTTTACAAACTGGCTTCAGCACAAACTAGAATTAAATAAGGACAGTTGTTTACAGAAAATATGAAAAAAATTATAAACAATTAAAAGAAAACCTGTGATGAACTGGCGCTCGGTCCTGAGATTTTTCCTGCCTTGTGCCCTGTGCTTGCTAGGATAGGCTCCAGCTCCCTATGACCCTGTTCAGCTGTGTATTAAAGAAGAACTGAGGTGGCCCTGTTCAGCATTAAGTGGGTTTAGAAAATCGTATGGTATAGTATTAAAAGAAGATTGAAACAGAACAAAAACTAGAAAATACACAAAAAAGTATCCAAATTCAAAACATGTCCAGATAATAACAAAAATGAAAAGAAAAAGTCTATAGAACCAAGGAAGAATCAATACAAAACATGAAAACATAAGACATCTGTTAACCAAATGAATAAGAAAATGGTCACTAGTGTGTTTCTGTCTTTTCTTGACTCAGTCTCTTCATCAGGGTGTGCATTGTCACTAAATACAATAGACAGATAGCTTCCACTTTAGTTTATAGAAATTGAACATGTAGCCACAGAGAGTGAGATCTACCAAACATAGGAGGCGTTAAGCAACAACTGTGTTGTTTTTTGCCAGAAACTCTTTGACTGATATTGTGATGTGTGCAGGTGCGCTGGCATGATGCAAAAATGCAGTTTGTATGCAAAACTGCTCCAGATGTTTTTTTTCCTGATGCCTTCCTGCAGACACCCCAGTAGTTCAGGTTTAATGTTACTGATTAACAACCTGTTCCTGAGAAAACCCTTTGTTTACAAGCGTGTAGATGTTGAAAAACATGATCATCATTATTTTGATTTTCAATATGACCTGACATGCATTTTTCAGTTTGGATAAAAAAGAATTACTGAAGTCTCACACATGACTGTTGAGTAAATACCACCAGAAATGCACATATCAACTAACTAAGCATGATGACACTTGGAAAACTGATTAACAACATCATAGATAAGTGATCCATTGTGGCATAGTCAATTAACCCATATTACTACTACTATTTTTATTGCTTTTATTATTATACCACAGCAATATGTCTACATGATGCCTCACTGTGACTGTGACAGCCAAGTTAGAAGTTTTTTTTTTAATTTTCTTGTTTTATAGTCATTCTGCTGTGTGTTCAGACCAAAGTCTGTGTGTGTGTGTGTATTTATTTATCTCCCTATGTATGTATGTATGTATTTATTTAATTTATTTAAAGACCTTCTATAAAAAGTTAAATTTCCCCCAGGGGCAAATAAACATCTATCTATCCATCTATATGCTGAGGCCCGAAGCATTTCCAGGTGAGGTTGGAGCCTTATGGAGTAGGGAATCCCAAATCCTGCAGCTCCCACGGCGGCCCTCACGGGATCCAACAAGGCTGTCCCCCAGAATTACAATACCTGGCATACTTTGTGGGCGCCCGTGCAGGGATCTGAGCCTGGGCTTGTTGCCATCTAGACAGTATATTATATATATATATATATATATATATATATATATATATATATATATATATATATATATATATATATATATATATATATATATACTTTTTCTTCTCTCTATCTCCTCCACTCCTCTCAGGCAAGCTTTGTCTCTCTTCTCCCGGAGTAGTGTCTGCTGGTCCCTTATATAGGTCACCCGGAAGTGCCCCAGGTGCTCGTTGACCCACTTCCAGCAGCACTTCCGAGTGTGGTGGAAGACCCACCCACACAGGCTCGGACAGTTGCAGCACATCCTGGCAGCACCCTCAGATCCCAACAGGGCTGTAACAAACTCCAATTCCCATGAAGCCCTGCGAGATTCTGAGGTATCGCTGACATCCAGGGGGACTGCCATCTAGAAAACCAAATTTATTCCAATCAAAACAAGATCAGCCATGGTATTTATTCAAATTGGAGCTACCACTTCAATACACACAGACACAGCAAACAAGCAGCAATGGAGCCAGGCCAGTGGCTGGGTTAGAATGTTCCCCGCATTAACCACCAGGTGACAGACATGTTACACGGCAAGGCTGCAAACTTTCAGTTGTCTCAGTGGTCCTGTGAACTTGCGGTTGCCTCTGCAATGGACAAGTAATCCCCAACAGATGTGTCAACTGTGTTTTTTAGTGTACAGCACAGTTGCGCAGGGTCTCAACAATCTCACTATAGATGGGCATTCTGGCTGGACAAAAAGAATGACTTCTTTCCCAGGCAGAGTAATATTGTATAAGGGATAGACCAACAGAAGCCAGAGGCCAGGAGCCAATTTCATTTCCCATACGACAGGTGGCAATGGTTCTCTCAAGGTGTCCCAGTTTCAACACTCGCAGGGGTACATGGGACTTGGAGTCAAGAAATGCAGCCCTTTTAGGGTCCTTGGGTGCTGTTAGAAGACAGTGTCGGGGGAGGATCTGCCTGGTTCCCACGTGACCCAGAAGTGCTTCCAAAAGGACACACTATGGTACAAGAAGATTTCCAGGTCTGGCTTAAAAGGGTCCCACCACCTCACTTCAGGGAGTCTGAGTCGGGAGGCAGCAGGAGACACTCACTAGGAAGGTGGAAGGAGAGAAAAGAGATCCAAGTTGTCTTGGGATTGTGTAATTACTGGCTATAAGATACTTTCTGTAAAAAAATCCCTTTTAGTCCATATATTCCATTTATTTCTGCACAGCGTTTCTGGCAGAACATTATAATTGTTGCAACTGTTGCATTCCTGTCCATTAATAGGATATGGTTAATATGTGTTTCTTGGGTGTTTGACTTATAATTTGCTTACTTATCTGGAATTTAGTGAGGATGTACACCTCCAAGAGGAAGTGTTTTGTAATATGTTAGATAAACCACAGTCATACTTGGTTAATCAAGGGATGTAGTAAACAGGTAAAATCACACTAGACAAACTTTAAATCTGTGTGACATTATAAATTAAACTTAAAATTAGAAAATGACACTAAGGAGCTCAATATTGTTTATTAATAATATATTTTATTTATATAGCACCTTTCCCATGCTTAAAGTGTTTTACTAAGAAGCATGAAGATGTAGTGTTTGGCTTCTTGGTTTGATTTTTCTTTCTCAATTGCTTTCTCACCTTTTTGCCCTGAAAGGATTGGTAACATCAGTCACGAATGGACTTTTCTCCTTATTTGTGCATTGTTTCTTTGGTTCAAAGTATTTGTCTGTATACTCACATACTGTACCATTAACTGTTAACACTACATTAAGCATACAGCAAATAAGACATTGACTAAAATTATACATGTACACATGAAATAACAAAAAATAGACCTTTTTATGTGAAAACATCACACTTTTATTGCACTGTTAACTTATAACAGTGCTATAGCACACGGAGGTAACCAAGTTAGATATACAGTATGTGAATCCTTTTCTTCAGTGTCTACATTCAATAGACAGAACGGTTAACTAGCTCATAATTGTGCTTGTTTAATTGCTTAGTATGATATCATACACTTTTTTTCTTACCATTTGGTGTCTATAACACTTCACCCTCTGTCAATCATTTCAGTCTTATTCTTAGTTTAAAGGTGCATTCTCTTCAAATACAATCTATAACTCTCAGACATTCACTTTCCAAGTCATATTAAGTATCACTGCAACAATACCTGCACTTGACTACACTATCTTATGTGTGTACAATCTTAAAAGTAAAGAGTGGTTCTACAAAGCAATGCCATAGGGGAACCATTTTTAGTTCCCAAAAGACTCACCAAGATGAATGTTCTAGAAGAAACCTTTATTTATTTAGATCCATAACAGGCTCCATCCACTAAAAAACATGAATAGATGGTAATAGATTTGTGAAATACCAATTGGTTCCTGATTTTAAAAGGACTCATATGTACAGTAGGCTAAGTCAAGATTTTCTTAATCTGTTAGGTGTCCTGCTATACCATAGAAAAAGCTGAAATTTTTAGTGTAAGTACAAAGAACCAATTTCATGTTTAAAGAACTCTTCTCAGAATGAAATGGTGCCTTTTGAAGCAATAATTCTACAAGAAACCATACAACCCAGTAAAGAGCAATACAATGCCTTTAAAGAACCATTATTTTTAAGAGTGTATTGTCAGCCACCTTATACACTAACATGTGCGGACTTCTAGGCAAGGGGTTTTCAGAGGGTTTATCGTGGTCTTTAAATAAAGAAAAAAAATCCACATTGCCAGATTGGAAACACATTTACATGCCAGTGTACCCTTTCTACTTTATTCTTTCTTAACACCTTGCACTAATCTTTGTTCTAAATAAAAATATGTAGGAAACTGTGTTCATGTCCTTAGAAAATAGAATCAATGGAACTGAACTTCTGATACTGTTATTGCTGCACCACCTATTATTTCCTAGTGTCCATCAATTTCTAAATTCTTATAGTTAACCATTTTATTCTGCATTCAATATTTTTCAGAGTCCTGCCTTTGTTAATATTTCCATTTGATTTATGCATGCATCCATTTACTTTCTAAACCCAATTTTTAATTACAGGGTTGTCAGATGCCAAAACCTGTGCTTGAAGTAGTGGGTGTAAGCCAGGAACCACCATTTAATGGGATACTGGCCCTGTGATTTTTACAATACTCAACATAGGTGAACCTTCCAGATTTAATAAAAATTACACCCCCACAAGCTGGACTCAAACTTAACATCTTGACCTTAGGAATAATCTAGAATAATCTGATGAATATGTCCCCACTTTTTTGTTAATGTAATTGTTTGTGAACCATTAAGAAATTATTATTATTTTCTTTATGCTGTAGGTTTATATTGAGGTTGTATTTGCATCAGCCTTTTCCAGGCAAATGCCCTTATTACAGAAAAAGTATTTAATTTCATTTCCATATGTTAAACAAAGAAAAAAACAGATTTTAGTTGCTGGAAATAATTAAATAAGTGATGGTCTAAGAGGGGTGGCATGATGGCGCAGTGGTAGCACTGCTGCCTCACAGTAAGGAGACCTGGGTTCGCTTCCCAGGTCCTCCCTGCGTGGAGTTTGCATGTTCTCCCCGTGTCTACGTGGGTTTCCTCCCACAGTCCAAAGACATGCAGGTTAGGTGCATTGGCAATTCTAAATCGTCCCTAGAGTGTGCTTAGTGTGTGTGTGTGTGTGTATGCCCAGCGGTGGGCTAGCGCCCTGCCCAGGGTTTGTTTCCTGTGTTGGCTGGGATTGGCTCCAAGCAGACCCCCATGACCCTGTAGTTAGGATAAAGTGGGTTGGATAATGGAAGGATGGATGGATGGTCTAAGAAATAAACTTGAAATCAAGCCAAAAGTAAAAACAAAAAAACAACTTAGGTGTTACTGTAGACTCTTATCTACAGTAAACTTCAAATTGTATATTAACTACACTTCTAAGACTACATTTTTATTTAAGAAATGTTGCAAAGGTTACACCTCTTATAACATTTCAAAATACTAAAAAATTAATTTGCACTTTTATTTTTAGCCGACTAGATTATTATAATGCAATCCCAACAGGATTATCAAAGAAAGACATAAATGCAGACTGTAGATAATTATAAATGCAGCAGGAAGAAGTAAATCTGACCACATCTCACCAGTCATCATTACTCTGGTAACTTTCTGTTACACTAGATCACTGGCAAAAAAAATTGAGGCAATACTGGGAGAAAAGGCATAGTTTTCATTTTACTTAATAATTTATCCCTTGTAATTGGATTTTTTTTTTGTAAAACACTTTGAGCTACTTATCTTCTGGAATCTGGTTATTAGAATATGCTACAGACCGCCAACTTCTGATATGTTAGATAATAACATATTTAATCAAATAAGATTTATGTACAACAAAGAGGACGTAATCGTCATGGGTGATTTTAACTTTCCAAACATTGATTGTGAAGCCCCTATTGGGAATACTAAAGAGGAAACTGAAATGATACAGATGGCAAATGACTGTTTTTTCACCCAGTTTGTCTCAACCCCAAAGTGTGGTGACCCGTGGCTAGATCTCATCTTTTCAAACAATAAAAGACAGATTAACAAAAACAGAAGTTACTGTGACTTTAAGAAACAGTGATCACAACATGGCAAAATGTGAGATACTTTTTGAAAACACACAAAAGTATACCAAAATGAAGAGTTATAAAACTTCAGGAAAGCAGAGTTTAGGGGGATGAGGAAGTACCCATAAAACATCAAATAGGAATGCAAAAACTACTATAAATGACAGTTGGTTGCATGTCAGAGATCTTCTGATCCAGGCTCAAAATAAGTTTATTTCAAAAAGCAATAAAACAAAGAGACTAAAGAAATGGCCAAAATAGATAAATAGGAGTATTATTAAAAGTTAAAACTGGAAAGATCACTGTACAAGAAAAATTTTAAAAAGCCAGATAATTCTGATATACTGTACAGGAATACCAGAAAATACAGCAAGAGATCAAGAAAAGCAATCAAAACATCAAAAGAAAAGCCAAAATCAAAATTGCTAGAGAAGCCAAAATGAACAGCAAGCAATTTTTTTAAGTACTACTCCAGTAAAAACACAATAAAAGAGAATTGAAGAAACCGTAGGCACACAAATGGAAACATCAGTACAAATGAAGGAAATAGCACCTGAACTGAACACATATTTCACCAAAGTATTTATAATGAAAGAAACAAGCGGAATACCTCATGCAGAAGTAAAAACAAACTCTGGAGTTCATAGATTTTAAAACAGATGAGTCAGATGTTCTTCGAGCCCTCATTATGGTGAAGACTAATAACACTTCTGGGCCTGATGGGGATCTTACCAAGTGTACTGAAAGAAATGAAAAATGTCATCTATAAACCCTTATTAGGCATATTTCAGCAGTCACTTAAGAAAGGAGAAGTACCTGAGGACTGAGAAGTTCCAAATGTGACTCCAATCTTCAAGAGGAAGGACAAAATGGATCCTAGTAATTACAGACCAATTAGTCTTACTTCTGTGTCATGCACAATTATGGAAACTATAATAAGAAATAAATTTGAAAATCATCTAAATGAAAATAATATTCTAAATAACAGCCAGCATGGATTTATGAGAGGAAGGTCCCACCAAACCATTTAGATTTTTTGAAGAAGCAACCAGAATAGTTGACTAAAACAAAGCATACAATATAAATTTACCTTGTTTTTCAAAAAAGATTTCATACAGTCCCACACCAAAGATTAATTCTGAAACTAGAAGCCATAGGCATCAGAGGTGACCCACAAAACTTGTAATCTATTTGGTGAACCAGCAGGAGACCAAGGGTACAGATAAGAGGGGAATGCTCCATACGGAGCAAGGTCATCAGTGGAGTCCTTCAGGGGTCTGTCCTGCTTGGACCATTATTTTTTCTGATTTATATTAATGACAATGATTATGGTATACAGTAGTTAGTAAACTGGTCAAATTTCCAGATGACACTGAAATTGGAGGGGTGGCAGACATTGACGAGGCAGCAAAAAGAATTCAAAATGACCTGAACAACCTTCAGAACTGGGCAAACATCTGGAAAATGCAGTTTAGTGTAGAAAAGTGCAAAGTGCTACACGTGGGCAAAAGGAACATCAATTATAAATACAAAATGATAGACACTATCATACAGGAAACAACCTCTTAAAAGGATTTAGGGTTATACAGTATGTTGACACAACATTTTTATTGAATAAACATTGCACAGAAGAAATTAAAAAGGCAAATAAAATGTTAGCTTATGTCATACAAATTGTTGAATTTAAGTCAAGGAATGTTATAGTCAAACTATACTGTATAATGCTTTAGTGAGACCACATCTAGAGTATTGTGTGCAGTTCTGCTCACCGTGGTACAAGAAAGACAAAGCAGCACTTGAAGCAGTGCAGAGAAGAGCAACCAAGAGCATCCCAGGATTTAAGGACATGTCATAATCTGACTGACTCAGAATTAAACCAGTTTAGTCTTGAACAGAGGAGACTACGTGGGGACTTAATCCAAGTATTTAAAATCCTCAAAGGCATTGATAAAGTAGATCCATCAACACTCTTTCAGCTTAAGGAGGAGTCACGTACTTGAGGACATCAGTGGAAATTATGATTGAAGCCAGGAAGCACGTTCCTTACGCAAAGAGTTGTGGGACTCTGGAACAAACTAATAGAAGCAGAAATCTTGATAACCTTTAAGAAAATTTTGGGTGAGATAAATCAGCTATTAGCTGATGGACTGGTCTCCTGCATTTGTCAAATTTCTTATGTTTCTAAAATGTGGTACAGAAAAAAAATACTATTGTTAAAAATGTACTTGGTATATTGAGGCAGAGCAGGCACTGAGAGACTGCTTTGGAACTACAGGCTGGGATATCCTGCAGGGACCACATAGTGAGAACATTGAGGAGGTCGTTGACTGCACTACTGACTACATCAACTTCTGTATGGACATTGTAGTTTAAGTAAGAACAGTACGCTGCTATGCTAACAACAAGCCATGGATTACAAGTGACATCAAGGGCCAGAAGAAAAGGGCTTTTAAAGGCAGTGATCAGCATGAGCTCAAGCACGTGCAGAAGGGACTCACAGTCCAGCTAAGGGCAGCGAAGGAGCAGTACAGGAGAAAGCTGGAACAGAAGTTGCAGAATAACAACATGAAAGAAGTGTGGGATGGGATGAAGATCATCCCTGGCTGCAGCTCGAAGCGGGGTGCCACCATAGAGAGAGACGCAAAGAGAGCAAACCAAATGAACAACTTCTTTAACAGGTTTTACCACCCTAACCCACTCTCACCTCGGAGTACTACACCCTCCATCCATCCTTCTGCTGATACCAGCATAGGAGAGACATCCCCACCCACAATTACAGCCGCCCAGGTAATGAGAGAGCTGAGGAGACTTCGTGCCAGCAAAGCAGCGGGTCCAGATGGAGTATCGCCATGACTGCTGAAGGTCTGTGCGCTGGAGCTGGGGAGTCCTCTACAGCGCATCTTCAACCTGAGCCTGGAACAGGGGAGAGTCCCGAGGCTTTGGAAAACATCTTGCATCACCCCAGTCCCAAAGGTATCACGTCCTAGTGAGCCGAACGACTTCCGGCCTGTCGCTCTGACGTCACATGTGATGAAGGCCATGGAGCGGCTGCTGCTTCACCACCTGAGGCCACAGGTACACCATGCCCTCGACCCTCTGCAGTTCGCATACCAGGAGAAGGTGGGAGCGGAGGATGCCATCATCTATATGCTACACCGATCACTCTCCCACTTGGACAGAGGCAGTGGTGCTGAAAGAATTATGTTTCTAGACTTCTCTAGTGCCTTCAACACCATCCAACCTCTGCTCCTTAGGGACAAGCTGACAGAGATGGGAGTAGATTCATACCTAGTGGCATGGATCGTGGACTATCTTACAAACAGACCTCAGTATGTGCGTCTCGGGAACTGCAGGTCTGACATTGTGGTCAGCAACACAGGAGCGCCACAGGGGACTGTACTTTCTCTGGTCCTGTTCAGCCTATATACATAGGACTTCCAATACAACTCGGAGTCCTGCCACGTGCAAAGATTCGCTGACGACACTGCTATTGTGGGCTGCATCAGGAGTGGGCAGGAGGAGGAGTATAGGAACCTCATCAAGGACTTTGTTAAATGGTGCCACCTACACCTGAACACCAGCAAAACCAAGGAGCTGGTGGTGGATTTTAGGTGGACCAGGCCCCTCCTAGACCCCATGATCATCAGAGGTGACTGTGTGCAGAGGGTACAGACCTATAAATACCTGGGAGTGCAGCTGGATGATAAATTGGACTGGACTGCCAATACTGATTCTCTGTGCAAGAGAGGACAGAGCCGGCTATACTTCCTTAGAATACTGGCGTCCTTCAACATCTGCAATAAAATGCTGCAGATGTTCTATCAGACGGTTGGGGCGAGTGCCCTCTTCTATGCAGTGGTGTGCTGGGGAGGCAGCATAAAGAAGAAGGACGCCTCTTGTCTGGACAAACTGGTGAGGAAGGCATGCTCTATTGTAGGCATGGAGTTGGACTGTTTGACATCCGTGGCAGAGTGATGGGCGCTCAGCAGGCTCCTATCAGTTATGGAGAATCCACTGCATCCACTAAACAGTGTCATCACCAGACAGAGGAGCAGCTTCAGCGACAGACTGCTGTCACTGTCCTGCTCCACTGCTCCACTGACAGACTGAGGAGATCGTTCCTTCCCCAAACTATGCGACTCTTCAATTCCACCCGGGGAGATAAACGTTAGCATTATTCAAAGTTATTGTCTGTTTTTACCTACATTTTTATTACTCTTTAATATTGTTTTTTTGTATCAGTATGCTGCTGCTGAAGTATGTGAATTTCCCCTTGGGATTAATAAAGTATCTATCTATCTATTGTCTTTGGGAAGGGGTAGGAAAAAGCCACACAGGCACAAAGACATCGGCAACTCAAGATTGCCCTGGTGGGTGTAGTGTGTGTGTGTGTGTATATGTATGTGTGTATGATGCACCTGCACCTCAGTCATGGTTTGTTCATCCCTTGCACCTAGTACTGCAGGGGGAGACTCTAGCACATGCAAACCTGAATGGGACTTAACAGTTTGGAAAATGGGTAGACAGATTAATGATTTGTATTTGGTCATATTACCTTCTGTTGATCATTTATTCCTGATTTCTTTGTAAATCATTTTGTTTAGTTGCCTTTAATAAAATGTACTAAATTACATAATGACTGATTGTCTGATTCATTCACTCCATTTCTTAAATGTGTTTTTCTAGTATATGGACAAGGAGAGGCAAATCCTACCCAGTAACATCAGGAGGAGAAGAACCAGCCTGGAATGTGATGACAGTGCACTGTAACCACATATCTTAGATTTAGATGGTCCCCTTGTCTCCACTATTAATGTTGTTAGATTTTCTTTTAAAATTAACTTAATTCTATGCTCTTTATGTAAGATTCATTATAAAATAAACTTTTGTTAATTGCTTCCTTGAAAAATTAGCATTTTTGGGCTTGCTACTCTCAGCAAAAAGTAGAGAAGCTTCATTATGTGTGCAACCGAAACAGGGAGTTTTATCTGAAAGCAAAACAAGTATGCAAAAAACTGTAGCATATGCAGTTTGAATAAGCACACACAAATTAAAATAGTTGATTCTAAAATGATTATCTTGGTATCTGACATTTTCTGGCATTACATATTATTAATATTATATGGAGAGTCTGCAAAATTATATGTAATTTTAATGTACCTTGCTATCCTGAGTTATGTCATGTTGGTGACACATTTAAAGAAGTGGTTGTGTTTGTAATTGTTTTTACTCTTTGCAAGAAACTTCAAAGTATTAGTAAGAAGTTGCCTTTCTAGTCATAAATCTTATTTCCCTAATTACTAATTAAAAAAGAAACATGTCAGGATCTCTCATTATTTAACTTATTTAAAAAATGGTGTGTGTTTTTCTGCCTGAAATTTAATCCCAGTAAGATGTTACACCTCAATAGAAGTAATTATCTATTTTTAGGAGTGCAATTTTTGAAATGCATGCAGATAATGACCTGAACATGTTTAAAATATGTCAAAGCATATCACACTCTTGGTTTCATTTCTGAGTTAGCAAAACCATTCAAAGGAGGCTTAACAGTCACTGATCTGTCAGATGAATAAACAGCATGGGCCCCTTTAAATATATGCCTGTTCAAATTTGAGTCTGTTATACATGATAAAGAACAGAGGTGCAAAATCATGATCTGATCAATTAAGAATACACAACAGAGAATAGGAGTCTCTGCTTTTCATTAACTTTGCCTTGTGTGATTTGCACCTTCTGCTTTAATACAGCTCTCCATCTGGCTGAAAAAATCATTTGTCTGGCAATACTCATCTGTAAGTCAGATATGATCTTGGCAGTGCTTAAATATTAGAAACAGGCATCGGTTTATGTTGCCTTTTGGGATGGTTACCAATATGTGTATTAAATGCTGGAAAGTTAAAAAAAAGAAATCCTCAGATGACCATTATATTTATTTCTTTAAATGCAAAAGAGGGTGAATGTAGGAGCACTTGTTAGCATTGCTTCCTCGTGGATATAGACTCCTGGGTATGAATCCCATATCTAGTGGTTATCTGGGTGGTGCAATCATGTTTTTCTGCAGGTGCTCTGTTTTTCTACAACATTCTGAATTCTTGCATATAAGGTTGATTGGTGATTTTAAACAGTCCCCATGTGAGAATTGAGTGAATGCAGATGTGTCCGATAGACAAAAGCTCTGGTCAGGTTTGGTTCCTGACATATGTTGACTGTGCTGGGTACAGGCTAACCATTACCATTACATAACTCTATACTAGTTGAAACTGTTTTGTTTATAGTGGTGACCAGCAACATTATCAGTATACAATTTGGTGTAATTAGCTGATTTATAGTTATTGGAAATCCATGTGCAGATCCCCCTTCCTTTGCTAGCAATTAAGAAGGATGGCAAACTTAAAGACTCTCTTGAGCACCTCAGAAATGTTAACATAAATAGCCAGCCGAACTATTTATTTAGCCTATAATAAGGAAGGGGAATGTGTCAGGGGAGATGGGGGCAACTCTACCTTGAAGGAGTCAATATTGTCCTGACGTCTGAATTGACCATCCTTTGGCACCCTTAAAACACATTCATGACTCAAAAATGAAAGCAATTAAAAGGAGCAAATAAAAAAAACACATGATGAGTTAAACATTTTGTTAATAAACAACATGACATGAATCCCAGACTCCTTGTTGTAAGGCAGCAGAACTACCACTTCACCACCATGCTGCCTTAAAAGCAACTAAAAAAGTGAAGGTTAATATTTATCTACAGATTTGAATGTAAATGGTCTCGGAGATGTAAATATGTTGATTTCCAGACTTCAAGCCTTCAGCTTTTGGGCTGTAGTTTAGCATTGCCTTCTTTGGATGCTGCACAAGAATTTTTGTTGGGTTTTCAACCACCTGAAATGTGTCTTGCTGGGATTCCTCTGCCTTCTGCAGTATTACATCAACTTCATAACTGTAAGAAATGAAATGCATTACAACTATTACTGTATTAAGATCTCAGAAAAACGGCACTACTAGTAGTAATGTCTACATGAATTTCAAAGCAAACTGTCAAGGTACTCAAAGAGCTGCTTTTAATTAAAAAGACTACTTCTAACAAGTATAGGAGCTTAGGAAAAGTAGAAAGTATACATAAAGTGACAAAGTAAGGATAATCAAATAAGTGGAAATTGTTCAAACATATAAACAGAATTACCTGTAATGAAAAGAGAAAAAGATGAAATAATATTACAATGATGCAATAAAAAGACAAAAAAAAAAACCATATACTGTACATCATGTCATGCATGCACACCAAAGAGTCACTTTCCAGGCTCACTTAAAGTAAGTTGTACACCCCCAGGATAACAGAGGTCGCTGCTATTAACAGACTTGTCTCCTTTTTCCCTCACAGCCTTGATAAACCGCCACTTGAACACAACGAAGCCAAGGAAGCACTGACCCTTCTGGTCTAAAAGGAAGAAGCTCCCGGAAGGTGGGGTCTCATTTCAGACCTGAACATGATAACATGTAGATCAAGATTACAATATGCAAATGAGCAATAGCTAAAGTGAATTGTTCCTCACAGAGCGCACCCACAGCGCATATTTTTTTTAATTAATTTTTGTCTTTCATTGGCAATAAATGTTTTTTTGTCCAGTTGGCATCCCAAGCATTTGGCTTTTGCACTGCCTCATCATTTGCCCCACTACTATATATACAGAAATAAGCAGAAACGGCAACACAGGTAAATTCTGAGATAGTCAAATTAAAAAATACAACACAAATACGACATACGTATACATGTCACAAAAATAACTAAACAGAAAAGATAAAAATCACAAACAAAAGTAAAAAATAAAAGTCATAGTGATGGAGTTGGCAGGGCTCTCTTTTATTCAAATCTAGATGATGACAAATGATATGTATTTTTAGTGAGAGGTCAAACTACAAAACAGAAAAAATAAAAGACAAATACAACTGATAAATTAAATGCAAGCTCAAACGTAATGATACGAAAGAATAAAGAAGAAGAAAAGAAAGAATGTTCACACCAAGGCATGCAACTGTAGTAGGAACTACATAAAAAATATATGTGCACAAATGATTTTGCAAGATAGATTTTTAAGGAAAACAGGTGTATGGAGTTAAATCTGTATATCCAGTATGCTTCACGTTGGAGAATACTATAGCAGTTTTTCTATGTTTCCAATTTTTGTGTTTCCCTTAAATATATAAATTGAATTTATTCACTATACTGAATCCTGCTTAAACTGGTTATCAGCTGAAGTAATGTCTGCATGTCTGTTAGTAACAGAGGTAAGTTGATCAGACCTAACATGACCTAAATCTGCAGATTCACTACTCCAAAGATTTGGGTTTGAATCCTGGCACTTTCACTTTCTGTGCAGGGTCTGCATGTTCTCTATGTGTCTTCTGTAGTCTTGTACACATGTTCAAGTGGAACCGCCAATATTATAAACAAATTTCTAAGCAATACAGTAAGTGTAGCATGGGCTAGCCAGTCAGCAACAGAAATGCAAATATCCATTTCAACAAAACAATACACAAAAATATATTTTAGTTATTATTCTTATTGTATAAAATGTTAAGAGTCCTATAAATATTCTTTACATACTGTACAATACCTGAGGAGAAAGAAAGGCAAAAAAATATGAAAAAGTTGCAAGCCAACATGATTATGTAGAAATTGCACCTAAGACTGCCTTTAAAGGTCCAGGCCGTGCTCACTCAAGAGGAACTGGGAAATTTTTACAGAATGATGGTCTAATGCAAGTTGTCTCCAGCAATCAGAATAAGATAGAATTCCTAGGCTATGGATTATTGAAGAAAAAAAAAAAAAAAAAAAAAAAACTCCTCAGGCTCAGAAGTTCAGGAGAGGACTATTACATAAATTAACTGTATTTGCACAACTAGTGACTATGTGCTAATAGCTATTAGCCAAGTTTAGAAACCTGCTGCCAAGCCAACCTTGGTTACACCCTCTATATTTTTTGGCTGGTGTCATTGCCTACTGCTTTTCTAGGGCATCCAGTGCACATAAAAAACTTACTGCTCTCTTGGCATTGACGATATTCTCACACTGACATATGTAGGACTCCGGCTGCTATCAGAACTTCAAACTAAACTTTTTAACTAATATATTTTATATATATATATATATATATATATATATATATATATATATATATATATATATATATATATATATACATACATACATACACACACACACACACACACACACACACACACACACACACACACACACACACACTTGTGCTTGAAAGTTTGTGAACCCTTTAGAATTTCTATATTTCTGCATAAATATGACCTAAAACATCATCAGATTTTCACTCAAGTCCTAAAAGTTGATAAAGAGATACTAGTTAAACAAATGAGACAAAAATATTATACTTGGTCGTTTATTTATTAAGGAAAAAGATCAAATGTTACATATTTGAGAGTGGCAAAAGTATGTGAAGTTCTAGGATTAGCAGTTAGTTTGAAGGTGAAATTCGAGTCGAGTGTTTTCAATCAATGGGGTGACAATCAGGTGTGAGTGGGCACCCTGTGTTATTTAAAGAACTGGGATCTATCAAAGTCTGCTCTTCACAACACATGTTTGTGGAAGTGTATCATGGCATGAACAAAGGTGATTTCAGAGGATCTCAGAAAAAGAGTTGTTGATGCTCATCAGGCTGGAAAAGATTACAAAACTATCTCTAAAGAGTTTGGACTCCACCAATCCACAGTCAGACAGATTGTGTACAAATGGAGGAAATTCAAGACATAGATAGATCTTTATTGTCATTGTCACTTTTACAAAGGAACAACGAAATTGAAGACCAACAAAGATCACTCTAAGAGCAAGGCGTGTAATAGTCGGCGAGGTCACAAAGGATCCCAGGGTAACTTCTAAGCAACTGAAGGCCTCTCTCACATTGGCTAATGTTCATGTTCACGAGTCCACCATCAGGAGAACACTAAACAACAATGGTGTGCATGGCAGGGTTGCAAGGAGAAAGCCACTGCTCTCTAAAAAACACATTGCTGCTCGTGTGCAGTTTGCTAAAGATCACATGGACAAACCAGAAGGCTATTGGAAGAATGTTTTGTGGACAGATGAGACCAAAATAGAACTTTTTGGTTTAAATGAAAAGCGTTATGTTTGGAGAAAGGAAAACAATGCATTTCAGCATAAGAACCCTATCCCATCTATGAAATACGGTGATGGTAGTATCATGGTTTGGGCCTGTTTTGCTGCATCTGGGCCAGAATGACTTGCCTTCATTGATGGAACAATGAATTCTGAATTATATCAGAGAATTCTAAAGGAAAATGTCAGGACACTGAAGGTGGGTCATGCAGCAAGACAACGACCCTAAGCACACAAGTCGTTCTACCAAAGAATGGTTAAAGAAGAATAAAGTTAATGTTTTGGAATGGCCAAGTCAAAGTCCTGACCTTAATCCAATCGAATATATATACACACACACACATATATACTGTACATATATACATACTGTATATACTGTATACATACATACACACATATACACTAGGGGGTTCGCCCCTTGCTCGCTTTGCTCGCCAACCCCCCAGGCCTATGTTACACACTGGCCACTTCGCGTCTCTGCCGCTCGTGTTGTGAAGAGGAGGGCTGAACGCACCCCAAAAAGAAGTGGTCACTCCTCCGAAACTCCCTCTTAAACAGTGATACAATGGGAAACAAATAAAAGTTTTTTTTTTACCTCCTTTTTGCTCGATCAGCTGCTGGCTGATGAAAAAAAAATGCTAAGCCTAAAAGTGATTATATATCTCTATATATAATCTTCATTTGGATCTTGATCTTTGTTTGTCCGTGAATTCATGTTCAACCGACACGGTATCGTTCAATAAGGGCGCGCACAAAAAGGTGCGCTTCAAAAGGGCGACCTGAATTGGGCGCATCAAATAAAGGGAAATGCAACAAAATTATTACAGAAAATTTATTACCCAAAGGCAATGATTGAACGTATAAAAAGGCAAAAGCAAGAATATCAAAACATCCAATTAATTAATGCATGAACTTCTAAGCGAGACAAACATTTTCCAATCCTATATTCAGTGCATTTCCAGATGTGTTTCCTGTTGATAGTTTTCTCCTTTCTGAATGTGTAGCCTTCGACTACGAGTAGATCTGCACCTTTGTTGCTCTTCACATATTCCAGAGCCATTTGAACTAAATTATCTACGAACACGTTTATTCGCAGCGCTCAATTGAGGTCGCCGTTTTGAAGCTCGCCTTTATTTACGGGCGCCTTTATTCGCCGCGCCCAATTGAGGTCTCACTTTTGAAGCTCGCCTTTTTGTGCGCGCCCTTATTAAATAGAACATATAACTTGGACACACTTCTGTGATTTTCCATCAGTCGGCGTTTGGAGTTCAAGAAAGAAGCATTGGTTCTTCCTTACTCTTTGGATTGCCACAAAGCAACCTGCAAGATTGGAGAAAGTTTGAAAAGAGATCGTGAGAGGAAATGACAGCGTCATGAAAACGAGATGGACTGTGAACGGAGAGAAGCAGAAATGCTCCTCCACCACCACATAATTGCTATTCGGACAGTGATTCCGAGTAGGCCGTTCCTATCGAATCAATGTCCAAGGGTTTTGTTTTGTAATTTTGTTTCCCTTATAAAAAATCATAATGCTGTGCGACGAAGGGCCCAGTTCATGACTGGTAGCCGCGTTTAAACAGGGAGCCCTTCACAGACAACTTTAACACGTGCAACGTAGTTGGGCACACATGGCTAGTATATATATATATATATATATATATATATATATATATATATATATATATATATTAGTCACACACATGCACATGGGAGGCAGCTAAAGGGCTTGAGTAAGGGCAATTCCAAGTCAGACTGGGATGTGGCAGAGTGCACAGATTCTTTTTCTCGCTTTCCAGCAGACCATCCACAGGAGATTCCGCTTGGCCCTGTTGATGTCACTTCCGGGTCCAAGCTTATGGAGGAAGACCTTATCGGCTCCGGCCCCTTTGATGTCCTGTCTGGGCTCGAGCCTATGGCTGAAGACCCTTATGAGCCCGACTGCTCTGACTTCACTTCCTGTCTTCCCTTTTAAAAGCCTCCACCTTATCCTCAGTTCTGTTTTGGACTCTGATTTGTGCACACCAGTGCGATCTTTTGTTTGTAATTTTGCAGCCAGGAAACAAATTATACGGGTGGCTGCCACAAATGTTGCTATGACTTGTGGTCAAGTTTGTGACTAGATAGATAGATAGATAGATAGATAGATAGATAGATAGATAGATAGATAGATAGATAGATAGATAGATAGATAGATAGATAGATAGATAGATAGATAGATAGATAGATAGATAGATAGATAGATAGATAGATAGACCAGAGGTTGTTGGGTAAAGCCCTATTAAACTGACAAGAATTAAATAAGGAATGAATAAAAACACCAAATGCAGGGATCATGAGCATTCAACAACAGAAGAGGTCTGTCTTTGTTGGGATCAGATTCAGATTCCGAAGTAAAGAGCAACTTCAAGAAATGTGGATAATCAGAGGATCCATATTAGTAAACTAAAGTTACAGATGATATATAAAGTAGCATTCAGAGTATAATGTAACAATCAGAATATTTAGCCATCCTGGAAATGATTTCTGCAAAACACATTTGCATATACTTACACCCAAATTTAATTTCATTCCATAGGCAAGCTCACTTTGTATTAGATTGTTCAAAAAAGAGAAAAAAAATGCCAAACAGGAATGCAAAACCATGTTCAAAATAACACTAACCTAAAGTCATGACACTTTTTAAAAAGTGGTAGAACCTCTGAATTGATAACTTGAAATGTCCAATTTAAACCCTCCTCAAAAACCTGATGTGGGGAACACTACAATAAAAAAAAGTGTTTTTTTTTAAAATCTAGGTATGCAATGTTCCATATGTGGAATGTTCTTTAGATATGCACAATAAAAATACATCAAAAGCAAATACCTGCTCCTTGGTATAGAAGGCTGTTTCATAGAGAGAGAAACTGTTTTAGAATTGCAGTGAATGTAATCAAATCAACCAGCTAATTGATGCTGATGTGTAGTCAAGGCATTGTGGAAGGGTTTCATCTGTATTGTCTGGCAATAGTAGCACATGACTTACCTTCCTGCAGAATGCCAATGACCCTCTGCCTTGCTTCTGGTGACATTCAAGGCATTGTAGGCACAGAAAATGTACTAAGTGTAGCTTTTGTGTCTCACTGTAACTCGAGCTGTAGTGTAAGTAAAGGTGACCTGATCAGGCCTGTTTATACCTGGACGCTGTTGGATGAAAGGACACCTGATGAGCTTTTGGATGTTGGACAAAATGAAATACAATGCTACACAAATTGTTTTGCTGGTCAAAGGGTTTGGAACAAATTGACAACATGTTGTGAAAATACACAAGTACAACCATAGTGTTCTCATACCAGAAAATCTGTTCATTTTGTCATCATTATAGATAATGGATATTTTTTTTATTAAAAGCTTGTCTGAGAAAACTGATAGTAGTTTAGCATTAATATACAGCTATGACAATTCTTGAGAATGGTAACAGGAAAAGAGGTGCAATGTAAGAGGTTTTATCTGGATCTTACCATTTGCCTTTAAATTGATAACTCAAATACATTCATCTCCTTAACCTGTGGCCAAAACGTCACTATGTCAGCATCTGCACTACTAATTCACTTTTACTTTCTGATTACTACTTGTTCAGTCTGTTATATGTTGTTCATTTTTAATCTGACACTAGCTGTTCTAACTGTATAAGACATGGCAAAATCTAAGTTATTAACATAGACCTCAGCATTAACTTTTGCTGTACACCATCTATTGGAATGTACTTTGTAATGCATATAGTAATAAAATGCACTGTATTTGCCATTCCAATGAATGGCGCATCAAAATCATTTGCACTAATGAAATGCATTGCTACAAATGTTTGTGAGGAACCATTTGTTGGAATGGCAAATGTAATGCATATGCCTCTGTTACATGCCATTTGGTATGCGATTCGTGAAAGACGTGTTAATGTTTGTGATGTGCCATCTTTTGGAATAACAGACATAGTAACCAGACAGACAAACAAATACAGAGACACATACACTTTTCCTTTTATTAAGCTAGATATATTTATTATTTAATTTGGAAAAGCTAAATATTTATTTTTAAATGTTATCACACAATTTTGTTGGGTCTTTCTACCATGAGAGGTATAGGATTTTTGATGTAGGAGGACACCACAATAATGTGGAATTTAAAAAAGAAATTTTTGACTTAAATTAAATCATCTGTTCTGCCTTTGGCAGTACTCATAATTAATCCAATAATTTGGCAAGACTCCAGCTTTGTTTACCATACCTTTCTCTATTGCAGGATGCAGGTCTCCAGCCTTTAGACTAAATATCAAGGTAACTAAGGCATACTCGTTTTAAGAAACAGAGTAATATGATTTATTGATAAACACAAGGATTATAAAAGTATGATAAATGCATATATAAATAAGACTGGATTCAGACAGACTAGACGGACAAACATACAACATATAGTCTGGCTGTTTACTGGTATTTAGAGTTCTACTTTATCTTGACACAGATAAACAGTTTTATGATACCCGATGTGTGCAGTTGTTGCTTTGTTGTTGTTGCAGGTTCAAATTGAAGATTTTTCTTGTTTTGAAGTGCACTCTCTCTCTTTGCTGCATGATACAGTACATCTCAGTGCTATGCTGCTGCTTCCTCAGCTGTCAGTTGCCACTTCATAGGGAAAGGCCAATAGTCTTTCTTGCAGAAGACTAAATGCTGAAATTCTCTTCATGAAGTTTGAGTGCTCTTAAGCAGACAGGGATCGCTGCTTAGCTTGGCAGGATGGATTTCAGCTCTCATGCTCACAGAGTTTGTGAGTTTCAGATCTCCAAGGAAGCACCTCATAGCTTTAAGGTTCAGAGACGAGGATTCTGACGTTTTCAGCCATTTTGGAGAGTTTCCCCTGCCTGAGAGGATCACGGGGAGGATTCCCAGAGAGAATCCCTGAACTTCTCTTAACTTGCCATTCTCTCCTTCTACTCTCACTTTAAGAAATGGGGTGCATGTGGTTTTAAAGGAAGGTTGAACCTTATCCTGAATGGATTTAGTCACTTCAAGTTACAAATTAACTGTCTTCTACTGTCCATCTTAGTTGTCATTCCTTGAATTATAGGTCCTTGTTACAACTTGAGCCCATTTTGAGCATTCTGGCTCAAGATGTCTGAAGAGATGTCAGTTGAACTCTGATTTTCACCTTTGTTATCAGATGAACTCCAGGCAGATCCTAGTACAAGCAAGAGATCAATCACTTAATTTGGAATAAAAGTGCAGCTGGATGCCTATTTCCCCTGTTAAATCTGCTTTCTTAACAGGCCTGGTAGACCATAAAAGCCTAGCAGAATGGACAATGCCCACTTTGGCATATACTGAGGTATTGCTGCTGCATGCTTTTACACCAGTGAAACTAGCAACATGTTTTTTTAATTGTAGTGTGAGGTATAATGGCTGCATTTCAAATAGATTCACTTCTGCTTTGGTCTTTCTGGTGAGGGTTAAGATGGACATTTCTTCTAGCTCCTCTTGGGGAATTTTTCTGTCATTGTCAGGCAATTTCAGAAATATAATCCCTCAACTGTGGTCTGGGTATTTTCCTAGTGCACTGTGCCCTGTATACCAAGCAAGGAAGGCAGCTAGAGGGTCACCCTGACTAAATGTCTAAACCACCTCTAATGGCTCATCTCAAGGCACAGAAGTAGTGGCTCTGCTCCAGGATAGTCCCATATTGTTCAGCTCTTTATCTTACCATGGAGAGTGAGCTCAGCAAACCTGAACAGGAGCCTAATTTCAAGCTCCTGTTGTTGCTAACTCATTCACCATCAATAGGTAAGAAAGGTGATTTAGAGTGATCAGTAAATCAAAAGAGTCATCTATGTTCTTCGCTTTTGATTTCCTATAACGGTCACAATTACTAAGCAGGAATTGCAGGCTTGCAGTCTCAGTGATCCTTACAGCCATTATATTTTGTCTAGAGAGATGTGCTCCTGACAGGCTCATTCATGGCAAAGTGAAAAGAACTAAATTGAATTTTTATTTTATAATATTATTATGTGGGCGGCACAGTGGCGCAGTGGTAGCACTGCTGCCTCGCAGTTTGGAGACCCGGTTTCACTTCCTGGGTCCTCCCTGCATGGAGTTTGCATGTTCTCCCCGTGTCTGCGTGGGTTTACTCTGGGCGCTCCGGTTTCCTCCCACAGTCCAAAGACATGCAGGTTAGGTGGACTCAGCGGGTTGGAAAATGGATGGATGGATATTATTATGTGTGTGAGAATTTGTTCTACAATGAACCGGCACTCAGTCCAGGTTGGTTCTTGGTTTGCTAACATTGCTGCTAGGTTAACCGCATCTTTCCATGACCATGAACTGAACAAGTGGGTTAGAAAGTAAATAACCTTTTATCCATGTACTGCATAAATAATTTTATTTTTTTCAAATAGTTTTTTTTAATGATTAAATAACTATTAATTATTTTGTAAGAATTTTAAGTGAAAGGAGTTATTATAGAGGTTTGTTGGATTGTTTATTGTACTTATGTTTCAAGGTCAGAGATGACCTAAGCTACTTTTTGTTTGTGGTGTTCACAGAACCCTTTGCTTATATAGCATATCCTTGTAGACCATACTGGTAAGTTAATTCTAAACTCTCCCTTGAAGGTATAGCTTTTTACATGCTGAACACACACTGTGCCATTAATTGGCATTCCTTCCAAATATAGTGCCTGACTTGTGACCTGATACTGGTTTATATTTTGTTTCTTCAGACACTTTATGAAATTTTTAATAGATTCTGGAAGTGAATGATTTCTAGTGAACAGTGCCTATATGCCTGTACATTACTATTACTATATGCCATTACTATTCTCTAAATTCGGAGGCCTCACACTTCCATCTGCTAAACCAGTCTGTAAGTTAAGTGCTACTTTTCAACTCCACTCCTTTTCTTGCTTCTAAATGAATTGAAAAATCAAAGATTTAATTTCTCCTGCTGCCTATGCATGTTATAAATGATGCAAAATGCAGTGTCAAGATTTTCAATATGTGTCAGTAAAATGAACTTATTTAATCAGTTCTTAGGTCCCATTTTAGACTAAAAAAAGTTAAGTTTTCAACCAATTTTAAAATCCTTCTTTCAGCTTACAGCTGAAAACTACATTTACTTTTCTCATGTTTATTCCATGATTCACTCGAGTGTATTTTCTGATCACATGAATTTTGTATTTCTTGACAGTAAAGTAAGCCGCAGTAGGATTCCCTTTATTTACAGGACCAGAAACTGTGGAGTGGTCTAACTACAAATACAACAAATCCCCCATTATACTGAATGTTTAATTTTAGGCTGATGACATTTAATGTTAGTGTAGCTTGCTTCTTTAAAAGCAGTTGGTGCTCCAGTGAAGGATTCTTTATTGCTTGTTACTTTGTCCTGAAAAGATAAATTTGATATAATGCAATGTGGCAGCACAGTAGTTAGCTTTGATCCCTGTTTTGTAGGAGAGAATACTAAAGGCTTTGTGTAGCTGTGCAGGAATAGTTTGCAGCAGCAGGTTTTCTTTAATATGAACATAGTGTATATGTGTACATGTATGTGGGGTCTACAATAAAAAGTAATAATAAAACTATTATTTATACTCAAATTAAACACAAAGGAAAATAGACAATATACAGCAAATTCTTGAACAAGTACTATTAGGCCGGAGTTATACTTCACGCGACGTGACGCATGCTGCAGCGGGCGCTCCTGCTACGCAAGCGTTGAAGTGTTTATACTTGCGCGCATACTTTTCGTAAATCTGGAGGAATCCGCCAGGTGGCAGTGCGAGATATTATCATGGTGAGAACATGTTCGGCTTCTCTGTGTTGTGAATTGCCTAGAACACCCATTAAATTCTGATGACACCTTACTGCAATATCTCTGAAAAGGATGTTTATTGATTAAATCCAGGGATGTGTCCATTCCAGCAAGCATTGGGCATGAGTGAGAAACAATCCCTGGAAGATGCCTCGGCTCATCGCAAGCGCACACATACACTAGCGTCATTTTAGCGGCACCAAATCCCCAAATCTGCATATCTTTGGAAGGATACTGGAGCACTCCGAGGAAACCCACTAGGAAAACATGTAAACTCCAGGCAGGGAATATCAGCGACATGACTCCCTGCAAGACAACAGCGCTAACGCTCTGCCACTGTGTCACCCCATGTGTGTAATTATTAACAGTATTCATTATTTAAACGAAATTACCGATTTATCTGTAAAATATAATATACATACTTTAATACTTTTCATCATGAAAGTAATATCAAGTATAAATGTAAGGATTCTAAATGTGCAGAGAGTTGGAATATCATGCATTTAATGTGCTCAGTGTGGCGATCTATAGCTGGCGATTTGCTGCTGTCAGGACCAGAGGAAGCCCTAGAAAAAAAGATGGCACAGAAGACGTTATGTGAGAATTTTAAAATGTATCGTGTCATTACGATCGGGAATATGCTATGCTTGAATATAATAGCACCACGAATACATTTGTATGTCGGCATTTTGCTTCACCACATCAAACCATTTATCAAATATCGAAGTGTGCACACCGATCTCGTAGGATCTGCAAAGCGGCTTTCTGTCACATGTAGATAGTAAACAGAGACTCTGACATCACATTCCAACTTTTAGCACACTGTGCCCCCCCCGACTTTTTGCTGTTACTGCAACTCGCGCACGCGTCACGTTAATTTCTGAGGACCTGCTCAGAGGACGCATCAAATGAACGCTCAGAATGTGTGGCGGCCATGATGCGGGCGCGTACACGTTCTGAGCGTGAAGTATAAATGAGCCCTTAGTCGCTAATTGGCACTCTTGTTTCTAAAGGCACTACTGAGTGGTGTTTTACAGGGTTAATGAAACTACAAACTTAATTATAAATGTTATTAATAAATGAAATATTCTTAGAGTGCCTTATAAAAATTGTAGAGATAATTAAAGTTTTCAAAAATTCATTAACATTACTTTCCCGTTCTTTACTTGTTTAACTTTAACAAGGAGATTACTCACTGGCTCTAAAGCAAACACATATAAAACAAAAGACAGATGAACAGATCTTACATTGGTCCATTTGACGCACACTATTCACAAGGAACTCTCTAACAATTTGAACTTGAAACTAACACTAGTTTAAACAGACAATAAAACAAGCATGCTTTGTCCTTTTCTTTCCTGCTACCCACAATGCTTTGCTCCATGGAAGGCAGCATCTAAGTCCGTCCTCCTGACGATCTAACTCCGCCTTTCAGACGTGCCTAGTTATTCACTCTGTAGACTCAATGCTTTTAAATTGTGTCTTCTTGTGGTTTTCAGGTATTGTATATTCAAATAAGAGTAATCCGTGACACTAAATTGATTGTGTGTTCATGAGTGCATCCTGTAAGTAACAGGGGTTCCATTCAGGTCTAGTATCCAATTTTTCCATTGCTCTACTGGTCCTGTACGATTAAAAATCAGATTTGCTTGTGTTCTGTCCTGGGGCTTCATGTATTAAAACTTGTTTAGATTCCACAATAAAATTTTGCTTACACTCGATAAGCAAAAATGATGTGCACAAAAAAAGCTCTGTCAAATCATACATATGACACATCCCACACCAAGTTCTTTTATACTGCACATCTCAAATCAACTTAGAGCTATGTGCTAGAGCACATACTTTTACCCGCTCCCTGTCACCTCTCTCCAGAAACTATCTACAGCTTAAAGAAACACCTTATTTGAATATTCACACTTTATTCACCATATAAAATTGGCCATTTTTGTTTGTGTTGCCTTTGCAAAAATACATGAGTACAGAAGAACCGAAAAGCTGAATGAGATCTTGAGGTATTACTGACTTAAATGGAGACCGCAAAAACATTTATGTGAGTCTCTATGAGTGAGTCACAAATAAAAGAGGGAGTAAATGGCAGCTGTTGAGTGAGAAGAACAAAACAAAATTGCCCAATAAAAATGTCAGTTATTGCACTACATACAAGGCTCTTTACATTTGATATTCAACTTGCCATTGTGTTGATGGACGTAGCAACATCTGGGATATCTGTGTGCTCATCTTGCCATCTCAGGTAGCAGAGGCAGTCCATATTTCTGCACTACATTGTGCAGTACTGGGGCTGGCCATGCAAGGAGTGAGTTTTCAAGAATAGCAATAATTGTTTGAGTCCTTTTGATTACTGGCTTATATGCCAATCCAGACTTCCTACAGTCATCTCCTTTGTTGTTGTGTGCTGAATTTTAGCCTACATTACACGGACCATCATGCAGAAATCTCTGTTCTGTTAAAGGTTTTTGCAACCGTAGGGTATTTAGTGACATAGACCGGACAGGAATCTCGCAGTCATATTATCAGCATGGGATGGTTTAATCAGTGCTTAAAGCTGAACTAAATAACTGCAAGGGTACTCCCTTTTGTGTCTGCTTGTTCTTGCTCTTCACAATCTCTTATATATAAAGCAGACTGTAACAGTCTTGCAGTCTTGTATGTATGTTATCATCCAGTTGACGATCGGAACGTTTCTGGTGTGCTCCGTAAAAGCAACCGACAGTTTTATTATGAAAAATCCGTAGCTTTATTTGTTTGTCGTTTATGGGGAAAGTTGGCTGGCTGTTGTGCCCTATCACTGTTGAAAAAGGGAGAAGAGGTAAAACAAGCTGTGCATTGCCTAGTTAAAAAGGAGCCATACAAGTTTAGTAAAGTCCTGGGCAAAAAGTTTAAAAAAGTGAGGAGTACTTATGGGACAGAGTGCAACGGTGTGTGTGATAAAGAGAGAGAGAGAGATCGCACAAGGCGGTTCAGATGCCTTGAGGTTTGCGCATCGGCTGATGCCACAGTAAATGGGAGAGGTGTCGGGTGTGTGTTTGTTAGGGAGCGCAGCAGGTGCAGTATTGCTACGTGCTCTCTAATTGGAGGAATAAGAATGGTGTCGGTGGGAATTGGGTGCAACAGCTCCCCTTGACATATAACATTGGGGAATGGACACTAGAGGTCGTCTTTTGACTGGATTGGGTGTCTGGCTAACTTTCAGACCAACGCGAATAGTGAAGGTGGAGTGATGAGCGAGTATTAAAGCCAATGAATATTGATAGGGAACATTTTTTCTTTAATGTAAATAGTCTGTTTTCTTTTTTTCCTGATCAGTAAAAAGAGAGCAGAAGCAAATACATTTGTTTTTGTATAAAGTTTTTTTTTATTTATCTTTGATTATTGCTTTTGGGAAGGAAGAAGATGATCATTTTCTGTTTGTGCAAACAGTGTTTTTGAATATGAATTTACTATTTTTTCTTTCTTTTGCTGTCCTGGTTTTTTGTTGTCATGGGAGGAACAGAAACAACTATTTTTTAAAATATGTTATTGGCAGTATTTTTGCTGTTTTTGTGTCATTAGGGCCATGTTTTATTTATTCTTTTATTGATTTTATTAAAATCAAACAACATTCCATACAAATAACTCAAGTTTTGCAGAAAAAATGGTTTGAAACAAATCAACCCCCCCCCCCCCCCCCCCACCCAAGAAAGAGAGCTAGGCTAGCTAGTAAAAATAAGTAAATAGATAAATTAATAAATGAGTAAAGATAAATGGACCAAAACAGGGGAGAGAACCTGCTTCCTCAATTTAAATGCTTATTCTAAAATGTTATTGATTAGATCCTGCCAGGTTTTGAAAATGTTTTGAACAGATCCTCTAAGTGTGAATTTGATTTTTTCCATTTTCAAATAGTACATAATATCAGTTACCCACTGAGAAGAGTAAGGATTCTTCCATTTGAACAAGATAAGTCAACGTGCCAGTAGTGCAGTAAAGGCAATCATAGTTTGTTTGTCCTTCTCCACTTTAAGCCCATCTGGAAGAACACCAAACACAGCTGTTAATGGGTTAGGAGGGACTGTGACACCAAGGCTGTCTGAAAGGCATTTAAAGATTTTGGTCCAGAATGATGTTAATTTGGTGTTGGGCTGTGTTTTATTTAATTACACTGCACTACTTTGATTTGGATTAGATTATGTTTTAGCACCTATTTTTCTGTTTTTGTTTTAAGCTCTGGTAAACAAGGAACACTTGTTTTTCTTCACTTTGATCAATTTGTGCTTGTGTCTCTTTGCTCTCACCATCAATATGTTCAGTCCATGAGCCCATAGTGTAGCATGGTGCCAATTCCTTCTACATGGAGTCTCACAACAGTCTGTTTGACATGAGAAAGAAAACCACCCCTTAAAAAAATTTCCCTTTAGGAAGAGTAGTTGTATGAAGTTTTTAAATCAGGTATCTGATGAGAAACAATCAAAATTAAAATAGAAAATATGAATTTAGGGAAAATGTAGTAAATGAAGCATGTTTGAAATGCATAAGAAAAGTAAATCTTAACGGCACCAAAAGAAACATTTGCAGCACAAATTACCGTATAAATAAATACGGTAAGGGAGAAGGGGAATGACACAAAGGCAACTGTATGAAGAAAGCACAATGTCTGTACTAACACCAAACGTTGAAGATCACTGGGATACCTTTCATATGAGTGGTAAAGGGATTCAAGCTATGTCAATGAGACAGAGATAGGTGGGAAAAAATTGCAGATTAGCCATTATGGAAGACCGGTTACTGCAGTGTACACTACAGTGGACATATTTATGCATAATAATGTAGGGCACCACCTGATGAATACAAAGCTCTGAGGTATTTTGTGTAGCTCCTTGCCATTCCCAACAACATTCCTATCTCAAGTGATTTGCACATTAAGGGAAAGAAATCCATCCATTTTCCAAACCTGCTTATCCAAACCAGAGTTTCCGTTGAACCAGAGCCTATCCCAGCAAACATCGGGCACAAAGTAATAACAGTCTCTGGACAATCCATGACAGGGAAGGACTTCCTTTTCTACAAACATAGAATCTAGGTCCATCAAATAGGGATTTAATCTTAATATGTGTGTCATCTGTCATATTAATTATACAGTATATGAAACCCAAATATTGCACACAGTAAAATTTCCAGAGTTAAATTAATCCTTAATCGAGTGTTAAAGTAACCATTTAGAGTTTACTCATACTGTATTTACACTTTGTTTCTTTAACCCTATTTGTGCATGAAAACCTTCTTTGAAGGAAGGCTGTATTATATAGTACTTCATAAAGATGAATTAGCTTGATGCAGTTTAGAGGCACAAAAAACCTAAGCAAACAAAGTCCTCTGAGCAGTTTATTATTGCAGCCACACATCCACCTTGCAGCCCAAAATAATTCTATCATTTTCTGTACCCTCTATTCTCCCACTGCCCAAACATAGCCAATCCCACCACAGACAGTGGCACTGTAAATGTAAATTTTGATTATTTAAATTAATATAGTTTATGTATATAATATGATTCTACACTACAGTGGTATAGCTGTCAAGGCACTGTAATTACTGTTAACTGAGTGGCTTATTAAGGAAATACTCATTCCTTGTGTATCTCACACAGTATCATAAAATGAATGGAACAGGGCACAATACATTCTTCAAATTTTAGCAGACTAGTGGGCATGCCCCTTGCTTGCTTTGCTCGCCAACCCCTGGGTTTGGTTACCGGATATACAAATTTAAAAGAGATTGTTATTTTCATTTCATTCATTTTCATTCATTTTTTATTTCTTGATATTTGCCAGTAATAAAGCTGTAGTGAATGAGTTATCCCCACCCTCCGGGGCTGCTTGTTCCATGCTGTGTGATCTGCATGTCGCGCTGCGTGTCGCTCATTTAAAAGCCCGTACAGCAGCTGCTGCTGCTTGTGACGTGCTGCGTGATCTGCATGTTGCAATGCTCGATGATCATTTAAAAGCCTGTACAGCAGCTGTCCTTTTGTCTCACTTCTTTGTCTTGCGGGAAGTTAAAGTGTCTCTGAGAAATTGTAAGTAGGGCGTGACGTGAAAGTAGTCTCAGGGGACTTCAAAGTGTCTTCTGAGAAGACCTACTGTGCATGTGTACTGCACCAACATTTTTGAATTCTTTACGACGTTCTACTTTGTCATCTACTCTCTGTCCTTTATTTCCAGCCCTAGGCATGATCAAATGTCTCTCATGGGATGTATAACGCAGCTCGCGTTGTGAAGGGGGGAGGGGGGGGGGGCTGAACACGCGCTAAGGAGTTGCGGTCAGATCAGCTGCTGTCTAGCTGCTGCTGCTGGCGAGCTGGGTTTTCTGCTTGTTGCACTGTGCATTGATCATTTAAAAGCATGTACAGCCGCTGTCCTTTTGTCTCACTGCCTTGTCTTGCATGACGTCAAAGTGTCTGCTGAGAAGATCACGTCTTGTCTCCCTCCCAAGATTTTTTTTTATAATAGAGAGATGTTTGGAATGTTCTGTGTATTGTATTGTATTGCATTGTATGTTCTGTGTATTGTATTGTATTGACCCCCTTCTTTTGACACCCACTGCACGCCCAACCTACCTGGAAAGGGGTCTCTCTTTGAACTGCCTTTCCCAAGGTTTCTTCCATTTTTCCCTACAAGGTTTTTTTTTGGGAGTTTTTCCTTGTCTTCTTAGAGAGTCAAGGCTGGGGGGCTGTCAAGAGGCAGGGCCTGTTAAAGCCCATTGCGGCACTTCCTGTGTGATTTTGGGCTATACAAAAATAAACTGTATTGTAATGTAAATGTCCAATTTTTAAAAACATTTTTATTATTATTTCCTCCTTAATTACTTTGTAAATATTTTTTAAATACTTCATTGCCTTTCATTAATTTCTGAGGTGTATCTTTGTTTCTGTTTAGGAATATGTCAGTGTCTTAAGAAGACTACAATTAAAAAGATTAGATTAGATAAACATTATTAATCCCATAGGAAAATTCAGATATGCCATGGGAAAATTCAGAAACAGCAGTTTCTGTCTGCCCACACGATGACAACCATATAGATTCAACCACTCAAAAGATTTTCACAACCTCCAGAGCCAGTGAGAGCTTGCACCAATTTGTATCACTTATTTTGATAAACCCAGTGAGAGTCTCACAAGCTCTTCTAACCAGTGTAAGTCTTTCCAGCAGTGAAACGTTTTCAAGAAACCTGCCCTGGGTTTCCTTCTCAGTCTGGTCAAAGTCTATGTGAAGTTTACAGGTTCTACCCATATCCAGTGAATTTTCTCCAAAGGTTATTATAGATGTATATCACATCATTTGTCCCTGGAGGGGAAATTTGGCTTTTGACAAAAGCTCAATAAATAAATATTATCTTACAATATACAATCTCACTTAATCCTGTGCAGAGTTGCGGGAACCTATCCCATCAATCACAAAGCACAAGGCAGGACCAATCATTTGAGAGGGTGCCAGGCCATCGCAGGGCAAACACACTCACGTATACAAGAGACAATTTAGTGTCTCCAATCCATTTAACTAGAATGTTTTTCAAACAGTAGCAGGAAACTTGAGCACCTGGAGAAAACCCACTCAGACATGGAGAGAACATGCAAACTCCACAGAGGGAGGACCTGGGATGTGAATGCTGGTCTCCTTGCTGTGAGACAGCAGTACTATCACCATGCCACCCTAAATAAATATTATATTATGACAAGCAACAAAACCCTCTCAAATGCAAACCAGAATGACCAAAAAAAAAAAAAAAACAGAAAAGAAAAGAAAATAAATACCTGACTTGGCAGTTACAGTGACAGTGAGGCAATACACATGCATATATGAAAGAGTCCCAGTAGCATTTCTTGACAAACTTCTGCTGAATAATTTGTTGGCTGAAAGTACTCAGTGCATCAGAAAGGGAAGGTGCAGCATTATTGATAATGACATTCAGTTTTGTTTTTATTCTTTACATTGCTTCTACCTCTAGGGAGTCGAGAATGCGTTCCATGACTCAATCTGCCTTCTTAATCAGCTTGTTGATTCAGTAGGCCATTCTTGAAGCGATGTTACCAACTCAGCATACCACAATGTTGAAAATTCCTGCCTAACTTTTGTAAGTAAGCTGTAAGGAATGAGCCTGCCAAATTTCAGCCTTCTACCTACAAAGGAAGTTGGAGAATTAGTGATGAGTGAGTCAGTCAAACAGGTTCCAGTTATGACCATTACGCGTAGAATTTCGAAATGAAACTCGCCTAACTTTTGTAAGTAAGCTGTAAGGAATGAGCCTGCCAAATTTCAGCCTTCTACCTACACGGGAAGTTGGAGAATTAGTGATGAGTCAGTCAGTCAGTCAGTCAGTCAGTCAGTGAGGGCTTTGCCTTTTATTAGTATAGATAAAACTTTAACTTCATTTAAATAATCTTTATTGTTAATAATTAAACATGTGAGGACACGGTGTTGCAGCACTAGCATGGAGCTGGCGCTCTGCTTACAGATTATAGCACAAGGCAGGAACATTCTTGCTGGGGCTGGCGCGACACTGGAAGGATAGATGGATAGAATAATTAAACATGTACTATTTCAATGTTCCTTAAAAGTTTTGAAGAATCAGCATTCTCAGATTACAGATGGCTTAACGTCTATTACAGAGCTGATTGTGTGGCAACTGAGTATTTGGAGAAAGGAAAGGAAGACAGGAATTTGGGGTTAGTACGTTTGAAAGAGACAGTACTGCTACAATAAAGTATTTCAATGAAGGTTGCGCACGGCGCAGCAAGCCTCTTGCGTGAGGCATGAACAATCACTGCGCCACCATGTTCCCATGTTTAATAACATGATTTAATTCCTATCATCATGAAAATTATATCAAGTATATACCTCAGTATTTAAATTATTCAGAGAGCTGTAATATCATGAATGTCGGAGGAAGAGAAAGCCTGTTTAAGAAGCACGTAGTGATTCACACAAAGAGCACATAGAAGAACACATACAAAACAAAGCATTTAACATGCTACTTTAGTTATAATGGAATTTGAGAAAATTAAATTTTAAGATGAAGTTTATGATGTTCTACTTTAATGACAAAATAAACTACTGATTAAAGTGGAAATTGAGATTAAAGTTGACATTTCAAGCTTTTTTCCCCCCACTGTGTGCCTATTTTTTCTCTTTTCTCTGTACCCTCATAAGCTTTCATATGACACTCAGACGGTGGGCTACAGCTTGCCTTTTCACGGCGACTTTGATATCTGACAACTTTTTTATTTTGGGCACAGTGTGACTTTGTGAACTTGAGCTTTTGAGTTTCTCCAAAACTCTGTCACTCGATCAACTTCCTTTTGTTGTTTATACCACTGTTTAAACCAACAAATAGTAAGTTTTTTCTTGCCTCCACTTGGCATTCCCTGAAATTCTTCTATTTCCCTCTGTGCTTTTGTCATTGCCTTTTCACAGAATGCTGAGCTTAAGGGTGATTTATATTGATTTGCATATTCAAAAAGGCATAATTCTGGGAGGAGTTTGGGGAGTGGCAGCAGGTGCGTGCACATGAGTTACTGTTCACGCTGACCGGGATTTATGGAGCGGAAGAACGTGGAAGTTGATGAACACACAGATTTATGCACCCGGATTTTTTTGTGCGTACGCACATTTCCGCTTTTGTCCTTACGCCATGTTTTAGTGTGAATTCTACGCATGGCATTATGCATGAGGTCCCTGGTCTTTATATGTGTCCTAATGATCTAATATGAAGAGCACTCAGCACTCAGCTCTGATGGACAATGCCTAACTGCACACAGAAATGAGGGAGTGTGGTTTTCTGATCTCTACAGATAATTAAAACAATTTAAAAACTAAGAAGTTAACCAGATAGGAACAGGGACTGACAGTTCAAGTAAGTTTTGAAGCCCGTGTAGGAAAATGTTAAGATTATGGGGCTCAAAAATTACAGTCTTTATTATCTTGCATATTGTGGATGCCAACTTAGATCCTGTATATACCACATGCCTTTGTGTTTCTTTTTTTATCAAATAAATACTTTGTTTATATGAGAAAACTGAAACAAGATAGGAATTAAACTACACTTCTTCACAAGGTTTACTGAAATTTTGGTTTAATTTAAAAACCATGCCAAACCAGGTCATGCACTTTACTGTTACCAGAAGCATTAACTTATATTAATAACAACAACATATAAAAATTTGCTATGAAATAAAAAAAATTTTGTTAACATCTGTTTTGAATATACTTGAGAAGGTCACTGCTCAGGCCAACCTCTGACAGACAAAGTTACAATACATGGTTATTTTTTAAAATTAACGCAGCATATACTGTATCTTCTTAAACATCTGACCTATTCAACGCAATACAATACAAATATAATCAGGGTGTTTTGTTTACAGCATTTCTGAATAAAATCCATTTCATTAAATAGTAATAAAAATACACAGAGTGCTTCATTGCTTTCCTATTAAATTGGTGAAAATTGCTTGCATAACACATTTGCATATTAATTGGCATCAGATCCAGACATCCTCAAGGAGACGCACAGGTGATGCATTCATTCCCAAGGGAAGTGATTAGAGCCTTTTGATAAATATGGAGCAGCCAAATGAAAAATGGGAACCAGAAATTATATAGCAATAAAATTCTTGCCATTACCCTTCAACAATTACCAATTTTATTAATTAAAAAGTTAAGTCTGTAAATATGGTGAATCCTCTTCATTCTGAGAAATGGAAATCCCAAAATGACCTTGCATACTTTTGTAATGTATTTAATATAGGAATGCATTAAGGAAGGACTCCGTTCACCCAGTCCAGGCAGGCCTAAGAATGTATATATTTTTCACAAAAATATATTGTTACAGTTTGCTCCTTCTCCTCCATGTTGATGGAGCAATATGCCCAAAACAAAATATGGACCACTTAAGAAGTGATGCTCCATATTATGGTGTTCTTCGCAACCCCTAAAGATTGTCTTCACTTATTTGTGATTCACTGAAGACATATCTCACTCTGAATAACTTCCTCCAGGAGAGACCAGCAGCTTCATTTTCAGTTTACATCTAGTGAATTGTTGTAAACCAGTCCTGGTTGAATTACAAATTTAAAGACAATAGTTCTCTTCTTCATTGGTTGAGAGGACTGGTTTAATTACAAATTTAAAGGCGATAGTTCTCTTCTCCATTGGTTGAGAGGAGGAATTCCTTCTACCCCACTGAATGCTTAGTTGGAATCTCAACATGTTCAAGAATGTCTGACAGATTTAAAGTCATACCACCTTTCCACACAAAGCAACCACCAGGAAGTAGTGTAGATGAAAAGTTGGTAAAAGGAGAAGGCAGCCTGAAATCTCATTTCAGATGTTCTAATTTAAAATGAAATGGAAGCTTTTTGAGAGCTATAAAGACTTTCTGTCTCTCAGATAAGTAAGGTAAATAGCATGCTACATTAAACGCCCAGGTGTCCAGGTGCTGCATTCTAAAAAATATGGTCTACTCTTTGTTAATGAGGTCTATTTATTAAGTCACACAAGGTCCTATGGAGGTGTTAATCTGGGCTTGTATACCCCACACCTTTGTTTATAAAGGTCTCAAAATAGTTCCTACGATTAAACGTCTTTGCCAAATATCTGATCATTAAATAAGGATGGATCCATCCATCCATCCATTGTCTCCCGCTTATCCGAGGTCGGGTCGCGGGGGCAGCAGCTTGAGCAGAGATGCCCAGACTTCCCTCTCCCCGGCCACTTCTTCTAGCTCTTCAGGGAGAATCCCAAGGCGTTCCCAGGCCAGTCGAGAGACATAGTCCCTCCAACGTGTCCTGGGTCTTCCCCGGGGCCTCCTCCCGGTTAGATGTGCCCGGAACACCTCACCAGGGAGGCGTCCAGGAGGCATCCTGATCAGATGCCCGAGCCACCTCATCTGACTCCTCTCGATGTGGAGGAGCAGCGGCTCTACTCTGAGACCCTCCTGGATGATTGAGCTTCTCACCCTATCTTTAAGGGAAAGCCCAGACACCCTGCGGAGGAAACTCATTTCAGCTGCTTGTATTCGCGATCTCGTTCTTTCGGTCACTACCCATAGCTCATGACCATAGGTGAGGGTAGGAACACAGATCGACTGGTAAACTGAGAGCTTCGCCTTGCGGCTCAGCTCCTTTTTCACCACGACAGACCGATGCAACGCCCGCATTACTGCGGATGCCGCACCGATCCGCCTGTCGATCTCACGCTCCATTCTTCCCTCACTCGTGAACAAGACCCCGAGATACTTGAACTCCTCCACTTGGGGCAGGATCTCACTACCAACCCTGAGAGGGCACTCCACCCTTTTCCGGCTGAGGACCATGGTCTCGGATTTGGAGGTGCTGATTCTCATCCCAGCCGCTTCACACTCAGCTGCGAACCAATCCAGAGAGAGCTGAAGATCACGGCCTGATGAAGCAAACAGGACAACATCATCTGCAAAAAGCAGTGACCCAATCCTGAGCCCACCAAACCGGACCCCCTCAATGCCCTGGCTGCGCCTAGAAATTCTGTCCATAAAAGTTATGAACAGAATCGGTGACAAAGTGCAGCCCTGGCGGAGTCCAACTCTCACTGGAAAGGGGTTCGACTTACTGCCGGCAATGCGGACCAGGCTCTGGCAACGATCGTACAGGGACCGAACAGCCCTTATCAAGGGGGCCGGTACCCCATACTCTCGGAGTACCCCCACAGGATTCCCCGAGGGACACGGTCGAATGCCTTTTCCAAGTCCACAAAACACATGTAGACTGGTTGGGCAAACTCCCATGCACCCTCCAGGACCCTGCTAAGGGTATAGAGCTGGTCCACTGTTCCGCGACCAGGACGAAAACCACACTGTTCCTCCTGAATCCGAGGCTCGACTATCCGACGGACCCTCCTCTCCAGGACCCCTGAATAGACTTTTCCAGGGAGGCTGAGGAGTGTGATGCCTCTGTAGTTGGAACACACCCTCCGATCCCCCTTCTTAAAGAGGGGGACCACCACCCCGGTCTGCCAATCCAGAGGCACTGTCCCTGATGTCCATGCGATGTTGCAGAGGCGTGTCAACCAAGACAGTCCTACAACATCCAGAGCCTTGAGGAACTCCGGGCGTATCTCATCCACCCCCGGGGCCCTGCCACCCAGGGGGTTTTTTGACCACCTCGGTGACCTCAGTCCCAGAGATGGGGGAGCCCACCTCTGAGTCCCCAGGCTCTGCTTCCTCATTGGAAGGCATGTTAATGGGATTGAGTAGGTCTTCGAAGTACTCCCCCCACCGACCCACAACGTCCCGAGTCGAGGTCAGCAGCGCACCATCCCCACCATATACAGTGTTGACACTGCACTGCTTCCCCTTCCTGAGACGCCGGATGGTGGACCAGAATCTCCTCGAAGCCGTCCGAAAGTCGTTCTCCATGGCCTCCCCAAACTCCTCCCACGCCCGAGTTTTTGCCTCAGCAACCACCAAAGCAGTATTCCGCTTGGCCTGCCGGTACCTATCAGCTGCCTCCAGGGTCCCACAGGACAAAAGGGACGGTAGGACTCCTTCTTCAGCTTGACGGCATCCTTCACCGCCGGTGTCCACCAACGGGTTCGGGGATTGCCGCCACGACAGGCACCGACCACCTTACGGCCACAGCTCCGGTCAGCTGCCTCAACAATAGAGGCACGGAACATGGCCCATTCGGACTCAATGTCCCCCACCTCCCTCGGGATGTGGTCGAAGTTCTGTCGGAGGTGGGAGTTGAAGCTACTTCTGACAGGGGGCCTCTGCCAGACGTTCCCAGCAGACCCTCACAACACGTTTGGGCCTACCACGCCTGACCGGCATCCTCCCCCACCATCGAAGCCAACTCACCACCAGGTGGTGATCAGTTGACAGCTCCGCCCCTCTCTTCACCCGAGTGTCCAAGACATGTGGCCGCAAGTCCGATGACACGACCACAAAGTCGATCATTGAACTGAGGCCTAGGGTGTCCTGGTGCCAGGTGCACATATGGACACCCCTATGCTTGAACATGGTGTTCGTTATGGACAATCCGTGACAAGCACAGAAGTCCAATAACAAAACACCGCTCGGGTTCAGATCGGGGGGGCCATTCCTCCCAATCACGCCCTTCCAGGGTCTCACTGTCATTGCCCACGTGAACATTGAAGTCTCCCAGCAGAACGAGGGAGTCCCCAGAAGGTATGCCCTCTAGCTCCCCCTCCAGGGACTCCAAAAAGGGTGGGTACTCCGAACTGCTGTTCGGTGCATACGCACAAACAACAGTTAGGACCCATCCCCCCACCAGAAGTCGAAGGGAGGCTACCCTCTCGTCCACCGGGGTAAACCCCAATGTACAGGCTCCAAGTCGGGGGGCAATAAGTATACCCACACCCGTTCGGCGCCTCTCACCAGGGGCAACTCCAGAGTGGTACAGAGTCCAGCCCCTCTCAAGGAGATTGGTTCCAGAGTCCAAGCTGTGCGTCGAGGTGAGTCCGACTATATCTAGCCGGAACCTCTCAACTTCGCGCACAAGCTCAGGCTCCTTCCCCTTCAGAGAGGTAACATTCCACGTCCCAAGAGCCAGCTTCTGTAGCCGAGGATCGGACCGCCAAGGTCCCCGCCTTCGGCCACCACCCAACTCACACTGCACCCGACCTCCTTGGCCCCTCCCATAGGTGGTGAGCCCATGGGAAGGGGGTCCCACGTTGCCTCTTCGGGCTGTGCCCGGCTGAGCCCCATGGGTGCAGGCCCGGCCACCAGGCGCTCGCCATTGAGCCCCACCTCCAGGCCTGGCTCCAGAGTGGGGCCCCGGTGACCCACGTCCGGGCAAGGGAAAACGCTGTCCAAAATTGTTTTCCATCATAGGAGGTTTGTTTAACCGCTCTTTGTCTCATCCCTCACCTAGGACCAGTTTGCCTTGGGTGGCCCTACCAGGGGCATAAAGCCCCGGACAACAGAGCTCCTAGGATCACTGGGACACGCAAACCCCTCCACCACGATAAGGTGGCGGTTAAAGGAGGGGTAAATAAGGACTTCTTATATTAAGGACTTTTTAACAGGCTCATTTTATATATAAATAAGGACTTCTTATATATAAAATGAGCCTGTTAAAAAGCTAAAAACATCACATGTTCTCATCTACATAGTAATGTGCTGGATACAAATGGTACAAATTGTCTTATTTAGACAGACAGGCTTAGACAGAAGCAATTAACAAATTCACTGCATACTGTGATCTAACAGCTATTAAAGTATGATTTTAAGCTTTGAGATTGCAAAATCCACCACCCTCAACAGACTTCACAATATAAAATTACTTTTATCTTGTCCAACTCACTATTCTCTCCAGAAATTCTAGAATGTCCCTCCTTTCTTCAATAGAAACGTGTTTGGTTTCTACCAAGATGGCCGACCATGAGCAACAGTTTGCCATGCAAAAACTATAATTTTTAGAGATGCAGATCCAATAGCTCATAGCTAAAGAAAAGTATCTCAGGGAACAGAAAGCTCACCTTTTAGAGAATTCATCAGTATCCAGTATCAAATCAGCTACTGAGTTCAACTCCTTGCTATGCTGCTTGTATCTCGAGCTGAGCCAGACGATGATGACAGACTCTGGGAACTTCAGTAATACAAGCAGGGGCCCAATCCCATTTTACTTTTAGTTTCTCAATCAGCCATCACCACTCACAACCAATTTGACCTTTTCCGCTCCCCCACCATGCCAGCAGACAGTGGTGATATGTTTGTTATAGGAGACTCGATTATGCACCACCTGAGCTTTCAATTACCAAACCACAAAACTTCCCTACAGTCCTTGAGAAGCACAAGAACATTTGACATTGACAGTCAGAACTCCTGAAGACAGAGTTTGCATCCCTTATTTGGGCTAATGGATGAGAAAACCCTGGCTGCAAGAACGATCATTTCCGGACTGCTGCCCATGCTACAAAGAATGGACAAAGCCTATAGTCAAATCCTGGCCTTGAACATTTAGATGAAAGTCAAAACATCAGCTTTATGGACAACTGAGTGGTGGCTCTGAGGCTTGGAATCAGAAGGTTGCCGGTTTGAATCCTGTAAAATGCCAAAAGGGACTCTGCTCTTTGGCCCTTGAGCAAGGCCTTTAACCTGCAATTGTTAAGCGCTTTGAGTAGTGAGAAAAGCGCTATATAAATGCAAAAAAATTAATTAAGCTAAAAAATTTAAATTATAATTAAATAACTGGGATCTTTTTTAAGACAGACCATATTTCTTCAGATGTAATGTCCTGCATCATGAATAAATTTGGCAGTATGGTCCTCTCTGAAAACATGATGCAAGTTAATGCATCAATTGTGACTTTGTAGCTTTAGGTTTAATGTTAACAATAAACCCATGTTAGGACAGAATTTTGTAGTGGGTTCACCTATAGATGTGCACTATAGTAACACTATAATAACAGAACATAGTTTAACTATAAGGTCTAGACAAACCAGTTTAAACTGGAAAAACTTAAATCGGTATTTCCAGTTGCCATAACACTCTGACAGAGCTATGCTCTTCTAAAACCTTAAATGTTTCTTTACTATGGTGATCAGTAAGACTTTTACATTAACAGTCTTATTAGTGTTAGGAAAACAGACATTCAAACATTGAGTGAGATGTGGTTTAGCAGTGACAGCGCTACACTGTTAATTAAAGCAGCATCTCAAAATTGTAAATTTGTTTTCCAAGGTTAGAAAGGCAGCAATTTTACAAGCATTTTCTCAAAGTAATTTAATTGTAAAGATACCCATTTTGGTACTTCGCTTCTTTCATGTATCCTGCTGTAGTACTGCAAAAAATAGCCACAATCTATCATATTGACCATTTATAGACCTCCAAAATATAATGAATCTTTTATCAAGAAATTCTCAGACTTAGTATCTATAATAAAAACTAAATTATGACAAGTTCCTAATTCTAGGCGATTTCAATTTTCTTGTTAAAAATCTGCGTTACCCTAAAGCAAGACCATTTATTAATTTACTGCACTCTTTTGATCCTACCTAACATGTCAGCCAGCCTACACATAAGGAAGGGCACAGACTGTATTTAGTAATTTCAGAAGGATTAAAAATTGACATGAGGCAGGTCACAAACATTGATATATCTGACCATTTCTGCATTTTATTTGACATAGAAGTAATGGTGACTAGAACGAAGGAGCAGCGTATTGTTAGAAAACATGTTGATATCACAGCAACCCCCAGGTTTACTAATATTCTGAATAATTAGTATTAATTTAGTGATTGCCCTAACACAGCCAGTATTGTTACCAGTATGTCAGAATATCTGAATGCTAAGGTGAGAGCTGCTGCTGACATAGTGGCATCTGAAAAAAATCTTTATATCCTCCAGCACTAAAATACCTTGGAAGACTCATAGAGTGTCTGAACTTAAGAAAAAATGTTGTAAACTAAGTGTAAATGGAGGAAAACTAAATTAACAGTTCACTATGAAATACAGAACGCAGGTCTCAGAAACAATCTTGATCCCTTAATGTTAAAAGTCCAGGAAGAAGTAAAGAACTTAGGTGTAATCACTGACTCTGATTTAAACTTTTTTTAGGACTGCATTTTACCATTTAAGTTACACCTCTTACAACAAAATTCATGCTTTTGTTTTTGGTCAACTAGATTACTGTAATGCACTACTAACTGCACTAGCTAATGATCATAATATTAATAATAACAATACATTTTGTTTATATAGAGCCTCTCCCATGGTCAAGGCACACAAATATTTTCTGTATAGAACAATCAACACATAAATACAGGATATACAAAGCATTAAATAAAGAAAGAATAAACCAGTTATGATGGACGGCCGGGGATCCTGCCCAGATGGGACGCCCTTTATATGAGAAGACCGGGGGAATGGGCACACTACCAGGAGTACCTCCCCCGGGAAAAGGCAGCTCCAGAGTCTGGACATACAGCACTTCCGCCACACCTGGAAGTGCTGCCGGAAGAGGAGCGGGGTTCCTATTTAGCACTTCCGCCACACCAGGAAGTGCTGCCGGAGGTTAATCATGGGACACCTGGAGCACTTCCAGATGCACTATAAAGGAGGCCGCTTCACTCCATTCAGGGGCCGGAGTCGGGAGGCAGAAGATGAGGTTGTGAGTGAGGAGTGGAGGTGGCAGAAGAAAGGATTGAGTGGAGTTGGGTATTGGAGCATGGTATTGTGTGCAGGACAGTTTAAATAAATAAAAGTGTGTGTTCTGGACATTCTGGGTCTGTGTGTCTGTCTGTAGCCGGGCTATCTTCTACAGAGTATATAAAACTAAATTCAACACTAAAAAGAAGTGCCTGAACAAATCACATAATTTGTGATATAACATACACACAAATTATCCTGAACATCTGGACATAGAGGTTACCTGAAAGAAGGGGCAGGATGTCAGGTTAAGTTAAAAGCCTTCCTGAACAGATGCATTTTAAGTTGATTTTTAAAAGAATGAATGGAGTCAGCTGATCTAATTAATTTCGGGAAGTCATTCCCAAGTCTGAGTGCTATGGAGCTGAAGGCCCTGTTACCCACAGAGTTCAGGTTAGTGTGGGGCACAACATGATCACCAGAATCAGAAGACCTTAGTTGGAGCATAGCGATGGAGAAAGTCAATGATGTAGCCTGGTGCAAGGCCATTAAAGGCTTTGTATATTAATAATAGAATTTTATACTCAATCCTGTAAGACACACGGAGCCAGTGAAGGCGAAGCAGGATGGGTGTGATGTGCTCGCTGTTGCTGCTTCATGTAAGGAATGAACTGGAGATGTGATATAAGATTTGAAGGGCACCTGCCAGTAGAAAAATAGTAATGGTTGTAGGTAGTTCAGAATGCAGCTGCACAAATCTTAACCAGGAAAAGAAAAATTGAGTACATCTCACCAGGTTTAGCATAATTTAGCACTGTTACATTGGTTACCCATGTCTCTTAGTACTAACTTTAAAATACTACTAATGATACATAAAGATTTAAATATTCTTGCTTGTTTCTATATTTTGGAATTCCGGTTTCCCTATATTCCAAGTCATAACTTTAGATCTTCTAATAGTGGTCTGCTTATCATTCAGAGAGCTAAGGATAAAAAAAATGGTGAGATGATCTTTTGATGTTATTCATCAAAAATCTGGAATAATCTGCCAATAGAGATACACCGGCTAAAATATGGGAACAAGAAAACACAATAATACTCCTAAAAATCCACTGTTTTATTTAGTGTTTGCAGGCCTATATTTTAGTTTAACTTCTAATAGACTACAGATGTATCATATGATTCAATGGATTTGCAATCATTATTAATCTGAACTTTTTCCTACTTTCTTTTCTGTTTTCTCTCACCACCTGATCAAAGCACTGTGCAGGCACATGTGATGCTTGAATGAAAGCAGATACCCCAACTATAGTCAAGACCCACTGCACTGAATTCTCTAGAAGGTAGCCTAAAACCAATTGAAAGGTACATTTATGTTGGGTAGAATGCCCGATGGGGGCTGGGAGGATTTTTGGGCTTGTTAACCCTGCAGATTCTGTTTCTTTCTCCAGCATCTCACTAGTGATGTCACAAGAACCAATATTTTGAACTAACTCAGTACTTAAATTTTGAAAACATAGTAGTAACAGCTTCTTTACAGTATTTGTAGTACCAAGAAAGTTTGTACTGCACTTATGCATGATTGCAAGTAGACGAATGACTCCAGAAGGCACAATACTACATGAGAAAAAAACGGAGTAAAAACTACATATAAAAATAGCTCATAGTGTCGATGATACGGCACTGCATTAAAATGTGTTAAAAAGTAAAACAGCAGAGGCCATGTGTGGCAGCACTTTTGTGTTCATGGAACAACATTTTATCATGCAAGTGCACGAACCATACTTTTTATGGCAAACAAAAAAAAAACCCAAGAAACACATACAAGCACACATTATTGCTACTTTTATCCCATTATGGAATTAATTCAGAAATAATTTGTGTGGGCTTTGAGAGTGAAATAATGTTACCAATCAAATGAGTGCAATCATTTAACTTGTATTGTCACACTTTTGTAAGAGGAGATGAAAAGATAATGAGATTAATAGCTTTTAAATAGTTTCCTACACTGCTCCAATAAATGAGGCTTTGCATTCATTCTTTGATTGTATTGAACACATCTACAGATATCCAACAGTCCTAGCATCCAACCATTTTCTAAGTAGTATATTAAGTTCAGGGTCATGCTGGGTGGGGTGCAACTCACACACATCCGCAGTTAACGCATACAGGATTATGAGATGTGGGAGGAACACCAGCACAAACAACATTTGTACAAGTAAACATCGACACAAGATTCAAAAGAAGAAGCTATTTGGCTTGTCTATACTGCTGATGACATGAATTGCTCCTTTAGTTAATATCAAAATAAAATGTATTTAAAAAAAAAAAAATAATAGTATTTCAATGCTTCAAAGAATAAACACATCTTCCTATTAATACAATGTGTACTGTGTCAATGTAATGTGTGTAATTGTGTAGTAGTCGAAACACGTAGTTGGTATAACAATCGAAACAGCATACTAAACAGAAATCTGCAAACACTGTCATTCATTTGGCTTTTGGAGCCAAACTACCATTCATTAGTGTAACTCTTAGCGAAAGTACATGTCATATATTTGAATGGTATATTGAAGAATGTAATGCTGCTTCACAGTTACAAATTTATTGAGTACAGGTAACAACAACCTAAGTAACTTCCAAATTCTGGAGTTTTACACATGCATAAGAAATAAAGTATGATCACTCACGCAAGAACCCTTGAAAACAGAAAAACAAATGCAGTTCTAAAAGTACTGAAATAAAGGATTACTGTAAAACTGACAAGTTTGATTTCACACAGAAAGTTTTAAAGTTGGGACAAATGTAAAAAACTTTTAGGAACAGATTTGGAAAATAAAAGCACCAGGAGTTTCTGACATTTCAAATTTTAATTGATTTGACTAATTCATTAAACATTGCTCTTTATTAATATTTTTATAATGATGCAAATATAAATCTTATAATACAGTAAATATTATAAATGTAACTGATTGGTTCATTGGCAAGACCAGACTTGTTTCAAAAATTGGAATTACTTTGAAATTCACTAAAAAAATGTCAGAATCACAGAATCAAGATAAATCAAGTAGTTCATGTATATCATATAAACCTTATTCTGAAATCCACCCAAGATTATAAACCCCTCATGTTAAAATTCAAGTCCTGCATTGTATTTTGATATTTATGAAAGCCAATACTAGTTTACTTTAGTGATAGTTGGATAACTATTTGATAGATATACCAGTATTTTAGCTGTTGATACTGTTCCTATTTATATATTTCATATCTCTCTATTATAATAAAAAAAATCCTGGGACGAGACAATACTTTTTAGTCTGTGACGAGACTTGACTTTGTGCCAAGAGATTTAACCATGCCTGGGACCGGAAATAAAAGACAAAGAGCAGATGACAAAGTAGAATGTTGTAAAGAATTCAAAAACGTTGGTGCGGTACACATGCAGAGCAGGTTAGAGATAATGAAAGTACTAAAATTCGAAAGTCTCAAAAAAAAAAAACTCTCAAAAAAAAGCGCAAACAAACGAAAATTACTCTGTGAAATAACGGAAGAGCGGAAAGATCGAATATATTGTTCGGATTTAAACTTTAAGTCGGAGATTTGTAGCTCATCCAATTTGTGTTGTCATCAGGGAAAAGTAGTGTTTCTTCCAAATGAAGAGGTGTATCCACAAGAATTAAAAGATTTGTTGTTTGGTGAAAGTGAAATCCACATATGTAAGATTTCTGCGTTTGCCATGGAATCCAAAAGGTATCATGTATCATTAAATTTCATTGGCATTGATATCAAATTCAAAAAGTCTGGTGTCATGACATTATACATCCCCTCTAGAGTTTTTATTTTTATTTTTTTTCTGTCCTCCCTGGCCATATGACCTTATCAGATTCATCTTTACAGATTTATAAAAATGATATTATTATGGTCTCTATTTTCTACTATTTCTTGATTTAATTTTGTATGTTTTCATTATTATTCTTATTTTTTGTTTTTCTTTTCTAATTCTTTGCCATCTTGTAAAGCATTTTGAGTTACATCTTTGTTGTGATGTGAGATTTTGCATATAACTTGATAAATATTTTGTATGTCTTTATTTGTAACTTAGGCAAAGCAATGTAATATTAGTGTTACATTATTGATAATAACAGCAATGGTTTGATGGTTTAAGAACCCCTTCCCCAAACCAGGACTAAGTCTCTCTGAATTTTATGGCAGGATTTGGGGGAAGTGCCTGAAACAAGTTTGGCTAATGTTTCTCTGAAGTCTGCCAAGCTTTACCTTAACATATGGTTTTGGGGGATGGCAGGTGTTAAGGTGTTCTATTTCCCCATTGGTCTGAAGTATGGCTGTTTCGGACTGGCTTGTATCAAAAACCTTTAAGTACCAGCCATATTAAGAAGGCATGTGGCCTGTTCTGAAGAAAGCTGACCACAAATGATGCCTTAACTAGAGACATTTTTGAAGTAACTAACAAGTCTGTGTGTCACCTGAAACTACATATCACCATTTATCAGGTTGTATGGTTGCCAATATTCAAATGTACTTTGCATATTATTATTTATGAATATTACCAATAATACATTGTTTAAATTGTAACTTAACTCCTGCTTGTCTTTTACTACACCTAATTTCCTGAGGTTATAGAAGTAGAAGGGAAGGTGGGGAGAAGTTATATACTATAATACCTTATAAACAGTGGTAAGTCTGAGATTGGAGGCATTCTAACAAAGGCTATATAATAATACAATAGGGGAAAGTAGAGTAAAATATTACTCTACCAAGACAAAACAATTTTTATGAAAATGCGGTATGGACTTAAATGTTGCTTTTGTTGTTTTCTAGATCTCAACAGTACCTTCCCGAGCACCTTGGCTTTCACTTAAACACAACACATATGAACTTGGCACTTGAAGTAACTGAAAAAAGTTTATAACCACTTGTAGTACAGCAAAACTTCAGTATTCGAGGGATCAATTTCTACAGTTTCAGATGTCCTTGATTTGCCATTGCATGAAAACATGAAATGGATAAAATCCACAAATAAACATGCACAGTGTACAGTGAAAACCCAACACACGGCAGCAGCGCACAGGGGAGTGCCTATGGGTCTGATGTGATTTTCAACGTGTTGATGTGTCAAGTACAATATAAACCAGTCTTTAGTCTCTACGGTCCTCGCTGTCCTTATAATGCCGAAGTACATGTAGTGATACTGGCAGTTCTTCAAAGTCTAAGAGAAACCATGAAATACAGTACTTCCCACTACTGAAAATAACAAAAAATGGCGAGTACCCACAGTAGACATATGTTTTAAGAAGTAAAAGTAAAAATTGAATGTAAAAATGTGTTTAAACTGTGTGTGTGTACAAGATGTTTTTCATTGCTCCATCATCCCTTAAGGGTTAAGCTGAAATGTCCAAATCCCATTACATTCCAGAAAGAGAGAGAGAGCGAGAACAAGTGTATTGATGTATAATGTGGTTTATTATTATTTAACGTTGTTAATGTTTTATTTTGCATAATTTATCAATTAAACTGTATCATAGCTATATATGTAAATGAAAAATGACTGATATATAGTGTTTGCTACTATCCGCAATTTCAGGCACCTACGGTAGGTCTTAGAACATATCAGCTGCAGATACAAGGGTTCTGCTGTACTCTGAAAAGAGAATTGCAGATTACTTCTACATCAGAAATAGAGGTGTATGTTCCACTCTTATTGTTTTTAGAGGCATCAACATTTTTTGATTATAAACATTATATGAGATTTAATGTTTAGTATACTGCCGATTATGACATGAAGGTGGACAGAAAAGGAAGACCAACTAAGTTAGCATTATTCTATATAAAACTAAAATGTATAATTATTACTGTGATTATTATTCAACCAAAAACAGTAAGGTTTTTGAAGTTCAATTTGAGATGAACCGAGGAACAATTTCCTTTTTTATAATGCTCAGTTGTATCTTATAAAGTAAAAAGTATCTTATTGTAAAGTGTGTTGTAACTGAGAAAAGAAATGTGTTTTTGTATGGTTGATGTGCATTCAGGAGTGAACTTCATGACTAGGGAATCAATTATATGAGCAGACGATGAGGTCATACCATCAATTGCTCCCGTGTCAGCATGTACATAGTGAAATGTTGGAAACATGGGGGATGTCACTAGAGAGCCCTTACACAAAGTTGATTTCAGCACCACTTTCACATTTTTGTTGTTGCTGCTAACTAATTAATACAGCTTTGAAACATGGGCTACATTTTATGCTGTTAATTAACTGAAGGAACATACAATCCATAGGTCAGAAATTGCTAATTAACCTAGATAAAACTACTGAAAAAACGGTATAATCAAACAATGTTGCTTCCTTGGATCTTCTCTGAGAGCTCTGACAACTAGATAAATTAGAAGGAAGAAAGCCTCCTCTTGTTAAGAAACGGTGCCTGCAGCTGTTACGTACAACCTGTAAATCTAGACAGGTGGAGAAGGGTCTAAGAAGCTGGATTTATTTATATAGCAGTGAAACAAAAAATGTGCTTCTGCAATTTTTGCAAAATACAGAATATTTTGTGTCCAGTTAAAAGTAATACTAATGAATAATCAATATTTTATTGTCATGTTGCAACTTTGAATTATATTACCTATACAGTAATGCCATAATTCATGATTCTGGTAGAAAAAAAGTAGAGGATATTGAATGCAGCAAAGAATAAGTAATGACATTTCCAGCACTGCATGCGTTTCTTTTATTTTCTGCAGCTACTTTTGTTAAAGGTTAATTCAATTAACTTGCTCTTATCATCATACATTGTGAGACTTCCAGAAACAATATATTTTAATTAATTAAGCAATTATTTTCACAATATAATTAACTACATGACTGAAATGAAAATCTAAACAAATCAGAGGGCTAGAATATCCAGCCCTCCAATCTATTACAAATGGGATTGATTTTCTCAGAAGACTGAACCTTGATTGATGTGTTATAATTCATATTTTTTTGATTCTTTACCAATACTGATGTTCAGAAGAATGACTTCAATTAAACCCTGCGCAGACTATATCTTAATTCTTGGCATGATAAGAATGAGAAATATTCTTAGAGAAATATTCTTTGATTGCTTGAACTGGTTTAATTCCTATATTACCTTTTAATCTTCCTTTTCACCGATCACTTTACAATGTATGAATATTCTAGGACAGAGTGGCATTATCCATTCTGATCTGCCTGGAACACAGGTCCTTGGCTTAGAAAGTCTGGGCCAGGCACTGTTAATGTCAGCTAAAAATTCTCAGTTCATAGTCGGACCCCATAGCGTATAGGGTGTGGTTATAATAAAGTTCTGAAAAATCTCTTCTACTCCAAAGGGTGACCGGTGCTGGACTAGTTATAAAGTGCAGAGCAGCATTTCTCTCTCTTTCTCTCTCACACACACACACACAGACACAGAAATTCTGTGTGGGGGAGATAAGCCAGTGAAGACTAGCTTATGAGCAAATGAACACCAATGTGCAGGCATTAGAAGCTGCATAACTAGCCAAAGAAGATATCCATCTTAACACATGAATTGAATGACCAGAATTCATAAAGTTGTGTACCTTTTTCTATAGGAGAATAAAATTCAACTAAGGTATAGTATTTTTACCCTTTGTGTTGTTTGTCGGTTTCTGTATAATTATATATAGAGAGAGATATATATATCCCTGTCAGAGACCACACCACCTAAAAATCACACCCAACTGGCATAAATAATGTTATGGAATCATCAGCAATGACATCAGGTTCTCTTCACAGATGAGGTACTCTTCTTCAGTCTGTTCCACACATATAGAAAGGACCAGAATATGGAAGAAGAGAAAGGAATTTTGATGCCTCTGTCCAGGAAACTGACCCATTATGCTGAACCAGTGTAATGGTGTAGGATGGCATTCACAATACAGGCCTGATGTCACTCTACTTTGCGGAGGTAAGTGTGCAACAAATCACCATTCCTTATGTGAGGCAGCACCACCTGACCCTACAGTAGGACAGTTCAATGCATTTACAGTTGCTGTTGACATAACGGTCCTCAGGAATGCAGCCATGAGGGCATTGCCCTGGCCTGTCCTTAGCCCCATAAACCAGCTTTGGGATTCCCTGGATCACAGTATCTGGAGACATATCCCTCTGCCTGACAACACCAGCCACTTTGTCAGGATCTTCTACATGAATGGATTAATATCCTATAAATGCAGTTTCAGAGGCCCATTAGCTGTGTGTGCCTGAGGTGTCAAGCAGTGATGGCCACAAGAGGAAGACACAGAAAATATTGATGGACCATAAGATAACTGTTGTTAATATTCACTGTTATTTTTATCATGCTGTTTTGTTATTGCACTATTTTGTTTTTCTGTTATCCTTTTTTTTATTATTATTTCAGCAGAGAAGGTTGTAATTTCAGTCCAACAACAAGTGCTATGTTTCTTTTTTGCATGTTTTATGAAGTACAACTGTATCAGTGACTTGATAGCAACAAAAAACATTAAAAAATTTTAAAAGAAATCTAATTTGTTAAACACTTACAAAAAAATCGTGATTTTCATGGTCCAATATCAATAAGAATACAATACTTACTTTTCCAATTAATATTGTTCATTCCATAGTTAGACATGCATTCTCAATTCAACAAGGTGCAGGCTTGGAATCGTAACAGTTGAAGCATAAATATTTTTAAGTGCTTCAAGTCAGTATTCTGTGCAAAGTGCTAAATAAAAATAGATAAAACTGAAGTATAACAATCATATAGTGTATTTGTTACATTTATATTCTGTATTTTCTAGCTTTTAACTGAAATTGTTTTGCCTTCCCTCTACTTGAAAACAGAATGCATAAAATCATAAAACATGCATGGGATTTGCTTGTACACTGTAACCACTTACATAATAAATGATTATGGAAATAAGCCTGAAATTGTGCATTTACTTCATTTAAAATGGACCCTGAAAATAAAATTTAAAAAGTCAAAATTTAAATATGTATTGTAAAACAGAAAGTTAGAAACACAACAACATTTCAGCTGCCAAGGCATAAGTGTGAGTTTGTACTAAAGTATGAAAGTAGAAAATTTAGGTCAAAGCATGGAGATGAGGGGGATGAGAAACTCAAGAGGGAAAGGAGACGAAGATAAACAGTGCCAGAGTAGGTACACAATTGGGCAATGTGAGATTAAAAATGATCAGACAGGTTGTTGAATGCCGTGGAATATAAGAATTAACTTAGATGGGTGTCTTTTAGTCTTTGTGGCAGACCACAGGCAGGCAGATCATCCATCCATCCATTATCCAACCCGCCATATCCTAACTACAGGGTCACGGGGGTCTGCTGGAGCCAATCCCAGCCAACACAGGGCGCAAGGCAGGAAACAAACCCCAGGCAGGGCGCCAGCCCACTGCAGGGCACACACACACCAAGCACACACTAGGGACAATTTAGAATCGCCAATCTACCTAACCTGCATGTCTTTGGACTGTGGGAGGAAACCGGAGTACCCAGAGAAAACCCACGCAGACACGGGGAGAACATGCAAACTCCATGCAGGAAGGACCCGAGAAGTGAACCCTGGTCTCCTTACTGCGAGGCAGCAGCGCTACCCACTGTGCCACCGTGCCGCCCGCAGGCAGATCAACAGAAGTGAAATGCAATGTTGGATCCAAATGGTTCTGACATGATCCCTGAAACAGATCTGTAATAAATCACCTTTTTTCATCTAAGCAAAATTCTAGACAATGTCCACAAGAAGTAAAATAAATGAGAAAGTGTACAATCAGATGGTCTGGTTTTATTGAAATGTACAGAAAACTAAAATATAAAAATTGTATAGTTACAGATATAACTATGTGATGCAGAGATTTTCATGGTTGTTGATTGTGGTTCTAACTTGTAAAGCCTGCTACTTTACATTGTTTTTATCTTTCTTAATTTTTAAGTTGGTTAATGTAGTTACTAAATGGGTAGGACTTCATATTAGTCCATTTCCCTCAGTTGCCATTGTAGTTACAGTAGATATGCAACCACCTAGGGAGATTTAACAACTGGTTTAGGCATGACTTTTTACTGTGGTGGTGTCTTCAGTCCCCATCTGATGAGTTGATGCTACTACACTTATCAAATGCGGTTTGGTTTAGTTTGAAATTTGTGGTTTTGACTATTGCTTGTTTTGAGGTAAATGATATTACTGTTACTCAGGCTATTGCTTCTGCCTCTGTGTCTTCAGATATTTTGAATGAGAGCTTCTACTTTTATGATATGAGGCATTTTTCTTTTCTTTCTTCTTTGGTTCACTCTTTTAAGATTTTATTTTTGGTGTAGATTTTTAAGGGTTTTCTTAATTTTTTTTTTTATTATTCCTTTGATGTCTTGTTCTTATTAATTTATTATATTGGTTTAATTTGTCTCATGTTGTTCTTAATGCAATTATTGCTAAGTCAGCTTGCAATTTAATTGTGTAATTATAACATTGTAAAATAGTATATAATTATAACAGCATTGAATAGTATATAAATAGGATAGGCCATCAATGCTCAGAGATAATGGATAGGGCCGAAAAAAGACTCCTGTGAAATAGTTAATCTGTAAATTAAAAAAACAAAGATAATAATAATAATTCATTACATTTATATAGTGCTTTTCTCAGTACTCAAGATGAGAATTAGCCATTTAAAAATGGGGCATCTTTTATTTATGAAAGTAAAATTTGGAGGTACCAATTTAAAAAAACTAAATATTAAACACAAACAAAATAACCATGTATAAATACAATTCATAAGGCTCAAAAAGTATTACAAAGAACATTTATAACAGAGCATCCACTGTTTTTCTGCTTGTTACATCAAGGATTCAGAAACTGAGCCCATTAGCAATCTACTGTATAATGGAGTGCTCCTTGAGAATGCATAGTAATCTCTTATTTTGCTCTCAGATCCCTGCGAGATAGATAGATAGATAGATAGATAGATAGATAGATAGATAGATAGATAGATAGATAGATAGATAGATAGATAGATAGATAGATAAGCACTTACTTTGTTTTGAAGAGAGAACTTCCTCTTTTTACAGAAGTTAATATTAAAAAAAAAACAAACAACAACAACCCCCCACCCCCATACATAAAAAGAATTACAAAAAAAAGAAACTTCTGACTTTGCTAATGATGAGGGAGCAGTCACAGTCAGTTATTATATTGCCATTGGTATAAAAGAGCCCCAGCAGCATTTTTTCACCCATTTTTGCTGAATAATTTGTTGTCTGAAAGCACTCAATGCTAGTGTGTTAGTGAGAAAATGTGCAGCATTGTTCATAATGGCTATCAGTTTTGTTTTCATTCTCTCCCGTGCTATTGCCACCAGCAGGTACAAGAGTGCCTTCCATAATTGGAATGTTGATTCAGTAGGCCTCTCTTGAAGTAATGTTACCAATATGCCTGTTTTTAGGTTTGTCCAAGAAGTTCAATCCTTGCCTAGTTCCTTACACCTAGTGCTGGGATTGGCCTTGGGGATTCCCTGTGACACTGAAAGTGAATTAAGAGGGTTTGGAGAATGAAATTAAATTTTGTAAAAACCATGTACTGTAATTCTTGTTTTTTTTTTTTTTTAACAATTTATTCATTCCCAAATAAAAGCCCAGTACAAAAATATGAACAATGATTAAAAAGTCAGTCAGGAGTAACTACTTTCAAAATACTTAGCTAAATACATTTCTGGAACTAGATTACTGTTATTTGTTAGTAGATAATGAAACAAAGCTAACAAAATTATAATATTAGCTGTTTTGTAAATTAAACAACTGATAAAAAAAATGTTATGGAAATTATGTTTTGCATTTGCTCTCAATAAAGCAAGAAAACATTTAACACCTGCGCTGCAACTTATAATAAATTAAGTAATAACTAAAAATAACATACATAGTAAAAATATCTATAAGAGACATTTCACAACAAAAAGTATAAAACAATCTATGAATGTATAGATTAAAAAAATTCATACAGTTTTATATTTATATTTAAATTATATTAAATTATATTCTATACCTACCTACTATTGCAGTTGTGCTTACTAATTTTTTATCTTCCAGTCTGAAGACATTTACTCTGAACTACTGCTGCCATCTGCTGGGCAGAAGATTTATTCAAACAGTATCATTTTCCAAATGAAGATTTCATTCTGAAACCCACCTAATCAGGGTAATCAGGGGCTGAAGTTTATCCTGGCAGCACTGGGCACTGGCATGAACCAGTCTAGGACAGTGCACCAGTCCATCTCAAGGCCTGTCTCATGTACACTCAAACTCACTGTCATACAGGAGCCAATTTGAAATTGACAGTTTACATCAGCTGCATGTTATTGTGGCGTATCTGGTAGAAAAAACACAGAAATCTGGGGAGAACATGTAAACTTCACTTGGACCATGTTTAGGCACTGGAATTGAAAATAGCTTCAGTCTTTCGAGAATTCACGAAAAGTTTTGATCTTAATAATTTTAATAAAAATTTCTAAAGTGGTGGACAAATTTTGCTTTGTTTTTCAGATTTCAAAGAGATTGTTTGAAATTGTTATAAACTTTATTTCCACAATAGTGCCCGATTCCAAAGCTATGCCTACCACTATAATATAAACATTTTTAATCCAATATTACCAGTTCCTAATCTGTGTAAAATAACATTTCTGCATGTTGTTCAAAAGGAAGTTTTTCATATCAGCTATTAATAGATAGTGTCACACATGTGTGCATGGGAGGCAGCATAAGGGCTCTGGTGATGGCAATTACCTGCCGAACCAGGGGTTCATGCTGTGGAGTAATGCCTTCTCTCTTACTCTCTCTGCAGAACGAAATACTGACAGCCACTCCACCACGGATGTCACTACCATTTTACAGCCTCCTGGACCTTCCCTTCCCTGCCAAGTGGCCACATAACTTGGAACCTGCCATAATGGCTTTATTTAATTTCTTTTTTGAACTTTGTTCTGGAAAGACACAACAGCAAGTTCTTCTTCTTTCAGCTGCTCCCGTTAGGGGTTACCACAGTGGATCACCTTGTTACATATCTTCCTGTCCACTACATCATGCTCTGTCACACCCACCTCCTGCATGTTCTCTCTCACCACATCCATAATCCTTCTCTTAGGCTTTCCTCTTTTCTTTTTTTTCTTTTCTTTGTCTGGCAGCTCTACCTTTAGCATCCTTTTCCCAATATATCTCTCCTATGCACATGTCCAAACGAACACAATCTCGAATCTCTGACTTTGTCTTGCAACCATCCAACCTGAGCCAACCCTCTAATGTACTCATTTCTAATCCTATCCATCCTCATCACACCCAGTGAAAATCTTAGCATCTTTCACTGTGCCACCTCCAGCTCTGTCTCCTGCTTTCTGGTCAGTGCCACCGTCTCCAACCCATATACTGTAACATAGCTGGTCTCACTACCATCCTGTAGACCTTCCCTTTCACTCTTGCTGATACCCGTCTATCACAAATCACTCCTGACACTCATTCCACCCTGCCTGCACTCTCTTTTTCACCTCTCTTCCACAATCCCTATTACTCTGTACTGTTGATCCCAAGTATTTAAACTCATCCACCTTCGCCAACTCTACTCCCTGCATCCTCGCCATTCCACTAACCTCCCTCTCATTTACACACATGTATTCTGTCTTGTTCCTACGGACCTTCATTCCTCTCCTCTCTAGAGCATATCTCCACCTCTCTAGGGTCTCCTCAACCTGCTCCCTACTCTTACTACAGATCACAATGTCATTGGCAAACATCATAGTCCAAGGGGACTTGTCTAATCTCATCTGTCAACCTGTCCATCACCACTGCAAATAAGAAAGGGCTCAGAGCTGATGCTTGATGTAATCCCACCTCCACATTGAATGCATCCGTCACTCCTACCGCAGACCTCACCACTGTCACACTTCCCTTGTACATATCCTGTACAACTCTTATGTACTTCTCTGCCACTCCCGACTTCCTCATATAATACCACAGCTCCTCTCAAGGCACCCTGTCATATGCTTTTTCCAGGTCCACAAAGACACAATACAACAAGTTGCATATATTGTTGTGTTTCCAATTCTTGTAATTATACAGGGTCACCAAGGTGGTGCTCCAACCCTTTAATGTTGTTGTGTCTCCTCTTTACAATAGATAGATAGATACTTCATTAATCCTCATGAAAACATCAAATGTTACAGCAGCAATAATGCGACACAGAAAAAGTGCAGGCCAATCTAAATTGTAAGGAACATCTCTATAACCTAATTAATTACACAGATGACCCCTGGAAGAACAGACCTCAAATAGAACTTTCTGCAGCAGTGCACCTGGATCAGTCAGTTGCTTAAAGTGCTCCTCCATTAAGTTCAAATGGCATGAAGATGAGACGTGCTATTATTTATAACAACCAATAATGCTCCTTTCTCAACCATTACCTCCAGTGGGTCAAATCTGATAAATTACTTATCAATTTATTGAAACTTGCTGGCTTTTCCTTCACAAATACTATTTTACATGTGCTAAAACAGAACGTGACAAAAAAAACAAAAAAAACTTTGAAGTACTAGAATCTCTTCAAAAAAAGAGGAAACACTGATGGAAGAGCCTCAGTCCAACTTAAAGCCATAGCCATCTCTTTTGCTTAATCAATGAGGAGCAGTAGCTAATTGTTTGTACCACTCACATGTTTTCATACAGAAGTAATGGCAAGGCCACCTAGACAGATTATATTGATTAGTGGCAGAGACCAATTAAAGCCTCTTATTTTAGCTTTTCAGTAGAATACTCAGGATTGCTAACAAAGGTCAGTACACAAGGTATTAAATCATTCACCAAAGCTGTAGAACCTACACTAAACTTCAACTCAGGAATTAAACAAAATCAAAACCAATATCAAATCCAAAATAGTTAATTTACCCATTTCATGATTTTAGCATTTTGAAACTTTTTGTGTATTTACCATGCATTGGTTTTTACTTTGGACTTTTGTTTTATAATTGTGAAAATATTTTACCGTTATTTTTATGTTTCCATGCATTTAGACTTTGTCAAACCTTATTCCCCACTGTTACCAGTCTTTTGGTGTGAGTACAGTTCAAGTACAAGTCTCTTACTAAGGTCATCCCTTTAATTTCTTGAAGTTCAAATGATGCTTAAAGCTTGTTAGCCATCTTTTATGGCATGGCCATCATGACATCAAGTTTCGATTAACCAGCACATTGTATGTCTAGCAGCACAAAACATTTAAATCTTAACTATGGCATCATCTACAAAAACTATCACACAAAATAGTGGTGCCCTTTTTAAAAATAAAAAACACGAAATGGTGATATTATGTCACCAAAATAACAATAAAAATACAAATTATTAATAAAAATGAATAACGTGACAAAATAAACAGTTACTAGAAATATATGAATAAGGTGTTTTTGACATCAAAGTCCTTTGGCAAATTCCTATAGTCATCTTCCTGCTCTTCTGTGGTATACCCAACTATTCCTGAATCACCAGAAAATTTATACTAATGATATGACTCAATGCTGTACCAGATAAACAGGATGAAATCTAATACTATCCCCTGTGCTGTGAACTATTATATTTTACTTATTTGGAGTTGACACCAAGGCAACTGTCCCACACTATCAGCAGTGGGATTTGAACCCACAATCTCAGGGCTTGAAGCCCTGTAACCCTACAAACTATGGTCTATCAAACGGGTAGTCTATAATCTAGCACACTATGCCAGTGTATAGATGCCATTAACCATAGTTTGTTCCCCCACAACAAACGCTATGTACTGTTAACACACAGGAGAAATCTAAACATTTTATTCTCACAGTGCTTCCTCAAAAAAGAAAAACTCATATTCAATAGATAGGCCAGAGTCAAAATAACCGAAATAAACCAGACAAATTGTGTTCTAAAACTAAATCACAAAATTAAGAAACTGCAAAGTAATTACTGCAAAGAAAGTACAATATCTTTCATTCCTTTCCCCACACTAAAGTTGCTGTTTACCTTAGATCCAATACTTGGTGGAATAAAGGACCAAAGTAAAATGCATCCAACATACCCATCTCACTTGTCCTGAATCTGAGGGTCAAATATCAGATGAACTCTCTAGCATGATCCCTTGGTAATAAAAAATACACATTTTGTCTCCCATTTAAAAATGAGAATCAACACTACAATCTGCCAGTCCCAAGGCACTGTGCTTTCAGTTTCCTGTCAGGTGTGACCATCCCTACGGATTTCCCACTATAGAGGTTTTTAATCAATTATGGATATCTCAGCCGCAGACATCGGCTGAACCCCAAATAATGCTTCTACCACTGCTTCCTCTGAGTAGGGAATATATATTTCAAAGTTCAAAGTAATCCTCCCACGTCTTGACAATATTCCTCGCTAACAACAGCCTTGGCAACATCTCTTTCCTCCCAGATTCATTGAATGGCTTACCAGAATCACTTCAAGGCCATCTGAGTCTCATTCTCCAGGACTTCTTCTACACATAAGCCTTTTGCTTTGAAGACTGTTGCAGTTTTCATCTTTTAAGCTTGTCGCTACCTTTCATTTTCAAATCTGCAGATAAGAAGGCCTCTGTGTTCAACTTGACAACTTCCTTTTCAGTTGATATCTGGCAGCTGGTCCTAATATTTCCACTATGACAGGAACCAAAACAGTCTTGGCCACAGCTCATTGCAGCTGTACCTACTACTAAGATCCCTGACCTCTCCTGAGTTAGAGGAGAAGATCTTTTACAGGTGGGAGTTATGAACAAAGAAATAAAACAATTGTTCCCAGCACATGATCAGTGAAGTCCCCCACAAGGAATACAGAGTCAATCGATGATACTCTTTCAAAAACCAAATCAATGTCTGATAAAGGGTTGAATATTCTGATGGGTTGGTTATTCAATGGACACAAAAAAAACAAAGTGTTCCTCTCTGCAACTAAATGTTGTACTAAAGCAACTTTCTTGTGAGTATCCCCACCCAGGCCTCGCTCTCAAGTGGTAACCCATTAAGTTAAGACACACCACCCCGTTCAAGACGTCTGGTTCCTGAGCCAAAGATGTGAGTATAAGTAAGTCTTACTATGCCTTCTGCTTGCATTTTGAAACCTTTCACACTATAGAAACAATGTTCCATGTGTCAAGAGCCAGTTTCCATTGCCAAAATCTAGTATACCTAGGTATTTTTCACTCTTGCCGGTTTCCTGACTGACACTGCACCCCACCCTTGCCATTCCACTTGTGTGTGGTAAGCCCACTTGCCCAAAAAGCCCTAGTCAGTGAACACCACTACAGGACTTGGCTACAGTAGTGTGTCTCAGTATCCATGTTCTTGGTGAGGTCCTTCTTACATTTAAATAAAACATTCATGGAGGGTCAAATTATGGGTTGTTCTTTGTGTACCCACCTCACCTTAGACCAGCTGCCATGGGTAACTCTGCCAGTACCATATACATTCAAATAACATAACTCTAAGGATCACTGAGGGAAACAAAGTCCCACCACAACACTAAAATAATAGTCCTAGGAGTGACACTCAATAGGTATATTATAAAAACAGCTTTGATTTTTATGAGCTTTCTTTAAAGAAAAAAAAGATTGCTAAATTTTTGGCTTTGGAAATTTGAATGATCATTTGATCTTCTCACTGTTCCATCTCTGTAATTTTTTTTATATTGTGCCTAAATGACAACCAAATTACCATGCTTCAGTATGTCCCAGTTATATGTAAATAAGGACTCTATCTTTGACAATGACTATAAAGTCATTTTATCATTACATCAGATTGAATTGACAGTGACATTTTTCTAATATATAAGACACACCAGAACTAATTTTGACAATTATTATTCTTTCCCCTTAATGTGCTATAACAGAGGAATTCTTATTCACCAAAGTATTGTTCTCTTTCCTCAACAGGCAGTGTGGACTAATAGGTAATGAGCCAGAAGGCAACTAGTTTAGTGTTGTAATCCACTAAAAGCTAACAATATGATCCTGAGTAAATCAAATGTGTGATCCAATTGCAAAAAATATACATATAAACAATGTCCTTGGGATGATAATTAATATAAAAAAGATACTATCAGTCATCCAGATTTCAATTAACTTTCTTTTAACATCACACAATATGCTTCTTCTAAATCCAAATGATGCAGCAAAAACTGCTTTGCACTCAGGTCTTACAATATTATAGTACTTTATTAGGTCTAACGCAACTCTGAGTCTGAGTAATAAAATGTGTTTACTCTAAATAATACTTTAGCCATTTATTTTTTATCTCAGTTTATATTGTCAATAATATCACCATAATGATAGTGGAGATAGCTTACCTTTTTTGATTTCTCTGAGATAAATAAAGTCATCTTCCAAGACTGGGTAAAACACCTTTAGCCCATGTCATATTAATTAGATTTATTGTTACACTTGAAGTATTATCCCCCCCAGATAATATCTGATTTAAATTAATCTAAGCAGTATTCATCATTAGTGTTGATAGATTCAATCATTTAATTTCTGAACCTGATTATCTAGAACAGCGGTTCACAAATTCGGTCCTGGGGATCTCCTGTAGCTCGAGGTTTTTATTCCAACCAGATAACAACTGATAGTAACTAATCTAATTTAATTAGCTTTCTTCTATTTTCTTATTTTATATTCAGAAAAGCACAGCAGTACAAATTTTACATTTAGAAATCTTTCCATTTTTGCTATAGCTTTAAATGCTTAACTGTCTTTTGTTGATTTCATTATATTTTGCCATTTTTCTGTGCAGTTTGCTCTCTTCATTGTATCTTAATAATGACAATTAAAAGCAAGCAGGGCAGGCATCGAGGCAAACAACACTGAACAATGAAAGGCTGCAACTGCTTTAGTGTCAGACCCTCTAATTAGTAAATAATGGATGTAATAAGCAGAACACCTGGACAATGAGAAAGAAAATCAAGATGAAAATATTGTTAAAAAGCAAAAAAAAAATACATTCTAATAAACAAAATTTTACTAAACTTAGTTTTGTAATTTCTACATTGTCCCCAAAACACAGAATCTGAGCAATAACATCCTACTTAATTAGGCCAGGAGTCCAATTAAAAACAGAAGATGGCTGGAACAAAAACTTGCAGCCACAGGGAGTCCCCAGAACCAACTTTGGGAACCACTGATCTTGAAAAATCTCTCATTTTGTTATATGCAGTTATCATAATTTGGAACAAACTCCAAGTATGTATATTAACAGGTTTGCTTTACCAATATACAATTCTTTTTGTGTGTCTTTAACTGCAAGTAAATTTCTTAATCTTATTTCATATTTACTGTATAGGAATACAGTATCTTTACTATTTAGCAGCTTTAGTTAAATCTTTTAACTCTTGACCCCAAAATATATAATATTACCCTTCAATGTCAATTTTTTATCTTCATTCTTTTATGAGTATATTATTATTTTATAAATAAGAACAGGTGGATGTTGCAGTTATAATAATTTAACCAAACATCAGTATGGACAGATATCTTTAGTTGGAAATATCACTCACTTTCAAACATAATATTATTTGCCAAATGTGTGTCACTAAATACTTTTATGAATATTTTTGTGTTCTATCCAGCATTGGTTGCTGCTTTGTTGTACAGATAGCCTGTCACTCCCTCTGACAAATTAATGAAAAAGCAGGCTCAGAAAGTCAATGAATGATTTGTAAGATCTAAGTTTTAGATTTGAATTGTAGTTCAAGCACTGACTTTGTGAAGTTTTCACATCTCCATGTGTCTGCATGATTTTTTTTTGTTTTGTTTTTCTTTTTTGGGTATCTTGATTTATTAGTACATCTATAGGTTACAGTATAGAGTGTGTTTTAGGTTGATTGTAAATCCTAAATTGGGTAGTAATGAGTGAGTGTGCCCTAGAGTGGATTGGTTCCCACCTCATCTTACCTGAAATCCTGAAATTGATAAACAGGTTAGAAAATAGATGCATGGGTAATTAATTATTATTTTTTGTCCTGTTCTGGGAAATGGTTACTTCATATTATAGAACAGTCTCACAAATCCTATTCACACCATCCTACACAGCAAAATCTCAACAAAATTGCCAAGTGTCAAATGAATTCTTACAATGTCAGACTAACTCATTCTTCATGTATATATGAAAACACTAGACCTATACTGTATACACTTACTTTAACACTGTTGATTTTGCTATTTGCCCAAGCACATAAAATATATTTCACATCAGGACATTACAAATAATCATTATATACAGTATAGCTGAGTGTAAAGACAAACCTCTCAGTTTACCAGTCAGTCTACATCCTTGTCCACACCGATGGTCATGAGTTGTCGATAATCACAGAAAGAATGAGATTGCGAGTATAAGCGACAGAAATGAAGTTTCTTTGTAGAGAGGCTGGGCTGACACTCCATGACAGGGTGAGAAGTTCACCAATTCAGGAGAACATCAGAGTAAAGTTGTTGTTCCTCAGATTGAGAAGAGCCAGTTGAAGTGGTTTGCACATGTTTTAAGAATGCCCACTGGGCGACTCTCCCTAGTACTGCTCCAGGCATTTCCCACTGGGCAGAAATCCTTTGGCAAACCAAGAGAATGCTGGAGAAATTATATCTTTTGGCTGGCTTGGGACACCTGAGAATTCTCCAGGAAGAAGACTGGGCTGACCTGCTTGGCTTTCCTCCAACACAACCCTAATCAGTAAGAGTGGATTGGAAGATGAGATTGATTAAACTATTTCCCTCTTTTATAATATATACATGACCACGTTTAGTTAATTTAACAAGTCTTCCAAGCATTCCCCACTTTACTCATTCCTTAAACTAACACAAAATATATAATTTGCACTGAAACAGTCACACATCAAAACAGAATATGTTATACTAACACATCCTTCTTGTACACCACCAGGATTATAATCCTTTGCAAAGATTAGATCTCCCCCTCTACTCTTAACTGTAAAACTCCTTCTCTCAACTAAATAATCAAAGGACTCTGCTGTGCAGGGGCTTGAAAATAGTTACTGACAACTTTTCTTTACTCTTTCTTTAATTTCTTTTTTCAGTAGTATTCAGGCTACTAAGTCCTTCAACATAGGAGACCTGCTGCTATACTCTGAGCACGTTCATTTTCTTAGCATCCTGATAAATACTTCATCTACCTTAGGCAGTATTATGATATTGCCCAAAAATACAACCTTAAATCAACTACTTTTTACATTAGTTATAATCCTGCTCTATCTTCTTTTTCTTTTGGCTTCTACTGTTAGGGGTTGTCACAGCAGATCATCTTTTTCTATATCCTCCTGTCCTCTGCATCTTGCTCCATTACACCCATCACCTGCATGTCCTCTCTCACCACATCCATAATCTGGCTCTATGTTTACTACAATTTTAATTTTCCTCTGCATACACCTGAAATACATTTAAATATCTGACAGTGCATATACTTTAACTGGTGTCACAAGAATAGACGAAAGACATCAAAAAGATTTGAAGCAGCCACCCTTATATTGTGCCCTGGCGGCAAAATGGGTAAATAGATCGTGAGATGTTCACAGGTCTGAGTCCAAAAGAGAAGTGACTTAAGGTTGCAAAGATGGCGGCTTTAATGGCCATGATAGGAAGTGACATCATCAGTGGGCCTGGGAGCAGAAGTGACGTCATCAGTGGGGTCGGAACTGGAAGTGACATCATCATTGGGGGCGGAACTGTGCGGAATTTCACGTGGATGGTTGGCAGAGGATTGAGAGAGACAGTTAGTGCAAATTGCCACCCCTTGGTCTGACGTGGAACTACTATTATTCAGGCCCATTAGGTGCCTCCCAATCACACGTGTGTGACACTGGAAAACACCTTATATCCTAAAGATAAATGACTGAGGGCAAATTTATTTTAAATAGTACTGAAGTTGCCAGATTCCTAAATATTTTCTTTTAGGAAATAAAATACTTCCTGTGCACCACACATTTTTGATTCCATAATAATTTCCTGATTTTTACATTCAAGAAAAAATTAGAAATAAAGCCCTTTGACAAACCATCTAATGATGCATATGATTAGTCAATAGTTTATCCTAACTAGAAAAAGTAAGAGCCTATCCCATTGTTATTTAGTTTTACAGATAATAATAAACCCATTAAACTGCTTCTTTACTTCTTTAATTTCCCTACAGCATTTTTATTTGTTCATTTTATTGCTTGTGTAGTGGGTGCGGCATCGCACTGTACCAGTGCATGCTCCCCAACTTGACTTGACTTGATTTTATTGCATTCATATACCTTAATTTCATCCTTTTCTCAAAGGCTATAAATGTAACTATAAATACCACTGTCACTCATTATCTGACTCCTCTGTATTAGAATCACAGCAAAGGACGTTTTCAAACTACTCTACTTTGTCTTCGCCACTCTATTCCATTACTTTTCTTTATCCTCAAATTTCATTACTGTGATGAAATCTGAAGCAAACCCCCCTAAAAAAACATCCACATGCTGTAATCTTTCTCTGATTTTCTTGCTTATCCCCTCATGGTTCTCTAGTTCATTAATCATATTCACAGATTATAGCTAAGCCGATGATCAGTTATATTGATCATCGCAGATTGACTGGGCACATCGTCGATGTAAAAAACATTGTAGATTGGCTTCAAACATTTGCAGAAATTTCCTCAAAGTGCCAAAGTGCAGTCGTCAGTTTATTATTATTTTTTTTTTTAATTCTTGCATGGTTCACAAAAAAGCTGTCAGGCACTCGTTTTCACAGCAGGAAGCACGTGAGATTACAATGCTTAGCTTGTTTAGCAGGAGTGTGCTGTAGTTGAGTTAAGGTAGCCTGATCAGTGCCTCATCCACAAAATTTGAATGGGAAGGGTGCACGTATATTTGTAGCACCACGCTGCTGTGATGCTTTCAGACTCGGAGTGCTTGAAGTGGGTCAGTGCCAGCAATGCTTGAAGCTTTAAGGGAAGTCACATCACTTCGATATCATATACTAAAATAAACATGCTCCAACCTCCACGAGGTAGCCCATGGCCTCATCGTGTAAAAATAATAACTATTTGGGAGGATGAATGAGATGCTGACTGAACTTTTGTTCTACTTCATGCACTGCTTGCGGGCAGATAGCGTATTGTCTTGGCTGTGAAGTGGCATGTCTAATAACATAAGTGGCAGACTTAACGTTTGTTTGTTGGCACCAGCAAGTGCAATTGTCAGCAGGCAGCAGACTTCAGCCTATGCAAATTGAACCCACTGAAAGAAACCGAGGGCTGACCTCACTTGGCTCCCTGCAAAGAGACAAAAGGATTAAAAATGTGAACTGGAGCAGGCCTCGGGTGTTTTAAGAGTCAATGAGTAACAAACTGGACGGAAAAAGCAAAAGTAAGCAAGTCACAATAGTGGGATGGCATGCTTTGGAGCTGAATTGAAACACCAGAGCAGTAGTTAGGGCTTTCTCCATTCCCATAATAAAGGATAAATGGGTCAGGGATGTAGTTATAGCTTATTTCTTTTCTTATTGTAACATTGCTTAAAGACACTAGTCCTTTTTTAATTTTTATCGTAATCATAAAAAAAAAAAAAAAACCTTTTAAAAAAATGTTTTTACTGTTTCCACAATCACATTGTCATCGTTTCTTCACTGTCCACACAGAGGGTTGCTATTATCCATCCATCATCCAAACCACTATATCCTAACTACAGGGTAACGGGGGTCTGCTGGAGCCAATCCCAGCCAACACAGGGCGCAAGGCAGGAGACAAACCCCGGGCAGGGCGCCAGCCCACCGCAGTTGCTACAGTATTATAGAAATGTAATTGTATTGTGTACATGAGGCAATCAAACTGAAATAAAATGAATATACTGTATTATATACACTCACTGGCCACTTTATTCAGTGCACCTGTTCAACTGCTTGTTAAGGCAAATATTTAATCAACCAATAACAAGACAGCAACTTAATGCATTTAGGCCTGTAGACATTGTCAAGATGGCCTGCTGAAGTTCAAACTGAGTATCAGAATGGGGAACAAAGGTGATTTAAGTGACTTTGAATGTGGCATGATTGTTGATGCCAGATGGGCTTGTCTGAGAATTTCTGAGATTTTAATGCACAACTACCTCTAGGGTTTACGGAGAATGGTCCAAAAAAGGGAAAATATCCAGTGAGTGGCAGTTCTCTGGGCAAACAGTCCTTGTTGATGTCAGAGGTCAGAGGAGAATGGCCAGGCTGATTTGACCTGATAGAAATAACAACTTATTACAACCGAGGTAGGCAGACGAGAGGGTAGCCTCCCTCCAGCTTCGGGTGGGGGGACGGGTCCTAACTGTTGTTTGCACATATGCACCAAACAGCAGTCTTTAGTACCCATCCTTTTTGGAGTCCCTGGAGGGGGTGCTAGAGGGCACACCTTCTGGGGACTCCCTTGTTCTGCTGGGAGACTTCAATGCTCACGTGGGCAATGACAGTGAGACCTGGAAGGGCATGATTGGGAGGAATGGCCCCCCTGATTTGAACCCGAGTGGTGTTTTGTTATTGGACTTCTGTGCTTGTCATGGATTGTCCATAATGAACACCATGTTCAAGCATAGGGGTGTCCATATGTGCACCTGGCACCAGGACACCCTAGGCTTCAGTTCAATGATCGACTTTGTGGTCGTGTTGTCGGAATTGCGGCCACATGCCTTGGACACTCGGGTGAAGAGAGGTGGCGGAGCTGTCAAATGATCACCACCTGGTGGTGAGTTGGCTTCGATGGTGGGGGAGGATGCCGGTCAGGCCTGGTAGGCCCAAACATATTATGAGGGTCTGCTGGGAATGTCTGGTAGAGTCCCCTGTCAGAAGTAGCTACAACTCCCACCTCCGGCAGAACTTTGACCACATCCCAAGGGAGGTGGGGGACATTAAGTCAGAATGGGCCATGTTCTGTGCCTCTATTGTTGAGGCGGCTGACCGGAGCTGTGGCCGTAAGGTGGTCGGTGCCTGTCGTGGCAGCAATCCCCAGACCTGTTGGTGGACACTGGTGGTGAGGGATGCCGTCAAGCTGAAGAAGGAGTCCTACAGGACCATTTTTCGAGGAGATTCTGGTCCACCATTCGGCGTCTCAGGCGGAGTATGCAGTGCAGTGTCAACACTGTATATAGTGGGGATGGCAACCCCACTGTGCTGCTAACCTCAACTCGGGACGTTGTGGGTCGGTGGGGGGAGTACTTTGAAGACCTCTTCAATCCCACTAACATTCCTTCCAATGAGGAAGCAGAGCCTGGGGAATTGGAGATGGGCTCTCCCATCTCTGGGACTGAGGTCACCGAGGTGGTCAAAACAATCCTTGGTGGCTGGGCCCCGGGAGTGGATAAGATACGCCTGGAGTTCCTCAAGGCTCTGGATGTTGTAGGACTGTCTTGACATGCCTCTGCAACATCGCATGGACATCAGGGACAGTGCCTTTGGATTGGCAGACCGGGGTGGTGGTCCCCCTCTTTAAGAAAGGAGACTGGAGGGTGTGTTCCAATTACAGAGAGATCACACTCCTCAGCCTCCCTGGAAAAGTCTATTAGGGGGTCCTGGAGAGGAGGATCCATTGGATAGTCGAACCTTAGATTCAGGAGGAACAGTGTAGTTTTCGTCCTAGTTGCGGAACAGTGGACCAGCTCTACACCTTTAGCAGGGTCCCAGAGGGCGCATGGGAGTTTGCCCAACCAGTCTACATGTGTTTTGTGGACTTGGAAAAGGCATTTGACCGTGTCCCTCGGGGAATCCTGTGGGGGGTGCTCGGGGAGTATGGGGTACCGGACCCCCTGATAAGGGCTGTTCGGTCCCTGTACAACCGGTGTCAGAGCTTGGTCCGCATTGTTGGCAGTAAGTCGAACCCATTTCCAGTGAGAGTTGGACTCCGCCAGGGCTGCCCTTTGTCACCAATTCTGTTCATAACTTTTATGGATAGAATTTCTAGGCGCAGCCAGGGCGTTGAGGGGGTCCGGTTTGGTGAGCTTAGGATTGGGTCACTGCTTTTTGCAGATGATGCTGTCCTGTTTGCTTCATCAGGGCGTGATATTCAGCTCTCTCTGGATCAGTTCGCAGCCAAGTGTGAAGCGGCTGAGATGGAAATCAGCACCTCCAAATCTGAGACCATGGTCCTCAGCCGGAAAAGGGTGGAGTGCCCTCTTAGAGTTGAGAGCGAGATCCTGCCCCAAGTGGAGGAGTTCAAATATCTCAGGGTCTTGTTCACGAGTGAGGGAAGAGTGGAGCGGGAGATCGACAGGCGGATCGGTGCGGCGTCCGCAGTGATGCGGGCTCTGCATGGGTCTGTTGTGGTGAAAAAGGAGCTGAGCCATAAGGCAAAGCTCTCAATTTACCGGTCGATTTACGTTCCCACCCTCACCTATGGTCATGAGCTGTGGGTAGTGACCGAAAGAAAAACGAGATTGTGAATACAAGCGGCTGAAATGAGTTTCCTCTGCAGGGTGTCTGGGCTTTCCCTTAAAGATAGGATGAGAAGCTCAGTCATCCGGGAGGAGCTCAGAGTAGAGCCACTGCTCCTCTGCATTGAGAGGAGTCAGATAAGGTGGCTCGGGCATGTGATCAGGATGCCTTCTGGACGCCTCCCTGGTGAGGTGTTCCAGGCACGTCTAACCGGGAGGAGGCCCTGGGGAAGACCCAGGACCAGAGGTGTGACCAGAACATCATGTGTGGGTGGGCATTTGGCATTTGTCTAGGGGGGCAAAAAATATCCATCCATCCATCCATCCCCATTTTTGTAGGGGGGTCAAATAATAATAACAACATAGTTTTTTATAACATATAAAAGCAAAAATTGTGGCATAAATCATAACCTATTGTTCAATAAAATTAACAGAGGCAATGGAGCTTGTATTATTATTTTTTGTGAACAAATATAGAACTACATCTACAAGGTAAATATCAATAAAGTCAAATGTATACAACATATGAGAGCAAGAACAGAAACGTGGCTTATTGTAGTCATGGGAGGCTATAGGATATCAGTTTCCAGTGTTTAACCTGGATATTATCTACACAGGACCAGTCTGCGGTTACTCTTGGCAAATTCTGAAATAAATTCATTCATGTCTAGATTTTCTGTGATGTTTTTCTCATGTGCCAGAATGACTAAATTTCTCTTCCTTGAATGCAGCATTATTCGGCGGAGTGGAGTGAGAATGCGGTTCAAAGTAGAGAAAGAGCTTTCGCATGCAGCTGAAGACACACCAATGATGAGTGCTGTGATGCAGACATGGCTCTGATGTGCGGGATACTAGAAGCGTGTTTGTGGAAGCCACCACCGTCTTTTTCTAGAGCTTTTTTCCAATTAGTGTAGCCGTGTTTGGTCAATATGTCCTCGCGGTCCGAATTGGAAACACTAAATATGTTCAGGCAAAGCAAAAGCTGGCATCACGGACAACAGGATATTCAAGCCATGGTCGAGACTGATACCAGCTTGCACTAAAACATCTGAGTGTCTTTCCGAATGTGCGCTTGGGATAATTGATTAAAATGGGCTGGGATGGGCTATCCATATTTAAGTCAGGCAGACCGGACTGTATATTTTGTTGAAGGCAGAGGTTTGGTGTACCTGACACGGGCGCAGAGCTGGAGGATTGTGTAGGCTTATCTACATCTTTTGGAGTTTCAGTTCCCGACATGTGTGCGCTGTGCTCCGTGTTGGTAGCAGTGGTGCTGGGCTCAACCACGTAGCCAGCAGCTTGCGAAGGAACAGAGGCTGAAGATGTCTGCTTTTTAATAAGCCACCTATGTATAGCCTTTGGTGTTACCAACCAGAAAGTAAAAGAAGAATGGAACATATACGCTGTTTTAATGAAAGAATGTGGTCAACAGGTTCAAAACGTGCTGCAAAATGTCCGGCGAAGTGAACTGTGAGCAGCACAGTGCCTGTCTACTGGAGGAGACACTGAGGGATACGCCCCAAATTCAAACGGGCCGATTGGAAAGCAACTCAGTTTTGAAAATCAAATGTTATTCTTCTCCGGGGGGGGGGCACGGCTTGTCTCTGGGGGGGCAGTGCCCACCCCAGCCCCCTCGTGGTGACACCTCTGCCCAGGACACGCTGGAGGGACTATGTCTTTCAGCTGGCCTGGGAATGCCTCGGGATTCCCCCGGAAGAGCTAGTAGAAGTGGCCAGGGAGAGGGAAGTCTGGGCATCTCTGCTTAAGATGCTGCCCCCGCGACCTGATCTCGGATAAGTGGAAGAGGATGGATGGATGGACAGTTCTGGTCACACACGATAGTGGAAGGAATGTTGGTAGACAGATTCGTGATAGAGTTACGGCAGAAGAGCAAAAAGTTTACTTTCTTTTTTTTAATTCATTTTAAAGATAAGCAAAAACTGTGAGTCTGGTCTCAGTAAAAATTACACAATTATAGATATTTTTTGCCTAACATTTGTCTTAGAGTGAGACTGCTGAGAGAAACAAACTTAACCTTGAATAGAGTGCTAGATATTTGTAGAGCTGCAGAGATTGCTAAAAAAATTCAGATACCTATAATGCAGATGGTCTGTGCTGTGAATGACGCTCCAATCCAGGCTTTGACTAAAGCTGCAGTAAAGACAGTAAAAAAGAACACTCACAAAGATAGAGCGCCTAGTGTGAGAGGCAAAAATGAAACAATGGGCAGCTCCTGAAAAATGTGGAAATATGGATGACAGGCAACAATGGCCAGTTTATGGAGCTGTATGCCATAAATGTGGCAAGTGCAAACATTTCAAAAAACGTGTGGCACAAAAAGTAGCAAAATAGAAGCTACACAAAATGCTAATAATTTCATGTATTCTATTTCATGCATAGTAGTTAATGAAGTGATACACCGGAAGGACAATCCTTGGTACCCAAAAGTCAACATAAGGGACACAGCTATTTCAAGTGTGATACAGGAGCAGAGGCAAATCTGCTTCTATTGTCCATCTTCAAGAAAATCCTAGGGCCTGTGCACTTACAGCCCATGAATGCAATACTAGAAGCATATGGAGGTGTGCGTCTGAAAACAGCTGGCAAAATCTCATTGATTTGTGAAATTTCAAATGCAAAAACACAGCTGCAGTTTTACATATCAGCTCAATATCTCACTACAATCATGTGCAGACAAGCATGTGAACACCTTTTGCAAGTAAAATGAATTGAAGCACTCGCACTAAATGTCCCAGCCACAAAAGAGCAATTAATAGAGATGTACCCATTGATCAGTGGATTGGATTCCAGGTGTTCATCACATACATGTGGACCCACATACATATGGACCCAACAGCAGGCTCAGGCACCTATTCTAAACTGTTCAAAATGAGTAACTGCAATGAAAAGAGAGATAATTGAATAGAAAAGAACATTGTTTCCCTTCTCAACTTTCCAAATGTTTTTTCTAAAAAATAAAACTAAATTTGATTTTGTTTCATATTTGCTGTTAAAGAGATTTACTGACAGATACTCTCCACTTCTAAGAAAAGTATATGTTAAATTTATATTGCAGCAAGGAATTTTTTTTTTTAATTATTATTCCATTATTTTTAGCTAAAATACCCAGTGATGCCCAGGTATATCTGCAATAATGGGTTAAGGGAAGAAAGCAAATATTTATGTTTTTTTTTTAAATAATGACCCTTTTGTCATTGTTAGCTTAAATGATATTGTTCCCTCTGGCATATACACTATATCTGTGATAACTATTCATTTCTGTGCTCTCATGAGTTGAAAATTCATTCTTTTGTGTGTAATTGGATTCTATAATAGCAATAACTCCTTGCTGGGTTGGAACCAGGAACTATTTCTTGGTTCACAGTGCTTCACAAACAGTTGTTTAATCCCACATTAATAAACTGGATTGCATGTTGACTGATTGATATGGCATGTAAGCTGTGAAAGCTGTCAGTTTTGTTTTGTGTTCGCTCAATTAAATCCCTATTCATGATGACATTTTTGAAACACCATAACCTTTACATGTTAAGTTTGTAACATTAATATTTACAGAAAGTTCATGAACAGCCATTCCGTTTTTTGAAGTAACCAGTGGTTTATGTGGTGTTGTCCCTTCCACTATGATTCTCCAATATTTCCGAAACCCCAATATAAATATAGTAATGTAAATATTAAAATTTTGTGAAAGTACACATAACCACTTTTGAGTAATGCAAGATTTTTGTGTTGATCCCCCACAATGCCAACTTTGATCAAATTTATGCTAACAAATTGTTTTCAAGCCTCATTAAACAAAAAATGATTTAAGACTATAATCACACATTCATATATCTGACATTCTGATATACTGTATAACAATTTTATATATCACTGTGATGTGCAAAGATGCAATAAATTCTTAAAAATATAAATTCTTCTCTAGTTTTTAACAACACTTGTCACTATGCAGTATGGGCAGGGTTGCCAGGTTTTGCAAACATTTCCATGTACCTCTCACTGCTCCCTGTGGAACAGAAAGGAGCTGGATGTTTGGGGAGGAGCTAGATGTTTAAGGTGGGGCTGGATATTGATGCTGGATGGATGCTCAATTACCGTATATACATAAAATTTAAACACATTTTTTTCACACAGTTACCATATAATGTATAACCTGCAAAACTATCATACCATTGCCTAGCCACTATAGGAAACTATGGCTAAAACATGAACCAAAAAGCTGTGGTATTGAGAAAGATTATCATGGAGTTAGGAAATTCTCAAATCACTACTATAACTATGTCGACTTACAAAGCTGCTTTAATTTTGCTGTATTAGGCTTCTGTTGTTTAACATGGGAAATCTCATTTGTGCAATGTCCGTGTAATGTGTGTCTACATAATGTGAGTTTTCTTTACCGAAGCAAGTAACAGTGTTAAAGCCTGGAAAGCAGACACAAATAATTAAATGTACGGCATAGTATAACGTGTACCACTGACCATTATGCTAACGAACAGTATAAAAACCTAATGATCTGTTCACTTTAAAAAATCACTTCATCTTTGCAAGTAATCAAGTGTGTCTCAAATGCTTCATCCTAAATGACTGTAAACTTGTAATATGCCTGACATTGTCTATGTACAGTATATCAAAGTATTTCTAATTATCTTTAAGTATACAAGTATGTATGGTGCAGTTAACCAAGAATGCTTACTTTATAATGTGGTAATTGTCTAACGAATTTCAAATATTATGTATTGTCTACCCTACATGCATTTAATGTGTGTTACCTTTTACTTGAACATGTAAGACTTAGGTATACTGGAAATACGTTAAGTGTTCTTGACAGTAACAAATACACTAAACAATCCTTGCTGTACCACAATTTATATGACCAACTTAATAATGCAGCCAAAATAACAACATCAAAGCATTCTCAATGTTTGTAAAGGAGTTACTATCGAAAAAAATGTATAGGTCTTATAAAAAACAACCCAAGGCTCCCTAGCAGTTTTATTATATTTATAAACTTGGAAAGGCATCAGCTAACTCTTAAGAATTATCTCAGGGCAGAGGACATTGACCCACCTCTCTCTATGATTACAGTGGCTTTGTTTGGTTTTAATTTTTTATATTTTCTGATGTTTTAAGTTTTGTTTATAATGTGTTTTTTTTATTTATTGTTTGTTTGGTGTCCTTGAGTGCTTAGAAAGGCACCTTGCATAAATAAAATGTATTATTATTATTATTATTACCTGTGCTTGCTGCAAGAGTTGCTTCATAAGAAGACACTGGTGATACCATATGTTAGCCATATCACTGGCTTATGAATACTATTAATCTTTGTCTTGAGAAAATACCTCTAGATAAGCAATGTTTTTAGTCAAAACTTCAAGCCTTGCCCTTTGTTACTGAGACGTTTCATTTGCATGTTGCTGAGCCGTGGTGTTTGCTTCATTTTGACATTGTGTCTCTTCATCTATATCATTAGCACAACATAATTGCTGTGCAGCGGCATTTGCTACACACAGATCTTTCGTAGTGAGAAGTGAGATACATGCAAGTCGCCAAAAAAATTTAAAAGTACATGCATGCTCCATCTAGTGGCTGTGGATGAGCGTGAACAAAGTGGACTGCTCCATACACACACACAGTTCTTTCTTTTATATACAGTATCTCTAATAACTTGAATTGTTGAGATGCAGTACATTTTCATTACTGCTATTGTTCAACAACCGTGATTAAAAAGCTACAATTTATGCATCCATCCATCCATTTTCTTAACTCGCTACTCCACATCAAGGTTGCAAGGCATCTGGAGCCTATCCCCATTGAGAAAACCTGGATGGAGTACCAATCCATAGCAGGGTTAACATGCACACACATAATAGGCCCTAATAGAAGAAAACTGGAGAACACAGGGGAAACACAGACATGAGGAGAACATGTAAACTCCATATGAAGTACATGGGACTTCAACCACATTTTCCTTGTTGCAATATAGCAGCACTACTGCAATTTAAATATCACATATCGAAATACAAACAACCCCAGTCCCCAACCAAGACTTGTGATGCCCAGATTGCCAGCAGCTGACATACTGCTCTTTGAATCCAGGATATTGATAATCATAAACAGAGGATAGACTGGGCCATAATGACACAAAACATCAAAGGTACATGCAAAATGCGCATTGAGCATCTATTTTCAATCGACAATAAAGTGCCCAAAATAAAGTGCAGTGCAGTCATCTTAAAAAAATAATAAAGCCACAATAAAAAGAGTGTTCTTGTGGAGGTTAAAATCAATCAATAAAAAATCCAAAAGGAGGTAAAAATCAGAAGCTTAAAAAACAGTCAAATTCCTCACATTAAAAAGAATCACACCCTGCAGTTCATCCCTCTAAAACCAACGTCTCTCCTGCTCATCCTCTACAATCTGCTCAGCGAGGGGAGATATCCTGTGCAAGCTCAGTCAAGCTTTTATCTAGCTTGTGTCCCCACTGCCATCCCTCAGTGCCCGCAAGGACCTTGTGAGCCCACCGGGGAATCATTCCCGACTGCTTGCCTCATTCACTACAGCCCCAGCTCTGCCTGATCTTGAGTGTTCAGCTTCTCTTTTACTTCTTTCTATTTAACCTCTAGACTCTGTCTTTTTACTCCTTCCCTTACTTTTTTCCATCTTTAATCAATTCAAGCTAGTTTATACTCACGTGGGTGTTCGTATTTTAATCACGATCCCTAGAGGGTTAATGAGGAAACTGGCTAAACCACACACATCTGCATGTAAATGCATGACGAGTTAATTTCCACTTTAACTCCACGGTGCTGCTCTGCTATAATACAACACACACCTACAATACACCACCAACCACCTGAGCCCACGTGCACTCTTTTTATCTAAAAACTGGTCAGCTGTCACAGACCCCTAACACGCATCACCACAGGACTGCACTACACTCTCCAACAACACCCATGCTGACAACTCTTTTAGCATCTCTTCCAAACCCCAAAAAAAGTTTTACAAATGTTAAAAGCATAGAGAGTGATACTGTGATAAAAGCTTTCCCACAAGGCCCAACCGAGTCCCTTGATGCTGCATGAGGATAACGAAGAGTTTGGGGGTGACCGTCTGTACACTTGATGATGTTGGACTGGAAAGAATGATTTAGTATCTGTTAGAAATTACTCCTGCATAGTTGTCACTCTAAAGATCCTGGCTCCTCACGAGGCCTTGTGCTGGAAAACAATCCTAGCGATCGGGTTTAAGGATGTTAACATCACTGACATGTCACATTTTAGTACTATTTGGCATATTCTTTCATATTGTAACTAATTTTGTTTTGCCTTTGACTGACAAATACATTTTAAATGTAAGCCAAATAGCCTGATAGAAAAAGTACAGCTGTGATATCACTGAGGTTTCTTCATTTATTTTGCTTTTTACTGGTCAGTCTATTCAATGATTACACTGTGAATGCCATCAGAAACTCATGTGACAGTTTTAGTCTTTTAAACAGAGCAATCTTACACAGGTAGGTGCCATGAACTGTGATGTTTTTGTGCTGATGGTATACAGAAACTGTAATCCTGAATTGTTATTACATGAGTTTTGTTAACATGAACATATTGTATTATTTAAGCGAATATTTATTTACGATGTGTGGGATATGGCCAGCCATTCATCCCAGCCAATACACCCAGGCCGCCAGATGGAGCCCTGCCTGCAGCATGGAGGTGCCCCGAATGCCAGCAGGGAATCATGGACAATGGAGTCTCTAGTCACTACCCTGCTGGATACCATGGGGGCTGCCAGAGGACGCTACAGGGAGGCTCAAGGACTTGTATTTTCCCTATAACCCAGAAGTACCTCTTAGTCACAGCGACAGAGGAAATGACGTACTTCCGGGATGATTTTCACCTGACCCTGATGGAAGTGCTGGATAATCACATGGACTGAGGGATCAGAAGCACTTCCGGGTCAAGGACTATAAAGGGCTGTGGGAGATCCCAGACGGGCGAGCTGAGTTGGGAGGAAGGGAACAACGCGTCTAGGAGAGGAGGATTATTGTATTCATTGGATTATTGTATTGATTTATGAGTATAGTGGAGTGGAGGGTGCTTTGTGCACTGTATTGTACCAATAAATTAATTATTTGGACTTTTATCTGGTGTCTGACGAATGGTCTGAGGATTCAAGGGGACGACAGCACCCCCTATCTGTCACAGATATTTCAGTGTAATGCTTGGCTTGATGCTGTTTATTTTCAGCATTTAATATGAACTGACATATGTTTGGAGTAGACTTTGATTTCTCAGTAAGGGCAAACATAAAAATTACTGTAAATATTTTTTTAGGAAATATATGAACATAATGTCGTTAACAGACACTTTTTTATATATCAGATATGACAGTCATTTTGGTGCTGGTGGTGCTTTCCTCTCATGAAAAATAGACTGTACATTTATGTTTCTTTTCCTGAAATATTCAGTTAAGATGTAATTATGCACAAACTAATGTTTGTTAATTTTGACTATATTTAGAAGTTTAGACCGTCATTCATCCAGGAGAAAGATAAGGCTGCAGACCAATAAAAAGTACAATGTTTTTGGTGTTAATATTGTACAGTTGAGGCCACCTTGATATCAAAGATCACTTATTCTACTCAGATATATATACCATAATGATGGATTCACAATTTGATTTTTTAATTTTTTGGTGGGCTGGTGCCCTGCCTGGGGTTTGTTTCTTGCCTTGTGCTCTGTGTTGGCTGGGATTGGCTCCAGCAGACCCCCGTGACCCCGTACTTAGGATATAGTGGGTTGGATAATGGATGGATAGATGGATTTTTTAATTTTTAAAACCCTGCTGAATCCCTTGCTTGCCACATTAATAAGGTATTTGCACTATTTTATATTCCTATTAAGGATTTACATTCAAACCAAAAAATGTTTCTCAACTATGATTCTGCCATCACCAGAACAAGCAGGCAGAAAATGACTGAATGATAATAATAATAATGTAACAATTTTCAGATGTTATTCAGATACATATTACATAGTATTCTTGAAGATGGAGATGGGGCAGAACTCAGGCTGCCACTGACCTGCCAAAGATTTAAGGAATTTGTAAGTGTTCCACACTTTAAATGGACTGTCAGTATGTTATAAATTTATGATACACATCTACTGGTTGTTGCTATTATTATTGCGGTGACATGCAATTCACTGTTTATTTAAATTTCAAAATTTTATTGGGATTAAGTGCTTTATAATCAGGTGTAACAGTAATGTTTGTAAAAATAGATTTTATTCTGTTATACAACTGCCATTTCAAATTTGTTCTTTCCAGAATTATTCAGCTGGAACACTTCATTTGCGTATGAAGATCTGTTTTACATGGATTATGCAATCACAGAATGCTTCCAGTGTAGAAAATTCTTGAAAGACTGTTCACTAGGATACGGTGAAGATGGCAAAATGGAGTTCTTGGTTGGGTGGGTGGGTTCCTGTTCTGTCATCAGACTACCTTGTCAATTCTATACATCAGCTTGGTACATAACTCTTTAAATTTTGACTGCTGATAGCCTGCCTATAACATCTAGATTGACCACCACTGTGGCCAAGAGCCTATCCACCCTTCCAGGTAGCCCCCATCTGTGGACCTAGAAGACAATACACCGTACAGTGTATGCTCCTGGAGCAAAACTTCATTTCAATACAGACTAACTCCACCACTATTATTACCTGTCTCTCTTTTTGTGGACATGTTTTGTGACGACCCATTGGTTCCTCATACGTGCAAACAACCTCATGAGCTCACTATCCGAGTAAGACTGCTTGCTGCACTTATTGGAAAAGCATATGACTTGGCAGGCTGCTGTTTATATAGGCGCCCCGTCACTAGTGATGTAATACCAGCTCATACTTGGGTGACTCATACCTGGCTGATGTAGCTTGTCAGTGCCATTACAATGTTGTGGTGTAATGCTGTTTGAGTTTAGGAGAAAAAAAGGTTGTGTTATAACGTCACCCGCATTTGCGTTAATAATGAACCCTGGATATTAAAGTGAGTGTCCTGTGTAATTAATGAGCCTAATGAGAATCAATATGTGAGCGGTAACCTGTAGTGCGAGGCAACTCTGCAAAGTCGCACGTCTGCAAGCATTGTATGGCTTAAATGTAACAGTACTGTACTTTTAAGGATAGCAGCCTATTCAAAGAGCATATCATAAGCATGAATGCATTGGGTCGGCGCTTGCAGGAACGCGCGGGGTGTACACTATTACCATACGAGTCATCTGTGATGCCAAGATGAGACTGACAATCTTCAGGACTACTCTGGCATAATGCCGCATAAAAAGTTGTGTTTTTCCTCCTCCCGTTACACGAACATTCTGTCGGTGACTAGCGATCCACTTCGTCTGCAGACATCGGACTTTTTTATGTCAGCATTGATGTAGCTGGTGCTCACGGAATTTGCTGCAGCAGTAGCATGCAGTCATTCAACGTATTTGTACTTGTTTCTGACACCAAAGAAAAGTTCTTTGCGAGCCTCTGATTTAACTGTTATCTCGTGTCATGTAGGAGGCTGCTCCACCAGCCAATGAAGGTGTGCAGCACCGTGATTAAATATGATTACTGGTACATATTGCATAGGTTGTTTTGCATAGTTTATCTATGGTTTTTTCAGGGTGGAACCGGGCGATTTTTGAAGCATGTTCACGAAAGCACATTTACAATATGACTGATTTATAAAGGGCAAATTAGGTAGAAACTTGCAGGCTGGGTTTTATCAATCTTTTCTTCTTTTTTTTTAGCATTAGCGAAGTTGTCACGTTCGAAATCATGCAAAGTTTTAAAAATGAGTTCCCTTGTTGTTAACTACGGTGGCCAAAAAGCGCATAGAGGCTTTACTACGGCTTCGTACATGGTCCTGTGCCTTGATTGGCTACTTTTTAAGCAGGCGCCAAATAAGGAAGTGGAAGCCGGAACTTTGGTACAGATGTCGAACATCGATGAGATGGCAAACAGTCAAGACCAGCGTGATCGTCTTCAAGTATTACTGGAAGGTGCCTTTTTAAAATAATGTATAATATATATAACTTCTTTCATTTGTAAATTTTTGGATAGAGAAACATGTTCGAGGGGTGTGTTTTTAAATTTTATTTTTGTTTTCATGGTTTTAGTACATAGTCATGGTTCTTAGTACATTAGTACATGGTCTTAGTACATATTTACAGTAACAAGATAAATTTTCGGGTTTAGCGTGTTGCAGGCTTAACACAAATAATACAGTAAGTAATGTTAAAAAATACATTGCATGTACATTAGACAGACTGTTACGGGCATAAAAAGGCACGCATATATACTGTTAAAAATATCAATACCATGTTTATATTTATATTTGGACTGAAGTATAGCATGATAATGAATCAAATATATTTAACACAATGACACAAAAAAAGACCAATGATGCATGGCTATACAGGTACTTATATTGCGTAATAAACAAAATTGGAAAAATATGGATCAATATACATTTAACCATTATTAATCTTCATTAAAAAGATGCAGAGTTGGTGTCTCTAATTAAGAAACTGCTAGGCCACTGCTTTGGACAGTGGGCATTCAAAGATTACTGCTGATTTCCTCCATGCTGTATTTCTTATGAGTGTCGTGGAGGTATCTGATATGAGATCTCTCACTATACAGTGCATCCGGAAAGTATTCACAGTGCATTACTTTTTCCACATTTTGTTATGTTACACCGTTATTCCAAAATGGATTAAATTAATTTTTTTCCTCAGAATTCTACACACAACACCCCATAATGACAACGTGAAAAAAGTTTACTTGAGATTTTTGCAAATTTATTAAAAATAAAAAATTGAGAAAGCACATGTACATAAGTATTCACAGCCTTTGCCATGAAGCTCAATATTGAGCTCAGGTGCATCCTGTTTCCCATGATCATCCTTAAGATGTTTCTGCAGCTTCATTGGAGTCCACCTGTGGTAAATTCAGTTGTCTATAGAAGGTCCCACAGTTGACAGTTCATGTCAGAGCACAAACCAAGCATGAAGTCAAAGGAATTGTCTGTAGACCTCCGAGACAGGATTGTCTTGAGGCACAAATCTGGGGAAGGTTACAGAAAAATTTCTGCTGCTTTGAAGGTCCCAATGAGCACAGTGGCCTCCATCATCCGTAAGTGGAAGAAGTTTGAAACCACCAGGACTCTTCCTAGAGCTGGACGGCCATCTAAACTGAGCGATCGGGGGAGAAGGGCCTTAGTCAGGGAGGTGACCAAGAACCCGATGGTCACTCTGTCAGAGCTCCAGAGGTCCTCTGTGGAGAGAGGAGAACCTTCCAGAAGGACAACCATCTCTGCAGCAATCCAGCAATCAGGCCTGTATGATGGAGTGGCCAGACGGAAGCCCCTCCTTAGTAAAAGGCACATGGCAGCCCGCCTGGAGTTTGCCAAAAGGCACCTGAAGGACTCTCGGACCATGAGAAAGAAAATTCTCTGGTCTGATGAGACAAAGATTGAACTCTTTGGTGTGAATGCCAGGCGTCACATTTGGGGAAAACCTGGCACCATCCCTACAGTGAAGCATGGTGGTGGCAGCATCATGCTGTGGGGATGTTTTTCAGTGGCAGGAACTGGGAGACTAGTCAGGATAAAGGGAAAGATGACTGCAGCAACGTACAGAGACATCCTGGTTGAAAACCTGCTCCAGAGCGCTCTTGACCTCAGACCGGGGCGACGGTTCATCTTTCAGCAGGACAACGACCCTAAGCACAGAGCCAAGATATCAAAGGAGTGGCTTCAGGACAACTCTGTGAATGTCCTTGAGTGGCTCAGCCAGAGCCCAGACTTGAATCCGATTGAACATCTCTGGAGAGATCTTAAAATGGCTGTGCACCGACGCTTCCCATCCAACCTGATGGAGCTTGAGAGGTGCTGCAAAGAGGAATGGGCGAAACTGGCCAAGGATAGGTGTGCCAAGCTTGTGGCATCATATTCAAAAAGAATTGAGGCTGTAATTGCTGCCAAAGGTGCATCGACAAAGTATTGAGCAAAGGCTGTGAATACTTATGTACATGGGATTTCTCAGTTTTTTTATTTTTAATAAATTTGCAAAAACCTCAAGTAAACTTTTTTCATGTTGTCATTATGGGGTGTTGTGTGTAGAATTTGAGGAAAAAAATGAATTTAATCCATTTTGGAATTCGGCTGTAACATAACAAAAGGTGGAAAAAATGATGCGCTGTGAATACTTTCTGGATGCACTGTATGTATTATATAGTGCCTGTGCATTACTATGAACTTTGCACTGCATTAAAAATGCATTACGAATATTATTCAGCCCCTGACAAGGTAATTTATATGCTTTGGCAACTGTTGGATTAATTTGGCTATTAGGAAAAGCTGGATACATAATGAATGTCAAATGTTAACTCTTCTGTCTTATCTGTGTAATTGAGAAAAAAAGATATAATATTACCAGATTAAGACCCCCTCCAGCTCCAGGGTGTCTCACGCATATATTTACACTGTATGAAGATCAATTATAAATTAAACGACTTGGGGGTTGTCTCCCTCAGAGATTCAACCCAGCAGTTACTTGTACAGGGAGATTCATTTCAAAGAGGCCCCGAATATTCTGTAATAACTCTCTCTAGGACAAAGCAATCTGAATGAAATAACAGGCAATGTGCTCCTCAGTATAACAAACTTCGAACAACCCTGGATGACCCTGAAACGGATAGATGAGGTAGGCGCCAGACAGCCGTCATGATGTTTAACCTCCGTTTGCAACTTCTGGGTGCATACTGCCCATTCCCCTTCTCTCAGTCACTCGACTTCTCATCAGGATGGTGGTGTACAGTATTGAGTAACGCGTGCAAACCGATTGGGTCACCATTTAATTTAAGAGATGTCAGAATCAACTGGATAATTGTGGGTTAACGAAAGGTTACTTCCAGCAAGATGGAGCAACGTGTCACACATTGGCAAGGAGCATGGGAGAAACTGAGTCCTTCTTCGGCAACAAGGTCTTTTCAAAGGGGCTTTGGATGTGACACCACCAGATTTCTTCCTTTGGGGCATGCTCAAAGGAAAAGTCTATTGGAAAAGAAGCCTTGCACTGTGGAAGATTTGAAGGAAAACATGCAACATGAAATTGCTGCTATTCCCACCAAGACGCTTGCCGATACGTTCAGGAACATGGAGTATCACGTCGAAATGTGTCTGGCAGAAAACGGAAACCACTTCCAGCATCGCATATAATGCAATCAATTACACATACGTCAAGGTATATAGTGTATTTTTTTGGTTCAGATTGCTTCATCATAACAGGAATGTGAATCTCTCTATAAATCAAGAGGTAGTGATATTATGTATGAGTAACTGAATAAGTGTATTGTGTGGAAGAGTACGAAGTACCCCTGAAACAGAAAAATGGCAGTGCTATTGACAGAGGGTGAGAAGTTTCAAATATCATGACTGTAGCTGCAACACAACTACTTTTAGATAGGTGTGAAATTTCCAGGGCATAATCTATAGGGGCCTCATGTATGCATAGAATTCACACTAAAACATGTATTATGGAACAAAAAAATCCAAATGCAGAAAACTGTGAGTACACCAAGTTCCATGCACTTTTTCTTTATAAATCTCAATGAACGAGAAATTTAAAGCATGTGCAAGTGCCTATAGCCCTCCCTGACTCCTCCCTGAATTTTGCATATTTATATTTGCAAATCAATATAACTAGCCCCTTCTGTTCAGTGTTTGTGCAAAAGACAGCGGCAAAACACATGGAAAAAAGAAGAATTTCAGCAAATGCAAAGTGAAGACAAGGAAAATGATACTATTTGTTGGCTTATGCAGTGGTATAAGCAACAAAAGAAAATTGATGGAGTGGTACAGTGTGGCAGAGACACTTGAAAGTTCAAGATTAGAAAGTCATGTACAAAATAAAAAAGAAGCGGTTAGATATCAAAATCAATGTGAAAAGCCGAGTCACAGCTCACTGTCTGTTTATTCTGTTTCAGACAATATTACAAAAACAGACCCCCGTGCCGAGGATGTATATCCATGCCCTGATGTTGCTGCTGTGCCCAGTACATCTTCAGGTGCTGACAGGCACTGTTCTGGAGTCATAAAATGCAATAGTGGATGCTGTAAGAGATTTGGTCAGTGAACTAAGGAATATAAGGGCTGTGCTTTGTGATATTGACCACAAATTAGATTAATTTGTTAAAAAATAAATCCGGCATCTGATTACCTATTTTCACATTTTGCTAATTAAATTAAAAAGAAGTTGAAAATCTTTCCGATTTGACTGATCATTTGGTGGGTCAGGATAAGGTTCATCATACCAAATCTCTCCAGGTATGGAAAAGCCATGATTGTATGCCACGTTATGCAGCACACTACATGATTACTACGGGCGGAGTGGTGGCTCTGAGGCTAGGGATCTGCACTGGCAATCGGAAGGTTGCCAGTTCGAATCCCGTAAATGCCAATAGGGGCTCTGCTCTGTTGGGCCCTTCAGCAAGGTCCTTAACCTGCAATTGCTGAGCGCTTTGAGTAGTGAGAAAAGCGCTATATAAATGCAAAGAATTATTATTATTATTATGATTGAACAATGCGACACACTTTCTGTGGACTATAGAGCAGCATATTAAGGAAAATCTTATATATCTGGATAATACCATCCCATACAGCTGGCTTGTTGTGAAGTGATGTTTATGAAATACCTAATCATCAGCAAGTTCACGTTGAAAAGCTCCTGTGGCTAAAAACCCGAGAGTGGACAAAACTTGCAAAGGAGCAGGTAAAGCACAATTCCTCAAAGTCTGCCTTTGTAAAGCCGGTACCAGTTCAACACTTAGCTCCAAGAGGATACCCCTTGGGAATTGAAATCAACTTAGAAGCTAATCGTCATCATATATAAATATGCACTCTCTTGTAATTCTTTCCATTTGCGACATCTTCTAACAAATGCTAAAGCAGCTATGGTAGTTAGAATAGTTTGGCCATTCAGTGCATCATTATACTGTTACAGAATGTTTATAATCAAGTGGATTAAATTTGTAAACAATATTTATCAAATACACTGATTCATTTCGGTGTATTTAATAAATCCTGTGTAATTGATGTAAATCTGAGAAAAGGGACACCACACAGAAGCAGTAGCACTCCTTTGACGCTGGGTGCTCCCAGTTTGCAAAACTGAGCAGAAAAGTGTATATGCACAGAGTGAGGCAGCTATGAAAATGTGTGTGGCTTTATGCCAAGTTTGGTTTTTTACATCTCGGAAGTGTGCGTGGAAACTGGCGTACACAACTTTTTTGTGCATATGCACCATTTATACATGAGGCCCCAGGTTATTCTGTGACAGCTGATGAACTTTAAAGTGATTCTGACCCATTCACCTCAACAGGCACTCAATACAGCAACACACAAAGTATAAATAAATGTGATCTTACAAGCACTAAAATCTATCCTGATTGTATTACAGAATCAGTCAATAGCACTTACATAATTACCTGAAGAAAGGTACTGTAATACCTCTTGGCTTGAGTCATGCATGTGCACGTGAGGGAGAGTGGGTGATGTTGCCGGTGTAACATTTACATTACTTTTTTCTCACATTTGCTAGGGCGTGCATCCAGGGTATCCTGATGGTAGATCATCATCCACTAATACTTCACATACGATTGTACATTTACTTTTCATTATCATTACTTTCTATATGCTTTCCATAGATTTTATGGACTTTTCAGACCCTCAACATGAATAACATTTACAATATTGACAGCGACACTAATTTCAATCAAGTATAGCTTAGCAATTATTTTTATTAATTTTACATGAGGATGTACCTTTTCCCTTTCCTCTCTCCATTTAAGTCAAGGCAATGTGCAGGTGCAAATTGGTAATTGAGAGAGGGCAAGACATTAATTACCAGCGTACTGCCATTAATGGGCAATCAGACAGCCAGCTGAGCAAACCAAGGAGAAACATGAAACAACAACAAGAATGGCTGTGTATTAGTTATACTTGGTATTGATCTTGTTCCATTCACTGCAACAGCACTTATACCTGAGGATCATCTCCTCTTAGTACCGTACTATGTAGTCTGGTCTTCATCTACAACTAGTGCAGTAGTATTTAAGGTACACTGCAATTAGTTTGCTCGGATCTACTAAGTGAAAACATTTTTGAATGATGAAGACGGAAAATTCTGAATTGTGGCTGTTGCCCAACCTACATGAATTACGGACAGAGTGCCAGGCTGGCACTTTGAATGTCATAACTAAGTGCTCTGCTAAACAGTTCAGTAGTTGTAAGCGCATTGGTGTATTTGTAGTAATAAAATGTAAGATAAGAATCAACAATTTTAAAATAACTGCCTGATTTTAATGGCATTCAATTTATGCATATTCTCGCAGGACTAAAGAGGCATAGGCTATGGTTTGAGGCTTTCTAAGTGGTATTTTATTGGTAGCGATACAGAGCATGTATTAGAGCAGTGTTTCTCACTCACCAGCTTGCCCACTGGTGGGTTGCGTGTGGCTGTTTTTAGGGTTGCAAGCACATAAGGGGGAGCCCCCCTCACTACTTTAAAATTGTATTTCCATTTGTAATTGCACACATTTCACCAAGGGGAGACACTGTTTGAATTCTGCATCTGGGTCACAGTGAACATAAATAGGTAAAACTGGGTCCTGAAGCCATAAAGGACAAGAACCATAGTGCTAGAAGCTTTTTTTAGTTGACATGATCTTGAGTAAATGCATTGCACCGCCTTATAAAAAGGATAGTAATTACAGGTTTTATGCTACATTACCAACATTATGTTCAAGTTGTCTTTAGAAATTTCGTAGAAACAATTTTGTATCTGTAATTGGACCATAAGTGAAACTGTAAAGTGCTGGGTTGTATTTTGCCAGTGTTGCCTTAACTATAGGACAGGAGTAGCAAACTAATTTACCAGTATTAAAGGTAAGTTGGAAGTGACTGAGCTTGTTTGATTACAGTCATTGTAATTGTCAAGCCAGTTATTGTAACACTTGTTTTGGGGACAGTTGTCAGATTGTACTGATTGAAAATCTGTAGCAATAGTCCCCAGTCAGGTCCAATTTTGTTTATATAGCTTCCTAGACATTCAAATATACTGTAGATGCACTACCATAATACGGTATGTATAAATGTGTCATATCTTTACAGTCTCAGATAAACAACCAGAATTATCAGAGGTGGTTAAAGAGGTTGCTCGACATTACCAGGAGCAAGAGATAGTGACAGGAAAGAATCTGAAGCTTCTGAAACAGCTTGAGGTACTAAATCATAAGAATGCATATACAGTAAACTTAACATTTTACATGTCTTATACATAATTTCCTGTTATATGTAACGTTGGCCAACTAACTAATGTATAGTACATTTACCTATCAAGAACAGACAATGTGAGCTCTGAATGGGAAACATATTTATGAAGCCAGCTTACTTATAAAATGAATTAATTAAGTTTATAGAATTAATGCAGATACTGTTTTACTGAGTAGTTAATTGGATGCTAATTGGACTAATTAGATCTTGAGAAGAACTGATATTTTTAAAAAATTTTCTGTAATGGAGAAATTGGAATTCAAAAATTGATAGATAATTACATATTGTCTGAACATTTTAATAGCAGTAATTAAAGCGATAAAACATTTTTTGGGTATAGCATTTCAGCTTATTACATTTGCTAGAAATAAAGATGCATACTAACAAAAGGCATTTTATTTTGCAGAAATATTCATAAGTGGTAGTGAAATATTCTGATGAAATGGACTGTATTTGGTATTTATGGTTTTCAACCAAATACAAAATCAGAGGTGAATTCTATGGTCATCAGCATCAAATAAAAAAACACAATTCACTGAAGATGACTCAATTGCAATCCAGAGAGTTCCAAACAGGTTAAGCCAAAAACCAGTTTAGACAAGAGTCAGCAATGATGAGAAGTAGTTGATGTTTCAGTGGATGCTATGAATAGAGTTCCACCTCTCCCATGTCGACGATACCTCACCTAGCATTACCTACCAAATGCAAACATGACGTTGCACAACTAGATGGTGAGATGTATTCTTTTAAGAACTGGGATAGCTTATTGCACAATGCACAATCCATTGCACTTTTAATTTTGTGATCTTATTTAGTGTCATTCTGCTAAGCCTCAGAGCCTCTTTGCAACCACTGTCTGCTTTTGATGCATCTGATGTCTGAAATGTGCAACTAGGATACACTACAGTATATGGGACTGATCATCTAGCCTAATGAATGTCAATGATACATTTCCTGCCAAATGTACCCATTTGTATGTAGTAATAAACGGGTTCTCAAACTATATAGTTTATATGATAAACCCAGTGTTAAGCTATATTAGTCAGGAATATTGTTGAATACTCAATTTCAGTAAGTGTGTAAATTTATAGAGAAAGTTCAACTCTTTTGCTGGTTTATTCTGTACATTAGGTATTACAGACCTTCCATCATTTTTTTGGCCCATATAGTTTCTAGAAAAGTGCTACAGGAAATTATTGAAATGATCCCTACAGCATTTTTGGTACATGCCTAGAACCAATCCTGGAAGGAAAAAAAACACTCAGGGCAAAATTTTGCACACACCTATTCTGACTCATTTTGAGCCAATTTGGGGTTTGCCTGTCAACCTAATGACATGCCTTCTAACTATGGGAGTTCTAAGCTATGTGGAGAATATGCAAACATCCTACAGAAAGCAACTCAGCCTGACATGTAAGGGGTTCTACCTCTTGCAAGGCCGGTAGGTGTAGATGCCAGGAAAGGAGAGCAGGAGCCCGGTTCCACAACAAGAGGAGAAGTTTTCTATTCTACCTGGCTTCTTTCATCATGGGTAATGTAAGATCACTTGCAAATAAAATGGATGAACTCTCAACCCTGATCAGGACCGAAAAGGAATAAAACTCAGCAGTCTCATGTGCTTTGCAGTGACATAGCTTAGAGCTGAAACACCTGACTCTGTCTGCACTTGCAATGAGTAAATTGCAGTGAAATCGATGGAAAGAAAGAAAGTGGACTTGCCAATTTTGTGATTGAAAAATGGTGCAATACCTAACACATTACTATAAAAACACAGGTATGCAACCTGAATGTTGACATGCTTGCAGTGGGCTTATGGCTGTATTATATATCAAGAGTTTATACATGCCATTGTGCTGGCAGTTTATATCCCATCCTCAGCAAACGCAGCACTTACACCGGACACAGTATATTCTGTGGTAAGGAAACTTACTACTGACCATCTCAACGCTTTCGTCATTGTTTCAGGGGACTTTAACCATGTTTCAGTTTTCTTCACCCTCACCAATTTTCTACCAGTTTGTGGACTGTACAACAAAGGTAAACAGGACCCTGAACTTGTTATAAGCCAATGTAAAAGAGGCCTATAACTCCGTTGCTTTAACACCTTTAATTTGGTACAGATCATACCCACATATAAACTCATTGTCCAGTGGCTGCCAGAGTTAGAGATGTCACAATACCAGAATGTTTGTATTCTATAACAATATCAGTGAAATTTTATGATACTCAGTGCTTTGACACCATGGCAAACACAGAAATCCCATCAATTGGCTTTTTATTAAAGTACCTACTTTACTTAGTAAAATTAATTCAAATTTCAAATATCAGAAACTCATGGTGCTTTAATTTTGAAAATCTGTCCCTCCTTTTTTAACATTTGTCTCAACTTTAAAGCTTCCTGTGTGAAGTCAAAGTTCTCTGTTTTATATTAATTCTTTATTTCATTTAAGCAGTCTTCATTTTGCTGTTTTCAAAGTTTCTTACTTTGTTATTACTTATACCTGTGCACAAAGCCAGAATTAAAAAATTAATTGGGCTTATGTTACTTATTCTCAATAAATTTATAACCGTATAACAGCATTACATTCTTCAATTCAAACATGTGACACGTGTGATTTATGAACATTAGCTTACCTTCAAAACCCAAATAAAT